>NW_003852433.1:1453095-1458690 GCF_000181295.1 Otolemur garnettii | reverse complement strand
AAAAAAAAAAAGCCAGAAATTATAATTACATTGCAGAATAGTCTGTAAGAGTCTTTAGGGATAAACAGAAGGTTATGGAAATTTGGAAGAAAGATTTCTCTGGGCTTATGGAATCAGGAGAAGGTTGATGAACAAGTGTGCTTGAGTGATACCTGGTGAGGTTTGGATTGGCAGAGGGGAGTTCAGTGTTTCTCTGTAAACCCTCATAGGCTCCTGTTTTCCCCTTTTATAGACTCACTGTCCTGTGTTGAAATCATTTGTTCTGAGGCAAACTTAGAGCATGCTGTAGGCCCTCAGAAAATGTTTGTTGGGTAAATGTATGAATTCCTGGTAGAAGGGTTATTTCTGGAGGTCTTTGAGCTCAGCAGTTGTGCAGAGTGAATTGAAGACACCCCTAACTTATTTTGTTATCAGAGCCTTAAAAGAGCATTATCAGGCCATGTGGTTGTATAGTTAAGGTTCAGTGTTTGAAGTAAGAGCAGTCATTGTGGGCGCTCGTTTTTCCTCTTGCTGCTCATGTCTTTTCTAGCAGATGGTCTGACAGCTGGATAGAAGCATATTTTTAGTTTGACTCTCCTGCACTTATGGAATGGTTTTATCTATTTGTAGCTATTGGGGTTCTTTCTTCTCTGAGGCCACCAGACGGCTTTTACACACAGTAATGAGCCCTCTTCAGGCTGGGAAATTGGAACCTGTGTTTTAAAATGCTGTGATCACTGGATAGAAGGAAACATGGCTCCATTCTGTTCTCTTGCCAGGTGGAATTATTTTTTTCTTTATGATGGTTCCAAGGTAAAGGAAGAAGGAGATCCAACAAGAGCTGGCATTTGTTATTTTTATCCTTCCCAGGTAAGCCACACAGCATTTTATTGTTCAGTGGGGATCCATCCTGTTGCCTCCAACTAGTGGTAACATTTCAAAAGTATAGGTTTTAGATTAGGACAGTTCTCTGCCAATCCAGGCATTTGACATTTCTACTATCTTATTCCTAGTTGTATTATTTCTTACTGTTCTGGTCTTAAAATTCCTAGGCAGTTCAGTATTTCTGTCATCCCTATCTTTCTGTTTCCATTGTGGTTTTTTGTCTGTCTCTCTCTGCCCCCAGTTTTTTTGATCACTCATTTTTAAAAAGCTTTTATTCAAACATATACAAAAGTAGAGAGGAGAGTGTCTAGCTTCAAAAGCTGTATACTTTTCACCAATATTATATGACCTATCCTAACCTCCTCTTTCCTTTTCTCCCCCCACTGGGGCAGATTCTATTTGTTGTGTCATCTTGCCAGCAACAAGTAACATCTCTAACTGAAAAGGACATTGTTTTAAACATTACCACATCTAGCAAAAGTTATAATAATTAGGCAGGGCATTATAGGTGGGGCGTCCTATAATCTCAGCATTTTGGGAGGCTGAGCTGGGAGGATCACTTGAAGCTAGAAGTTTGAGACTGGCCTGAATAACATAGCAAGACCCCTATCTCTATAAAAAAAAAATAGAAAAATTAGCAGGGCATGATGGTGCATACCTGTAGGTCCAGTTACTCAGGAGACTAAGCTAAGAGGATCGCTTGAGTCCAGGAGTTAGAGGTTGCAGTGAGCTGTGATAAAGCCACCATACTCTAGGTTGGAGTCTTGACTCTGTCTCAAAAAATCAATAAATCAATCAATCGATAAAATGAAAAAAGTTGTAATAATGAAAAACAATAGTTCCTTAATATCATGAGATACTCAGACTATATTCAAATTTTTCCATGTTGAGCCTGATCCAGTGGCTCATGCCTGTTACCCCAGTACCTTGGGAGGCCAAAGTGGAAGGATTACTTAAGGCCAAGAATTTGAGACCAGCTTGAGGAACATAGTCAGACCTTGTCTCTACCAAAAAAAAAAAAATAGCTGGCCATGGTAGCATACACCTGTAGTCCTAACTACTCAGGAGGATTGCTCGAGCCCAGGAGTTTGGGGTTATAGTGAACTTTGCTCGTGCCTGGCATTCCAGCCTGGGCAACAGGGGGACACACTGTCTCTGAAGACAAAATACAAATGACAAAACTGTAAATTTTTCCTTGTTGTCTCAGATGTTACTTAGTATGTCCTGCCTTCCATTCATCTGTCTACTCATTTTTCTGTCCTTTTATCTCTTTGTTTGTTTGTCCTAATCAGAATCCAGATAGCATTCACCTATGTTATTTGATTATTTTGTATTTTTCATCTTTTTTAATAACACTCTTCATCTACCTGCTTATCCTTTTTATCCCCCCATGCCATTGAATTATTGAAGAAACCAAGTAATTTGTACAGGAGAATTTTAGAATGTCCCACACTCTGGATTTGGCTGACTACTTCCTCATGTGATAGCATTTCATGTCCTCGTCCATTGTATTTCCTTTAAATTCATAGTAAGATCTAGAGCCTTGATTAGGTTCATGTTCAGTTCTTTGAGGCATTGAACATTCTTCAGTATGTGGTATGTATGTTTTTGCTTGCATTGCATAATGTCTGGCTGTCTTACCTGGCTTAGTTAAGGCTAAAATCAATTAGGAGATTCTGTATATTAACTCATGTGATAACATGCTGAGTTCGAAAATTGGGATTAATCTGGGCCACTCTGGCCACTCCAGGCAATGGATTTGAATAGGAATGAAAGGCTCATGTTTCTGATGAAGCAAGTGGCTGTAATCTTAGGAACAAAACACATCTCTGTGCAGTTGTTGGCTCATGTGTTCACTGTGGGTATTCTCTATGTCTGGATTTGGCCTGTGGGCTTTAGTTTGCTCTAAGAAATGATGCAAGAGTTTAAGAATTTCAACTTGATTTCTGGAATGTGCTCCTTTCCCACAGACCCTGCTTGATCAACAGGAGTTGCTTTGTGGACAGATTGCTGGAGTTGTCCACTGTATTTCTGACATTTCTGGCTCTCCTCCCACTCTTATTCGTCTACGGAAACTTAAGTTTGCCGTAAAAGTCGACGGATATTACCTTTGGGTAAGTTGAACAGGCCGAAATCAGTGCTGAAGTGTTGCGATGATAAACTTTAGAAGGTTATACTTTTTGTGGATCTCGAATTTAGATTCTGTCCCCTATTGTCCTTGTACTGTGTTCAGTAGTCGTCCACATTTCCTGTGACAATCTGCCAGTGCCTGTCATAATCGAGTACCGTTCAAAACAGTTCTAACATAGCCTCCATCACACATGGCTGGTTTCTTCTTTTTGGTGTTTTGTTTTGTTTTGCAAGACAGACTAATCTGTGAAAATTCTGTGTACTCTATATCATAATTGAGTTTTTATCTCCATCTCTTCTTTTTTATACTTCCTATACTTACTGGGAAGTGACCCACCAAAGACGTTGATGGATATATGTTAGGTTTAAAAACCTATTTTTAAAAAAAGAATAAAAACTATTCCTTTTTTATTTTTTATTTATTTTTTGAGGCAAAGTCTCACTTTGTCACCTTCAGTAGAGTGCTGTGGTGTCACAGCTCATAGCACCTCAAACTCTTGGGCTGAAGTGATTCTCTTGCCTCAGTCTCCCCAGCAGCTGGGACTCTGGGACTAGGGTGCCTGCCAGTTTTATTTCTTTTTTTTTTTTTTAAGGGACGGGGGTTTCACTCTGGCTCAGGCTGGTCTTGGACTTCTGAGCTCAAGCAGTCCACTCACCCTGGCTTCCCAGAGTGCTAGAATTACAGGTATGAGCCACCATGCCTGGCCAAAAAACGATTCCTTTACATCTAGTGATACCATATTATCTAAAGTTCTATTTTCCCTTGCCTACATTTATTTTAAGGCTTTCTAAGGTGAAATGATGCTTAAATGTGGGGTGGTATGTTCAACTTTGTAGGTATTATTCCCAACATTTTATTACAAAAATTTTCTAACATATTGAACAGTTGAAGGAATTTCACAGTGAATACTTACATACCTCCATGATTCTTCATTAGCATTTCATTAGTTATACTTGCTTTATCATGTATCTTTATCCATCCCTTTCTCCTCTCATCAGTCCAGATGTTTTTTATCCTTTTTAAACTTGCACATATTAGTGTACTCCTCCCCCACCCCCAAATGCTTCATCATGTCTGTCATTAGGGTCAGTGTTGGTTTGTGGTTCTTTTTGTCTTTTGAGGGAAAATTTATATACAGTGAAATACACGAGTCTTGATGTACCATTTGATGCATTAGGACCAATAGTACACTGTACATCAGTCCTTGTTAAGATGCAGAATATTATCATCTCTCCAGGAAGTTCCCACATCTTTCCCTAGTCATTTTTCCTCCTCTTTCTAGGCAATTATTGCTCTTAATTTTTTGCTGTCAATGTTCTAGAACATCCCATGAGTGGAATAATACATATCAGATTATATACTTTATACTTGAAGGGGTATCTAACCTGTTGCCTGTGGGCCAACTGCTGCTTTTGTGGGGACTTTTCTTTGCCTATTTGTGGTGTCAAATATCACAAACAGCATACAGAAACCTTTTCTTTGCTAATCAGCTTTTGTTAATGTTGGTGTGCATATGTACTTAACCCGTGGCCCAAGACAACCCTTATTCTTCCAATGCATGGCAGAGAAAATAAAAGGTTAGACACTCCTGTTTATAGGCTTTTGTCTTACCACCTAACATTTATAAGATTCGTTCAAGTTGTTGCATGAATGGTATTCATTCCATCTTATTATTAAACAGTATTCCATTGTCTACATATATCATAGTCTGTTGGTTCTCTTTTTGATGGACACCTGAACTGTGTCTATTTGGGGCATTAAGAATGAGATTGCAAGGAATATTCTCCTATGAATCTATTTGTGGATTTATATGTCAGGGCCCCAGGACTGGCCAGGTCTCTGGCCTATGTATTGTCTGGAGGGGACCGCTGCTTTATCTCCCTTGGGAACAATTACCCTTAGGTGCCTGAGGGCTACTTGCCTTAGCAGAAGAGAGAGAAAAAAACAGTCTTCCAGCGAGAGAAACAGTCTTAATAGGAGAGTAAATTTTAGTAGTCTTTGTAGCAAGATGCTCTGCGAGGAGAAGCAAAATAGTCAGAGTGAACCAGTCTGTGAAAGAACAGCATGCATGCTCCCCGACTCACCTCTCCTGCGGCTACTTATAGACTTAATCCCATGGCTGTTTATACCCCAGGTGTAGAGCCTGCCAATCACTGATGTTCTTGTCTCTCCAGCTCTCGTGTTAAGGAGGGCCGAATCCCTTCCCCATGCCATGTTCTGAGCTTAACTCTCCCTTCTGTCCTTGAGCTGTATGGTCTGCTACATTTATGTTTTCAGTTTTCCTGGGTAAATATCCGGGTGTGGAATTGATGGGTCATGCAGCAGGTGTGTTCTTGATTGTGGGGGGAAGTTGCTAGCTAGACCTTTCCTCCAATGGCAGTACCATATCGTATTCCCACCACCAGTGGATGAGAATTCCAGTTAGTTTGCATCTTCATCACCATTGATTTGTCAGTCTGTTTAATTTTAGCCATTCCGCAGGGTGAATAGGGGTGTGTTATTGTGACTTTCTTCTCTTTTTTTTTTTTGTTACTTGTGATTTCCATTTGCATTTCTCAGATGACTAATTATATTGAGGCTTTTCATGTGTTTAATGTCCA
>NW_003852433.1:1451785-1453002 GCF_000181295.1 Otolemur garnettii | reverse complement strand
TTTTTTTTTTCTTGAGTTATAGTTCTTTATTTTATCCTAGTTGCCAGTTTTTTGTCAGATACATATTTTTAAAATATTTCCTCCCAGTTTTTGGCATGTCCATTAATTTTCTTAATGATGTCTTTTGATGAGCAGAAGTTTCAAATTTTAATGACATCTAATTTTTCAATTTTATCTTTTATGGTTACTGCCTTCTGGATCCTGTCTAAGAAACTACTACCTACTGCATTGGAGAAGGTAGTCTCCATTTTTTTTTTCTTGGTGAGAGTTTTATAGTTTTGCCTTTTAAATTTAGTTTTATAATCCATCTTGGAGTAATGTTTGTGAATGATGTGAAAAGAAGTTAAGGGTCATATTTTTCAATATGGATATTCAGTTCCAGCCTCATTGTTGAAAAATCTTTCCCTACTGATCCCTTTGACTCCTCCGCCAAAGAGCAAATAAATGACCATTTAAGTGTGGGTCTATTTCTGGGCTCTTCCACTAATCTATTTGAAGATTCTATGTGAGTACCACACTGTCTCAATTTCTACAGCTTTATAACATGTCTTGAAACCAGATAGTATAAATCCTTCAACCTATTATTTTTCAAAATAGCTTTGGCTATTTTATTTTTTGTTTTTTTGGAGACAGTCTTACTTTGTCACCCTCAGTAGAGTGTTGTGCTGTCACAGCTCACAGCAACCTCCAATTCTTGGGCTCAAGCGATCCTCTTGCCTCAGTGTCCCAAGTAGCTGGGACTATAGTTGCCCACCATAAGGTTCAGGTATTTTTAGAGACAGGATCTCACTTTTGCTCAGGCTGGTCTCGAACTAAGCTCAGGTAATCCACCTGCCTCGGCCTCCCAGAGTGCTAGGATTATACCCTGAGCCACTGCTCCTGGCCTCTTTGTTTTATTTTTAGAGATGGAGTCTCACTCGTTAGATCGGATTAGAGTGCAGTGGCATGCCTGTAGCTCACTGCAGCTTTGAATGCCCGGGCTTAAGTGATCCTCTTGCTTCAGTTTTTTCTATTTTTAATAGAGATGGGGTCTTGCTCTAGCTCATGCTGGTCTCGAACTCCTGAGCTTAGGTGGTCCACCTGCCTTGGCCTAACAGAGTGCTAGGATTATAGGCATGAGCCACCTTGCCTGGCCTGGTTTGGCTATTTTAGGTTGTTTGTATTTTCACTGTCAAATCAGTTTGTCTTTTTTTTTGAGATAGAGTTTCACTATGTTG
>NW_003852433.1:1438055-1451365 GCF_000181295.1 Otolemur garnettii | reverse complement strand
ATTTCAATTTTTGATGATTCTTTTGGGACAGATTCCTAGAGGTAAAATTACTGAGTCAAAGAATATGAACTTTCAGGCTCCTTAAACATGTGACTAATGACTTTCTAACTCAGCAAATATGTATCTTCTGTAGAACTCAGCACTACACTCAGCATTTTGGAGATCTGGGACTATGATGATGCAGTCAGTTTCTGCTCTCAGAGCACTTCATCCATCTGGGGAGACAAGACAGCCATTTGTGCAACAGTTTGAGTCCTGTCCAGTGTGTGTAATGAAACTCAATTAAATTTCTGATGTCCAAATACCAATCTTAACAATACGTGGGTGAGAAAAGAGGCCAGCCTTGCCTAGTCCCCAGTACAGATATCACAGAGGTGCTGGAATCTGTGGGGCACTGAAGTATATGGGGAAGACCTGGGTAAATGAGGGCATTTCAGGTTGGACGACAAGGATAGAGGTACAAAAAGTACTTGTTCTCTGTGGAGACCAACTTGGCTGGAGTGCAGGATGTGGACTTGGGCTGTAGAAGATCAATTTTGATGGGCCAGTGAGATCTGGCAATAGAGAGCCCTGGATGCCAGGATTCTGGGTGTGGACTCAGAGAATAAGTAACTGCCTGTCTTCCTGGTTTCCCTTTGTATAGGTGCTGGGCTGTGCTGTAGAGCTCCCTGATATCAGCTGCAAGCAGTTTCTGGATCAGCTAATTGGATTCTTTAATTTTTACAATGGACCTGTTTCTCTGGCTTACAAGGTATTAGTATAATGTTGAGTATCTCATTGCCAGAAAACACGCTTGCTCTGGGGTCTGTTAGACTTTATATAAACACATCGTGTCCAGCAACAATGTCAAGGGCCCTTGAAGCCCGTCTCATATGCCTTGGTGTACAGTTCCATAAGTCCCATTCATTCCAAATGTTTATCCCCTCTCTTTACCTGGGATGGTTAGAAAGACCCTTAACTTCAGGCAGTGCCTGTGGCTTAGTGAGTAGGGTGCCAGCCCTATATACCGAGGGTGGCAGGTTCAAACCTGGCCCCAGCCAAACTGTAACAAAAAAATAACTGGGAGTTATGGGCACCTGTAGTCCCAGCTACTCAGGAGGCTGAGGCAAGAGAGTCGCCTAAGCCCAAGAGCTGGAGGTTTCTGTGAGCTATGATGCCACGGCATTCTACTGATGGCGACAAAGTGACACTGTCTCTAAGAAAAAAGAAGAAGAAGAAAGACCCTTAACTTCTATTCACATAATTCACAAATATTAATCCAACTCTCTATCCTTGGCCAGCAGGTTCCCTGGATCTGTGACAGGGTGGGTTATCAGAGTGGGAAGGTGGGCGTTCATACGTGGTAGAAGGTCAAAATTGGCTTCCTTCTGGCCAGCTTTTGTATGAGGAACAGTTTTCATGGTAGTTGGGATTCTTGCCAAAGAATCTGTCCCTCAAAATGTCAGACATTGACCTCAGGCTGTTTGTGTTTTAGAACTATTCTCGGGAAGAACTGAGCACGGAGTGGGATACCTTCATTGAACAAATTCTGAAAAACACCAGTGATCTGCATAAGATATTCAATTCCCTTTGGAACTTGGACCAAACTAAAGTAACATTCTCATCCTCCTTATTCATTTCATGCATAAGAAAAGAGCTTTTTTACTATTCCTCAAATGAACTATTTCTGGAGAAATGAGTAGACTGTCATATTTCAGGCAAGGTCATAGTTAAGCCCTGAATTCAGTCAGTAACTGTGTGCACTTGGTGCACTTGGACAAGGCAGCTCACCACTAGAGCAGCAGTTCTCAACCTGTGGGTCGCGACCCCTTTGTAACAATGAAAATACGTCCTGCATATCAGATATGTAAGTTAGGATTCATAACAGTAGCAAAATTACAGTTATGAAGTAGCAATGAAAATAATTTTATGGTTGGGGGTCATCACAACATGGAGAGTTGTATTAAAGGGTCGCGGTATTAGGAAGGTTGAGAACCTCTGGCTTAGAGCCTCACTTCCCTTATTCACAAAATGGTGTTATAAGACCTGCCTTCTAGAACTGTTTGGATGATAAAATAAGGCAGTACCTAAGATGACACCAAATACATGCTCAGGAAAAGGGATATGTTTTTAGAGGTATATTATTATTTTGCTGATGCCTCAGAGGTATTGAACTCAGTAATCTTAAGGTCTCCTTTTCACTTGGTATAATTCATAATACCATATGACTTCATTGTTTTTAGTATCAAAAATGCCTAGTGTGAACGTTTTAAGGCCCAGGTTATTGTCTGAGAGAGAGTGGTTGGGAAATGTTTTTGTCTCCTGGGCTGTTCCAACATTGGCACTCAGTGAAACCATGGTTGTTTGTATGGCTGTCCCTTCAGAACCAGCTGTCAGAGCCCTGAGCATCTCACATCTCATTGCTGTAGTAAATAGTGTCCCTTTAATGGGTGTGAAGCTGTGATTCAGCCTTCAGAGATCATGACTCCACTAGAAATGGGGCTTTCCCTGCGTCTATTTGGAAGACTTTTTGAAGTTGGCCCCGGAACTTTAGAGAATGGGTCTGGGATTGGCCACAGTCTTGAGGCCATGAAAGGATAAACTTTTCATGTGTCAGCAGCTCCTGAGTTTAGCTTTGGTCACATTGAGTTCCAGCAGCTAATGGATCTTTGCAGATTTTAGCTGCCAGGCAGCCGGGTAGAAGTAGGAAGAGGCTGCTGCTTATTGCTGACCACCCTTGACCAGATTCAGATCCTTTTCCTGTGTTTTTGAGACTTCCAGGCAACTGACTACTTAGGAATATGGAAGTGAGGTGTATTTTCCTGAGTCCAAGACCATGGTGTTTTCATTTGATGTTATGAAATAGAGTAATGGGTCCTGATCAGATGTCAAACCAGCTGTGTTGCCGGGGATTGTGCTTCAGAGTGGTGGTGGAGGATAGAGTGGGTGTCCTCTCTCTTTCTGCCTCTTGGGTTAGCATTGATAGTCAGGGTCTTTTAGACTACCTACTTTGTCCCCTGTGAATAGCCCTATGCCATAGTTCACCTTCCAGCTTCTGGAGAAGTTTCCTTGTTTTAACAATTTAGCATTTTGTGGTGCCAGCAGTTCTGGGTATAGGGAGGTAGAATAGACCCAGTGCATGACACAGATTTTACTGGGTGACACATTCTCCCTTTTCTAGGCTTTGAGCTACAGCTTGTCCATCTGTTGTGCTGCCCCCCCCTTTCTGATTGCAGGCATGCTGATGGGAGGTATGCTTCTTGTTCTGCACAGGTGGAGCCCCTGTTGTTGCTGAAGGCAGCCCTCATTCTACAGACCTGCCAGCGCTCACCTCACGTTCTCGCTGGCTGCATCCTCTACAAAGGACTGTGAGTAAGGCCAGACCCCTCTCCTCCAGCCCCATGCCCCTGGCACAGAGCTGACCATCAGTTGCCTCCAGGTCATGCTGGGGAGCTCAGTTTCTGGCAAGTTCCAAGTGGGCTGGTTGGCCAAGTATCAGGTAGTTTAGATTGGTTTTAGGATACAGATCATCTTTGAACAAAGCCGGGAAGGTGGAAATTGTTTGTTGAGGAAAGAGTTAGGAATATGAAAGGGATCTGTGTTAACTCTCAGTATGGGGCATGCTGTCATAAATAGTTCATTCTACAAAATGCTAATGTAAAGCCTTCAGCGTTGTCAGCAGCCAGTGTTGTAAGTCAGGGGTACAGAAGGGGCCTGCTGTGGCCTTCCTCCTGTTGCTCAGGCCACTGGGCCCAGCTCAGCAAAGCAGTGTGAGGGGCTTTTACTCAGGCTCCTGCCAGCCTCTTGTCTGGGTCCGTGTCTTGTTTGGCCTCTGAGAGCCACTGCACTTCTTCACGCAGTTGGAGGGCCTCTTCATGGGCCTGAGTGCCTGAGAGCCACTCATCTTCCAAGGCCTCCCTCCTCATGGAGGGTTTGCTCTCAGCCCAAGGCAGACAGGGACATAGTGTTGTGCATAGAGCTTCCTGTCGACCAGATGACTGTGTCACTGGAGGAGCTTCCTGTCCTGGCTTCTCTTCTTGCTAGCTGTCTGCCCTTGGACAAGTTGCTCAGCCTCAATTTATTTTTCTGGGAAATAGCAATCCCTTGTGGCAAATGAAGTGAGATGACAGATGTTGAAGGAGGAACAAAGTCCTTTGTGTGTGTGTGTGTGTGTGAGAGAGAGAGAGAGAGAGACAGACAGACGGACACCCTCTTCCTTCCCTGCTGTTCTCATCGTGATTGTTCTGAATCAGCTGTGGGGCTTCCAGGCTCTCTGGTGATATAGCCATCAAAGATAGCTTTTTGTTCCCTTTTCTTACTGTATATTTATTTATATATGTAAATTATACAGCCAATACACGAACACATTGTCAATGTAAAGGAAGCCAACTAATAGAGAAACACACAGAGCACGAGTTCAGTCTCTGCTCTCCCCCCTCTCAGCCTGGCCTTAGCATCGGCGGTTTGGTGAGCCACCTTCCTTCCATTGTGCTGTCTGTGTTTTACCCACTTGATGTAGATGCATATACTGATTTTATTTTTACTGTCTGTCATGTAGTTCTTTTTGTTTTTAGAGAGATACAGTCTCACTTTATCACCCTCAGTAGAGTGCCATGGTGTCACAGCTCACAGCAACCTCAGACTCCTGGGTTTAGGCAATTCTCATGCCTCAGCCTCCCAAGTAGCTGGGACTACAGGCACCCACCACAATGCCCGGCTATTTTTTGTTGCAGTTTGGCTGGGGCCGGGTTTGAACCTGCCGCCCTCAGTATATGGGGCTGGTGCCCTACTCACTGAGCCACAGGCGCCACCCCTGTCCTGAAGTTCTTTGACTTAGTGTGTAGAGATTTCTTCACCAGTCCATGTCGGTCCACTCATTCTTAGGAAGGCCCCATACTTTTTGGTGTTTTGGCCGTGCTGTGATTTATTTATCTCCTTTCTTGTTGATGGCCATTTCAGTTGTTTACTCATTTTTTTCTAACATTTTTGCCATTTTCCCTATAATGAAGATTATTTTGCATACCTCTTGTTATAAGCTGAATTAAAGGGTCTGGACATTTTAAACGCTGATAGGAACTTCCAGAGATTCCCCCACAGGGTTTTCCCAGTTGAAACTCCCACCAGCCTCGTTCTGCAGGTTCTCGTCCACATGGGCTGTTGGGCACCCTTCAGTGTATTTCTTCTCATGGAGTTTTTGTTCCTGTGTGTGACCTCCTAGGATTGTCAGCACCCAGCTGCCGCCCTCCCTCACTGCCAAGGTCCTGCTTCATCGAACTGCACCTCAGGTCCAGGTATTGTGAAGCCCACGCTCCTGGCTGGAACGCTTTACCCAGAGCCCCAGTCACTGTAGCCAAGACCGATCCTCAGGCAGGAATGATGAGGAGTGGTGGCCAGGGGTCACTTGTGTCACTTAGTCTTGTTTCAAGACCCCAAGTCCTTCAGTGTGGTTTTCCTTGGGATTGAAGCCCATTGGTGAGGCTGAAAGAAAATGTTTGCCTCTGCATGCTGGGTGTGGAGAGTTGGTTTTTCTTCAATCCGAATAGTTCTCTGAGGATTTAGCTTCTTGAAAGGGTAGGCTTCATGTCAAAGAGGTACTAGATTTTTCAGAGACAGATTGTAAATAAAGCATGTGTTTTTGTTTTAGTAAGACTTAGGAAAATAAAAACTTCTAAAAACTTTAATTTTGTGTTTATTTAGTTTTTTTTCAAGATTTTATTTATTTATTTATTTATTTATTTGAGACAGAGCCTCATGCTGTCCCCCTGGGTAGAGTGCTGTGGCATCACAGCTCACAGCAACCTCCAACTCCTGGGCTTAAGCAACTCTCTTGCCTCCGCCTCCCAAGTAGCTGGGACTATGGGAGCCCACCACAAGGGCCGGCTATTTTTTGGTTGTAGTTGTCATTGTTGTTTGGCGGGCCCAGGCTGGATGTGAACTCGCCAACTGTAGTGTATGTGGCTGGCGCCTTAGCTGCTTGAGCCACAGGCACCAACCTATTTAATTGCTTTTATAATGAAGAAAAAAGGCATACATGCTCATCGAGAATAAAATTGCCCACATCTGGAGTTGGACGAGGCAGAGATAATCACTCTAGCATCTGACTGTTCCCTTGCAGTCCTTTTTTTTTCTTTTGTGTATTTTTTGTATATGATGCTATGGTTCCCAGTGGGCTGAGAGCATTCATTCTAAGGCTCTCTTTTTACACTTATGAAATCAGCAGACACTCACAATGGTGGTGGTTCTATTCAGGCTCCCCACCCACTGTCGGTCAGGACTGGACTGACTACGTCAGTCTGGACTGCTTTTCTGGTAAACAGTTTAATAAGGAGAGCATTAAGGATACTCTTTATTTTTTCCGAATAAGTTAGCTTATTGGACTCTATACTAAGAAAGTAATCTAATTGCTGACAAAAATTTATACTTAAAACTTGTATCACAACAGGCTTTATGAAAGTGACAAATGACATAAAACTATAACTTCTAAGGTAGGGGTTGCCAGACTGGCCTGTGGGCCATGTGCCTATGAGTTGGGCTGCTTTGTGCTGCAGTAGCAGAATTGAGTAGTTGGGACTAGAAATCATATGAAGGCATAAAATATGTTATCTCACCCTTTACAGACATCTACTGGCCCCTGGTCTAAGGTAGGGAATGAGTAATTTACTCAGACCACTTTCACCTTCATAAAATTATAAAATTTAAGTCAGCCATTTAAAATGGCCAACGGTGTTTTCTTACAGGAATTATCTGTTTTTATTTTAAGCATAAAATAGAATTTGACATGATATAGTCTTAGGAATATAAAAGAATGCATAGACTTAAAGAGAAAGATGCCCAGTACTGACAGTTTTAGCCTAGGAATGAGGGAATATATATATACATATAAATATATATATTTTTTTCAGTTTTGACCGGGGCTGGGTTTGAACCTGCCACCTCCGGCATATGGAGCTGGCGCCCTACTCCTTTGAGCCACAGGCGCTGCCCAGGATTATATATATATTTTTAAAGAATTTTTATCTCAAGCCTATGTATGGCTTAGTAACATGAAACATGATTTTAAAAAATTACCAAAAAAGAAAGCAACCCATATCATTTGTTAAGAGAGAAATTCATTTTGGCTAGAAGAGTTTATGTCTGGTTTTTGCTTTGTTTTGGTGGATCCTTTTGTAACCTTTGGGTTGAGATGAAAGATTTTATTTATTTATTTTAGAATAAATAAGAGATACCTGGTGTAGCATTTGTTGAAATCTATCCTTTATAGTAAGGGTTTTAGGGTTTTCAGTTTTTGTGTGAATGGAATTCATTCTTTATCCAGGGCCTATGGCAAATGTGACTCTGTTCTAGAATATGAGCTTCCCAAAGGTTTAAAAAATGGATCTTTGCTTTTATTTCCAGAGGGGAGGGGCTGAGACAATCAGAACATAAAGCTTGACATGAGTTTGGGTGGAGCTGCTGCCTTACAGCCTGTGTGGGCCTGGCCCTTGCCTCCTCCCAGCCATTGGGGGAGGGAGCAGCCTGGGGGAGCTTCTTTTCCATCTGCTTGACTCTTAGCATGTGGTTGGGACAAGCTTTCTGGACCTGGCTAAGGTTTATGAACAGATGGCACAGTGTATTCCTAACAGTTAGGTCAAGAGGAGAATGTGGTGCCCGGTGCCAACTTCTCTGTGTTTGTTTTCAGAGACTGCCTACAGGAGGGGATGCCCCGCAGGAGCGTGGTAAGTCGCGTCGGCACTTTTGCATCTTGAGAATGGTGGTTTTTATGCTACCTGTCCCTGTACAAGTCATGTGAAAGGCCGACCAGTTCTATTAGCTTTTTTTCTCTACCCATAAGACTAGGAAATGGCTATGATAGAGCTTTAAGAACGGAGTTACCTAGCAGCACCCTGATTGTAAAGCCTGTGGTTTTAGACGTGCTTTTCAAATCCCAGCTTTGAGGTCCTCCTTACTCAGCGTTAAAAGATTGTTCAGATAGATGCCAGGGGATCATGATTGAGGGAGGCAGCAACTGCCAGGAAGACCTCTTGCGGGATGTGGAGAGGTCCTCAGGAGAGTCATTTTGTTTTATTCTGAAGCCTAAGTTGAGTTAGGTCTGTTTGTCAGTTGAGTGCTTTTTTCTATCTTACATCTTTTTGTTTTTAAAGTGCCACTAAACTTTCTTCCACCAAACATCGCCCTTCCTCACAGTTGGGATTCATGTTGCCTGCAGGGGCTGCGTCCTTGCTGGTCACAGGAGTTAGGGCTGCAGTTCTGTGGCTTGTGTACTGGCCGAGGAATGCATTCACAGTGGTACTTCCTGAGCTGGGGTGGGGGCTGGATGCATCACCCCAAGAACAGCTAGTGCCCCTCTGTCTGCCCTGGCTCAGGAGGGAGCCCTCTCCATGTTGCTTTGCAATTCCAGGAGCAGCATTGCCCCCGAATGTCCATATTATCCCTGTTTTTGTGACAAAAGAGGAATCCATCAGTCTCCGTGAGTTTCCAGTGGAACAGAGGACTAGGTAAGGGAACTAATTCACAGGGGCCAACCTTGAGCACACCAGAGAGATTCCCTCACATGGTTCATGGGAACAGACCATCATTCCTTAATTGCATCTCTCCATACTCTGTCTTGTAAGGGAACGTTTGGAACTTGAGCACATTGATAAGAGACAGTGTGGTGTGAGACAAGGATGGGTTTCACATCCTAGATCTCTTAGTTAACAGCTATGTGACCTCAGGAAATTGCAGTCCCTGCCTGAGCCTCAATTTTTTTTATCTGTAAAATGAACTCAGTAATACCTTTTTCATGAATTCATTGTGACAATTGAGAATAGTCTATGTACCTATGGTATAGCATTTGGTATAGGGCCTGCCTCATGGTAGACCTTTCAAATGTGAGCAACTCTCACATAGTGGGCTCTGCCATTTCCAGTAGGTAATCTTCATGTCACTCGCTATGTGAAGCTCCAAGGGCCAAAAAGTGCCTTATTTTTACTCTGTGATTTGATCCAGGTGGCATCTTCGCCTCTCTGGTCTCAGGGAACCTCTTGACATGGATGTGTGGAAGGGCCCAGGCCCCAACTCCATTGCTGTGCCCCATTCTCATGTCTGTCTTGTTCACTAGCGCTACTGCATCTCCAGCCAGAGTCCAGGACAGCTTAGCCCAGCACCCTCCAAAGGCTGGAAGCACGTTTGCCCTGGAAGAAAATGCTACTGGGCATGTGGAATCTGTAGCCTGGATGTTGGCCACCACTCCACAGCCCATGTCCCCTAATGAAGCTTGGCCAAGTGGCAAGAGGGAGAATGGACACTTGTTTGTACATGATCTGGAGAGCATTGGGCCCAATGGATTGCACAGCTCTGCCAGGGGCCAGGGGCCTGGCCCTAGCTGCTCCCCGGTGAAGGAACTGGGCTTTCCTCATCAGGAGCTGGACCTGTCTGAAATCCACATTCCAGAAGCTCAGGAAGTGGGCCCATCCTCAGATGGTTTTGCTTTCCCAGTTGTGTGTGTCCCAGAAGGCAGCTGTTCTTGCCACGAAGAATCCATCAGTGGCTCAAACAGCTCAGAACCTGTGCCGCCTGAGGATACAGCAGCAAGCACCCTGCTTTCTCCCTCTGTTCCTGAGATGCTAACCCAGAATGGAACCCCAGAACTGTGCAAAGATCTTCCTGAAAACAGCAGCCAAGGCCCTGGTCCCCGAGAAGACCTTTTCTGCAGAAGGACCAGCAGATCTTTATCACTGCCTCACTTAGATCCAGGGCAGAGAGGAAGTAAGGTTCCTGCAGGGGAACAAAGCATAGATCAGTGTGTGGATGGGGCTTGTGGGGGCCATGCAGCCCCTGGTCTGGAGTGCAGTGCAGGCTTGGCAAGTTGTCGGGGTACTGGCCCCTCCGCAGAAAGATTGGACTCCAGGAGGACCTCAGCAGGATCCCATGTGGGACTCGTGCAGATGAACCTCTACACTCACAGTGTTAAAGGGCTGGTGCTGTCCCTGCTGGCTGAGGAGCTGCTGCTGGGAGATGGTGAAGCCATAGAGGAGGTGGTGAGTGTCCTTAGAGCCTCTCTGCCCTTCTGCAGCCTCTCCTGACCTCCTGTGCCTCCTTCACAGCTCTGCACCAGTGCACAGAGGCAGGGATGAGGGCTCTGTCGTTAGCTGTGTGGCCCTGGGCAAAATTTCTTTTATTATACAGCAGGGGTGATGGTGGTACCCGCCTCCTTGGGTTTTTGTGGGGGAGATGAGAGTGAGTTAGGTGCACGGCACAGTGGCTGGTATGCAGGAGCCTGGCAAGTGTCGGGCTGCTTCTGCTGCTGCTTCTAGTTTCTCAGAGTGCAGGCCTTGGAGGGAGGGAGGACCTGAGTTGGAGTTCTGCCCATCGGTCTCTAGCAGTGTGATCTTGTCTTTAAGCCCTTGCCCCTCTGAGCCTCTGATCCCTCAACAGTCTAGGGGTGGTGACAGGCTGTCTGGTTCAGATGCAGTGAGACAATGAAGGAAAAGACCTCAAGTGGGGTCATTGTGTGCCACCCCTGCTAGTGGCCTCTTTTCTTAGCCTGGGCAGCTCTAGTTCTATACTGTTGTTCTCTGTAGTGTGTCACAGGCTAGGTTGGGAGTTCCCCAGAAACCCCGAATTTCCCTCTGTAGTCCTAGCATTGTTCTGAGCTGAAGCTCCTTTCTAGAAGGTCTGGGCCATCTGAAATCCTGACTGGCTCTTAAACCATTCCAGACCCTTCCCTGCTTAGAGTAACTGACCTCCTGGGGCCTTGGCCCGTGCTGGAGATTTGGTTGCTGCGGCAACAGCCTTGCTTTAGTAGGCAGGGAAAGTGGTAGCGGTAAGAACAGCAGGTTGAAATTGCTGCAGGGCAAATGGTATCCTGGGGCTTACCTTGTTTTTATTCTTATATCTATATTATTCTAAGCTTATCTCATTAGCATGCAGGGCTTGTGACCCTCCATAAATGAGCAAGTCACCTTGGAACACAGAGGAGGAGGGAAGACTGCTGAGCTGCTTTCTCTGCACAGAGCTCCTAGCAAGCCACTGCTCCTCTCCAGAGCTGTCTGGCTGGCTGTCCCCTTTCCACAGACCCCACACCGGGCTGTGGCTTGTTTGCTTCCTGTGTCCTCTTTTACCACAGCTGTGAGTGACTTTACCCACCCCCTTTACAGAAACAGAGGGAGTTATGGTTGCAGCTTGCACATCTCATCTCCCTGGTGATGCCTTGGTTTTCTTGCTCTGTTCTATACAGTGCCAAGCCTTGAAGGCTCAGTGTTTGGATGCAGTAAAGTGGATATAATACCTTTCTTTTTACCTTCCCCCCAGAAAGAAAAATACAGCACAGGCTGCTCTTTGAAGAGATGTATTCTGCTAAATACTTTACACCTGTTATTTTAGCCAGGCCTTACAACAGTTCTCGGAGGTAGCCATTGTAACTCCCGTTTTACCAGTAAGAAAACAGCCTCCTTGAGATCAAAGACTTATGTAACTGGTGCTTCCAGAATTCTTGCTTGTTTCTTTTCCCCTGCCCCAGCTCTCTGTCCCCCAACTGTTCTGTCCTCACCATGGTGGGTGGGAAGGTGAAGAAAGAAGGTAAATGTCCTGTCTTCAGTGGCTCTTGATCTGTTGGCCATACCTCTTGGTTTGTCACAGCCCGTCCATGTTTTTATGACAACAGCTTCCACGGGCTTTCATGTACGGTAGGGTTTGGTGATGGCTTGGCCCCAGGAAATAGAATGCAGAGTTTCTTTCTTTCTTTTTGTTTATTTTTGAGACAGGGTCTCACTGTATTACCCAGGCCAGAGTGCAGTGGAGTGACCATACCTCACTACAGCCTTGAACTCCTGATCTCAGTGATCCTCTCATCTTCTAAGTAGCTAGGACGATAAGTGTGTGCCACCACAACTGGCTAATTTATTATTATTTTTGTAGAGGCAAGATCTTACTATATTGTCAGGCTGGTTTCAAACTTCTGATCTCGGGTGATCCTCCCACCTTGACCTCTCAAAGGGCTGGGATTATAGTCGCAAGCCACTGCACCCAGCCAGAATGCGGTTTTATGGGAGAAGAAAAACTAGTCTTTTCTAAAGACCGTAGGGGGATAACCAACTTTGATCAGCCTCCTGGTTTAAGGGTGGGTTTGTTAGCCAGACCCAAGGCTATCTGTTTCATAATCAGGAGGGATCTGTTATTACCTTTTTGTCTTGGGCCAACATACAAAATACTTGACCTGATATCCCTGCAGCCCTTCTGCTGCTGTCTAGAAAAGCCAGGCCCTAGAAAAATTAGCTGGGCTTTGTGGTGGGTGTCTACTGGAGAAGCTGAGGCAGGAGGATTGCTTGAGCCCAGGAACACTCTAGCTAGGGCGACAGAGTGAGACTCCGTCCCCCAAAATAAAGTAAAATTAAAAAAAAAAAGGAAAGCCAACCCCCTCCCCCAGTGGCCAGTGATAGTGCAGCTGAGACAGTGAGCACACCCCTTTCAAAAGGGCCCCTTTGTTGTGCTACACACCACCAAGGCACCCTTGTACCATCTTGTCTTTCAGAGGATCAACTTCCATGGAGGTGAGGAGCAGAAAGTGGGAAGGGTGCAGGGAGCCGAGGGTGGAGCAGCCAGGAGGGCTGGGGTTGGGATTGTTCAGAGGTAGCAGAATAGGCACACACCAGGGGGCAGCATAGAGCCACTGATGGTTTCCTGCTCAAAACCCAAGATAATCTCATTGACCTTCGAATAAAGTGATCAGATCAATTATTCATTGCTATGATAGGACATTGGGCTGTCTGTGTAGAGCAGATGAGGCATGAAGTTAGCATGAGAGTGTTATTATAAAACACTTCACAGTAAAGCACCTCCCTCCATTAGGAAGCTGGTCTCTGAGTGAATGCGTGCCGTGCATTGCTGCCTCTGCATGTAATAGTATATGCTGACATTCAAGGCGTTTGCCTTAGTGTGGTCTACAAGGCAGAAGATCCGGGAATTCGCCCCTTGTCTGTGTCTCCTAGAGATGTTTTAAGGGTCACATTATGTACTAGCGTATCTCAGGGGCTGGCAAACTTATGCAAAGGACTAGAAGGCAGATACAGTAGAACCTCCATATTGACCACTGCCCTACATTGACAACCTCCTTACGTTGACCTAATTTTCGCAGACCAGACATGCACCTAAGGTGCCTATCAGTACAGTAGGCCTAGTTCCTTATATTGACCACTTCTGTGTATAGACCAGTTTTTTCTTTTTTTTTTGAGAGAGTCATACTATGTTGTTCTTGGTGGAGTGCTATGGCGTCACAGCTCACAGCAACCTCAAACTTGAGCTTAAGCAATTCTCTTGCCTCAGCCTCCCAAGCAGCTGGGACTACAGGTGCC
>NW_003852433.1:1436740-1437451 GCF_000181295.1 Otolemur garnettii | reverse complement strand
ACGTTAGCGTGGTTCACTCTCTGTTCCCATTGTCCCTTCCTCTGGGCACCAGCTGGAGATGACAGTTACCAGGTTCCCAAGTTTTGGAAGCTTTTCAGCAAGGCTATGGTTTGACTTCTTGGTGAATGCATATGTGTGTAGGCATGTGTGTGCACACACACTCATATCTGTTCAAATACACTTATGAGCATCTATTGACATCAGTCTGGCTTAGGTTGTCTCAGAGATCTGAATGTGAGATACTGTGATGGTCTGTCCTGAGCACATGTTCCTTTACTTAACTCTGACCCCTTAGATTGAAAGTGCTTGGTGATGAGTGTGTTTATTCAGTCATTCACATAGTAGGTGCTTGTTGAGCACTTTGCTCTACTAGCCCTTGGGGATACAAAGACAAGTGCATAGAATAAAGGTAGTAGTCAGACCTATTGGCTTCAGTCGCGTTGCTAAGACTTTCAACTAACACAACGCCAGTTTACTAGCAGAGGTATCCCTTAGGCTTTATGACCGTCACCTCAGAAGCACTGTTCACATCTCTGTACTTTCTGTGTGCACTTAGCTTTCTTACACAGCTGCTGAAAATAGTCCACAGACTAGTTATTGTGCTCATTAGACACCACTGCTCTTAGCAATTTTCTTGATTTTTATGACTCTAACATTATGAACACATCTATTTCTTTATTAATGATTATTTATGATTATTTTCAGTTACTT
>NW_003852433.1:1432279-1436526 GCF_000181295.1 Otolemur garnettii | reverse complement strand
AGGAGATCCTTTTGTAGACTGAACCTGTCAGGATGGGACTGGTGTACTTAGCCCTAAATGGAGCTTGAAGATTAGTACTCACCCATTAAAGAATGATGTGGAATATTTAGGGACACAAAAAGTAGTTCATGCTATAGTTAATTGTTTGGTTAAAAACTGTTCTTTATGGTTTGATTATAAAAATGGGATTACAGCAAAATGGTAGAGTCTAGTGTTTTCAACTGTACTTATGTATTACTCATTTCCCGGGAGATTTTTAAAAATATAGATGCTGGAGCCTTTATGTCCTCGGCACCTTCCTCACCTGGCCCCCTTCGCTGAACCACCAAGCACAGAAATTTTTGTTATTTCCCAGTGCTCACAAGAACATAGTGCATAGCCTGGACATTCTAGATGCACAGGAGAGAAGTTAACTCATGATATCCCATGAGGGATTCCTGTACCCAGGCCTGGTGGAGAAGCACTAGGGGTGGTCCCAGCCATCTGTATTGTTTGAACATATACTTTGGGCAGGAAAGCCGGGGTTAGGGCACAAACCTAGGGTGTGGTGGTGGCAGTGCCTGTTACTGGATGGTGTGGCAGCTGATTTTTCTTTGCGTTTTTCTTCTTTTAAAAATTGATTTTTTGCTCATTTCTATTTTTAAATTTTCCTACAATATACTCCTTAATGTAAAAAAACAATAAAACATAAGGGTGGAAGTTAGCACATCTCTAAAAACAGACAAAAGTGCTGGTCAGAGTCTATTTTACTAAAGCAAGTAGGCAGTAAGATATTTTTGGATGATTATTTCTTAACTAAGTCCATGGTCCGACAGAAAGCCCTCAGGAGGCCTGCGGAGCTTGGTCCTGCAAGCCCATCATGACCAGTCCCTGGTCCTTTTGCAGTACCACAGCAGCCTGGCATCCCTAAATGGGCTGGAAGTCCACCTGAAAGAGACACTCCCCAGAGACGAGGCTGCTTCCACCAGCAGTGCCTACAACTTCATGCACTACGACCGCATCCAGAGCATGCTGACGGGTAAGGAGCAGGCTCGGGTGCAGAGGTGGGAAGGGTCCAGCCCAGGTGCCAGGTCCTGGAGACGAGTGCAGAGGGGCGCCGAGTCCCCAGCACTGTGGTGATGTGGCCGAGCAGAGTGGTCTGACCTGCAGTTAAGGCTCCTGCTGAGTGTAGAATTTATTTGCTCATTTGTCTTTGGTGTTTTCTCAACATTTTAAGAGTAACTTAACGTGTCCAACTATCTGTGATAAGGTCCGCCTCAGCATGTTGAGATCCCTGCTCAGAAACTGAGTGCTGCTCGTCCTTGGGGACCAGGGGTCTGCTCTCTCGCATGGCGGCCTTGGTTTGTGGGCTCTGGGTATTTAGACTTGTGGCCTAGAGCCATGGTTAGTCCTGTGTTCAGTCCTGGACTGAGGGAGATGGGAGGGGAGTGGTCTGCTCTCCACAACTTCTGTGTTCTCTTCTGGAAGGGAACCTGCCGAAGGTGGCTGCCCCGCAGGATCGCCGCTTCCTCCAGGCTGTCAGCCTGATGCATTCAGAGTTTGCCCAGCTGCCCTCGCTGTACGAAATGACCGTCAGGTGAGCCTGTCCGTGTAGTCTTACGGCCTATTGTCTGTACAGGCGGTCCGGCTCATAGGAGCCACCTTTTGGGGGGCCAGGCTTCCTAAATGGATGACAAACACCCTAGTTACTCTATTTAAAGCCTTCCTTTGTCAGTCCTATGGCTGCCCTCATCCATTCATGCATTCGTGGGTCTTGGACTGCCTGGGTGCCTTCCCACTTTGGATGCTTAGGGTCCAACAGTGAAGGAACTTAGGGGTCCTTGCTGTTGTGGGCTCTGTTCATTACCGAGGAAGGAGGCTCTCTCACCTTGCCAGAAACGGTGTTGAAATAACACTGTTGGCTTTCTAATTAAAACAAGTAAAACATGCTGATTATAAAATCATTCAGCTGCTTGGAGAACTATTAAGTAAAATATTTTCCTCCCCTTCCACTGCCCCTGGCTGTCACACACTCAAGAAATAATGACCTTTAACAGTTTGGTGTATATTGCTCCAGGTTTTGTTGGTTTTGGTTTTGATTTTTTGCATATAAAATGTGAATAGTATTTTTTGATAATTACTTTAATATTTTTCTAGAAAAATAGGATCATACTAATGTCCTATTTTCTAGTTGCTTTTTTCCACATTCTTGCGTGTCCTGAATACCTTCAGGGCAGTTGATCTATTTAACTGTAATTTACAGAATTTAACCAACCAAATTCTGGGTTTTTTTGCTCTGTACGTGCTTCTTGTGTGAAACCAGCAGCAGAAAATCAGGCCTTGGGACAGTCAAAAAGGGACTGCCTGTATGTATTAGTCCATTTAGTCCTCGGAACAGCCTGGTCAAGGGTATTTCTTTAATCTTTATTTTGTAGAGGAGATTGAAGTACAAATAAGATGTGATCCAGGGTTACATTCTCATTCGATGCAGAGCCAGGATTTGAACCACGTCTTTCTGACTCTTAAGTGCTAATCCTTCCAGACATGTTTCAATGTGAGGGGGCAGCGTGGCTGAGTGGGAGGGGCACAGATGCACATGGGAACCTTGGTGGGTGATTATGATGGTTCTAATCCCCTGTCACCTGCCACATTTAACTGCCTGGTATATCTGCTGCTCAGTGCCATCTTCAGCCAATATTTCAATACATCTTTCTGTTATAAATGTGTCTTCTCTGGGTTTAATTCTGAGCTTCCCCAGGCTGGCAATGCAGTTGTGATTTGCATCTAGAATCTCTGGGTTGGGAGCTGGTTGTGTTGGGTATGTGTGTGCATGTGTCTGTTTTGTGGGAGGTGGAAACAAGTAAAATGTCAGCATCTGCTCTACCAGCCACCTTGTGGCCCTGCAGTATGTCACCTCCCTTGGAGCTGAGAGAGTTTTAGTTTGGGATGCATAGCTCAAGGCATTTGTTGAGAGATTATTTTAATAATAGTAATAGAACAACAGCTACCATTTCTTAACCACTCACCATGTACTAAGCAATTTATATCTCTATATATTTCTCTCTTTTTTGCTATTCTATCTCTTTTAAGAAAAAAAAAACCTCAATGAAGGCAAATACTGTTATATGCATTGTACAGGTAAGGAAGCTGGGACTCAGGCTCGGTAACTAAGCTCAGGGCACACAGCTAGGAAGTAGCAAGACTGGGGTTAGCACCCTGGTATGTGTGTCTCCAAGTCTGTGTTCATACCTACCTGGCCACCATGCCCCGTGGAGAGGAGCCAGTCCTGCTGTTCTAGTGGGTGGCAGATGACACTTAAGCTAGGTGGCCCCTCAAGCCCCTCGAGGCCTAGAAGGAGCAGCTGAAGGAGGATGACCACCTTCTCCTGACATGGAAAGAGATTTGGGGGAGGGGAGCCTTAGCAGACTCTGATTCCACCTTCTTTTCTTAGATTTGGGGAAACTGAGGCCCACCAGTACAAGATAGGCAGGATCTAGAAACCAGGTAGTCACCTGGCTCTGGAGTCAGTTCCTCCCAGGTGGGTCCTCCCTTGCTCTCTACTTCTGTGTTCACAGGCTTCCTGTTGCTCCATCTCAGACCCACTCTTACTGCCCTACTACCCATATCCATCTGTCCAATGTGGACAGCAGATTAGACTCCTTAGAAAGACGACTGTGGCAGCATCAGCCTCCCTCTCTGAGCCTCAGGGTCTGCCGAGTGGGGCCACGCCACCCCCCAGAGACCATGTAAAGGGTAAGCAGAGACTGTCTGGAGAGCATGTTCCTTAGCTCCCGCCACATCAGCCAGGCAGGTGCCTAGCAGTTCCTTTTGTGTAATTATAACTTCAGTTTCTGGGGCTGCAGCTACCCTGGACAGTTCAGCTATGGACTGTCCCAGCATGTAGTGAGTTGAAAGGAGGGAAAGATGGTTATTGGCACTGAGGCCTGAAACTCCAGTGAGTAACCAGAATCCCATGCCATGACAGCTGCACTTGGGGCCACTGTGATGGAGCCTTCCCAGCGTTCTCTGTGTGGTCTCAGCTGTGTAGCAGCACTGTCGGACTGTTGTCTTCTTCTCCCTCTGGCAGGAACGCCTCCACTGCTGTGTACGCCTGTTGCAACCCCGCCCAGGAAACCTATTTCCAGCAGCTGGTGCCTGTAGCACGGAGCTCCGGCTTCCCAAGTCCTCAGGATAGCGCCTTCAGTCTCGCCAGCAAAGCCAAGCAGAAACTGCTGAAGCATGGGGTGAACTTACTTTGAACTGCACCC
>NW_003852433.1:1428915-1432165 GCF_000181295.1 Otolemur garnettii | reverse complement strand
AAAAAAAAAAAAAAAATACCAGCGAAGGAATCTCAACCTTTTTTTAAACAGAAAAGGTTCCTCTATTTTATTTTGCTTGGAATATTCACTTTCTTAGGAACTTGATACTTGAGTTTTTGTTACTCCTTTTGCAAACTAGATGCATTTGTAGGGGTGTGGCTCTTCTGGTCACAGATACAGACCACTTGAAATAATGCCATCACGTTGGCAGTGTTGGGGCCAGGACGGTGCTCAGCTCCCGATACAGAGAGGTACAGGGACAGTTAACTTCCCGGTCATACTGAGCCTGAGGTCTTTGGCATTTCCATCCCAGCTAGAACTGGTGCCACAAAATTGCAGGTGACGCTTTTCTTCTGAAACCTGACTGTCCCTAATCTAGAGTGTTTGCTCAACTCAGTGAGTGGGTTTGACTGCCTAGTGAGGACCCGGGTCTGTCAGCAGGCGGCCCTGATGCCCTTCTCAGGTGGGTTTTCTCTGCTGCAGTCTGCTGGGAGACCTGGAGATTGACAGAGGGAGGCATTGGCTCTCTGAATCTGCTTTGTCTGGAGACTCCTGGAACTAAACTCAAAATGTAGGGACCTATCTTTGGAATACCTGCAGGTGGGGCAAGTCTTGATAATGCAGGAGGGAGTTCTTGATAATGCAGGCTTTAGAGACTACTTTATAAAAGTCCTGGGGAGCCTGCAACCTGAGAATTCAGAGCAACAGAACCAAGCTGGGCTGCCTTTGCTTAGAAGAGGGCTGTGCAGCTGGTTCCTCTTGAGTACACGTCCCCAAACAGGAGCTTACAAGGTGTGTTTGGGTAAGAGCTGAACTGTGCTTCTCAGAGGGGGCTAGAGCCATTCATTTGTGTGTGTTTAGACTGATGTGCTGCTCAAACCCTCAGTTCTATTACATTATAGAACTGGAAGTACCTGAGATTCCATTTGAGAACTGTCAGTGAACTGATGTCTGATGCTTGTGGCATGGTGTCTTTTTCTTGAACTAAGTTTCCAAGAACTAAACATAAAAGAGCCCCCCCTTCTTTTTTTAACCTGGACACATCTCTCTTTTCCTTGGGTAGCTGGGTGAGGGCCCATGCTCAGGGTGGTTTGCCTGGGAGGGTGACAGGCTGTATCTTGCTGCTCCAGTGAGCGCCAGCTTCAGTGTGGCTGGTCCAACATACCAGGCCTGTGTCACCCCCCTTTTTTCATCTTTCCCTGGGGTTTCTCCTGCCACTGGCTGATTGGCCGGCCAAAGATGAAAGAGGATCCTATCTCATGTTAGAGTGAATGTATATTGTCCTACTCCTCTGTTAAATTCTCCATGAAAAAATTCATTACAGATTCTGTACTGCGGCTGCGGCTGTAGCTCTAAGAAGCCATTCTCTGCAGCTGTCACTTCCAAAGCTTGTTGACTGAGGCCCAGAGGCTGCTGGAAAAGAGCTCAGCAGTCTTACTACTCTGGTGTTTTAGAGGTTCAGGAGACACTCAGGACATGACTGAAGCCATAGGTCTAGGCCCATACCCTCAAAATTAGCCTCTAAATAGGAGCTACCCCCAGAGCATAGGCCACGGTGGCCAGGGTGGTGGTGTCCTGCTGGAAAGAGCACCATGCCCTCTTTTTGGCCATATTTCCACAGGGAAGGCAGCATTTGCTGGACAGTCCGCCTGCCCTAGGTTCACAGTTGACACCTAGAGTGTTATTGTCAGTGATCCATGATCCATCCCTACTGATTTGTCACAGCAGAAAACACAGCAGAGAGAGGAAGTGAAAGGTTCTAATTTGGGTGAGTTCTGGCCAGCCATCTACTGCCTGCAAACCGCTGAGGATAAAGTTCCCATGAGTGATTAATAGTGGCAATCAGATGCCTGTTGGGAAAGGACCTGTGTTCTCTCGGGCCTAATCACACTGCCTTCTCTCCTGGAAGGAAGCAGCAAGGCATATTGGCTCTTGTCACCTCCACAGGGACAGCTACAGACAGTGGTAGCAAGTGGAGATTGGGCCCTTTCTGATGTCTCCTATGCATGTTTAACTCTCCCCCGTGCTGTCCTTCCTGGTGTAGCCAAGGTGCCCTTCCCATCCTCTCCAGTTGCTGCACTCCTAATCTCCATCCTGCTGTGAGCAAGTTAGTAGCCACACACTGCTATGATGCCACAGGCTGTGTGCAGTGGGCTGATTGGTGGCCCACAAAGACTCCAAGTCCCAATCTCTGGAACCTGTGAATGTCACTTTATATGATAAAGTTTCTATAGATGTGACTGAGTTAAGAATCTTGAGCTGGAGAGATTATCCTGGATTGCTTAGGTAGGCCTTGAATACCATCACAAGTGTGCTTATGAGAGGGGGCAGAGGAAGGTTGTCACACAGAGGAGAGGGCTGTGTGAAGATGAAGGCACAGGTGGGAGTGATGTGGCTACATGAAAACTCAAGGAATGGATTTTGCCCTAAAGGAGAGCATAAGACTGTCAACACATGGAATTAGGTCTGGGGAGACTGATTTTGGACTTCAGGCTTCCAAAACTATGAGGCAATGAATTTTGTTGTTTTAAGCCACCAATTTTGTGGTAATTTGTTACATTAGCCCAGGGAAACCAATATACCCACCTGCAAACTTGACCTTGTCCTTGTGATTCCAAGCTCCCTCTCCATGGTGCAGTGCCAGAGTGCTGGTAGGGAGAGGGCAGGGATGACCTGGACCACAGAGGGGGTTGTGAGGTTGCCAGGGTGTGGGGGGAGGGGGAGCAAAGGGGGGCTCCTAAGCAGGGTTCTTATTGGAATGGTCTGTAGCTCCTGAGTGGGCGTGGCTTAAAGCAGGGAGGTGGCTGTGGGGTGGGCATATTTGAGGAATTCATCCTTAGGAGACTGTGCTTGTGGGTGGAGGGGGCTGTGCCTACTTTTGGACATTTAGATGGAGAAGACAGCCAAGGGAGATGGTTCACAGAGGGAGTGACAGGAAACCATGCCACCTGAGTTGTGTGCAATCATGGCATGTACTCACTGCCCGCCTAGCACACACGCAAACACTTGTCTCCATCTCTGAAGCTGCTGCTTCTCCTGGGGAAAAGGGCAGCCGGTGGGGGGAAAGCACCTGTCCCCTGCTTTGTTTCTTGATTCTGACTGCTCCTGGGCCTATGTTTGGATGCTAGGGAGGGCAGAGTGGAAAGACCCATAAACAGCATCCTGACTTAGGAAGTAAATGCCCTGGGTCTTTTTTCAACATTGTTGAGTTTGGGAGGGTTAAGGTGAAGGGTCTAAGGACTTCAAGGTT
>NW_003852433.1:1427861-1428513 GCF_000181295.1 Otolemur garnettii | reverse complement strand
TCTTTAAAATGGAGAGAAGGTAATGTATGTAAAGGCATGGCCTATTGTAGGGCTTCAGAAAACGGGGTTCCATGTGTGTGTCCTGAGAAGGCAACCAGGCTCCTAAAGGAGTCCCTCTACACACCAGGGAGAGGGAGGCCTGAGCTTGTGTCCAGACCTCAGAAGATGTGCTGAGCTGTGAGCCTGGATATGTGGCTTCTAGTTCCAGCTTGCTCTGGCCACGTGACTTTTTCGGGTCACCTGCCTGCTCTGAGCCTCAGTTTTCTCATGTGTTAAAGGAGTATAGTCCCTGAAACAGTCTGGCTACAAGTACCAACTAGGTAGTATACTAATATATGGGAATGAATCTTGCAGAGTACATAGCGTGTCTAAGCAGCAAGCACCTTCATCTTGAACTCAGGGGTGGCTAGTGCCAGGGAGGTGGGGAGACACAAGGAAGAGTGGGGAACCAGAAGTTAGAACCAATGTGTGTGTCTGGGAAGGAGGCGGAAAGTGAACCAGTCCCTGTGTGTGCTGCCTCCTGCCTCCTAATGCTACAATCTGCTTGAGTATTTTCACTGCCATCTGTCAGCAGTTCTAAAATATGTGGCCTTATTCTGTCCTGTTCCCTGTGTTTACATCTGGTTAACAAGATTCAGCCAGGGAGGTAAGC
>NW_003852433.1:1414050-1427413 GCF_000181295.1 Otolemur garnettii | reverse complement strand
AGTCTGAGCGGCCAGGAGTTTGGGAGGCTTGATTGGTCAAGTCTGGATCACGGGCCCAGCCTGAGAGTTGGGGGCTGGGTCAGGTCAAGGACACTGCAGGACTAGGCACAGCGGATGTTATGGTCTTGCAAGATGCTCTTCAGGGTAGTGTTGGCAAGAGGGGGTTAAAAACTGCCCTCTAGAGACCACAGTTGGGTGACCCTCCGAGCATCACATGGAAACACAGCCCAGACTCTACCCGACTAATTTCAGAGGCCTTACCATTCTTGTTATTCAGAGCAGGGACGCTCAGCCCCCACCACACATCAGAATCACGACAGGAAATGGGCTTTTAAAAATACCCGTGCCCGGGTCTTGCTCTCAGAGCAAAGAAATCTGATGCTTGGGGGTGAGGCATGGGCATGATACTTTCTGAAGCTCCCTGGCTGACAGGTGATAATGCATTGTGCAGCCAAAGGCAAGAGCCAGTGGATCAGGATTACTCTTCCTCTCTCCTAGACAGGCTGTAGGGCACTTAAGTATTACAAGCTTGGTCACTGTCACCTAAGACATAACCCAGACGATGTAGATTAACTCCAGGGCATGATCACCGGGTGCTTGGGAGAAATGGTTTGGCATCAGGAAATCTGGGTGTGACCTTGTACGAGTCAAATAACTGGTGTCACCTGGACTGCATGGTAGGAGGGGAGCTAGAGGTGAATCCAGGCTGCTGCCAGTGGAAGGCAGGGTTCCCGTTTGCGGCTGGGCAGGCCAGCTCCCGTTTCTCACCTTGAGTATCACTAGCTGTCACACATAAATTAATTTAGCAAGTGCCTAGTTGGCAATGCATACTTCAGGAGGGCGAGAAACAGCGCGGTCCCAGGCGAGTGGCGCTCTGCCCTTCTGTTGTACGGCAGGCAGCCCAGCCACGAATGCCGGTTGGAACCTGGCTTTTGTGCAAAAACACCTGGGCCTCCTGGCCATGAATGTCACTTCTCCATCTTGTAAGACAGAGTGAAAAAAGTACAAAACATAGCTGTTGGAGGGGTATTCTCATTCTCTGTGATCAGGAAGGCCACTGGAAGCAGCCCCGGCTCCCCGGCCACAGGCAGATCCGGGGAGCGTCCGCTTCTCTTCTTTGCACCATGCTTCCTCCCCACCTGCTTCTCCCCTCTGCTGTGGCGGTAAGGGAACCAGCACTGTTATCTGCCAGGTGATGTCTCTACAGAGGGGCAGACTGAGACTGCAGGAGGCCAAGGGACTTGCTCAGGTCACAAGGGAGCTGACTTCTGGCGCTGAGTCCCAAGTGCTCATCTTTCCTGAAGCCAAATACCTTGATGTCTGCCAAGTCTGACATCTACCATTCCTTACCATTCCAGAGATCTGCTCTTCTCTCCAGCACGCCATGCCCACTATTCTAGAAGTACACTTTGGTCACTTTGTGTACTGCCTATCTCTAGGACACAAAACAAGAGCCTCAAAATCACACATGTACCCCACTCAGGGCTGCTGCCCGGTGCGACTTTACAATAGATGACTTTATCACATCCGTCTGGTTTTCAGCAAGATCTTTTATTTATCTTCTGATTCCCCAACCATGTCACATGAATACAGGTAGCCAGATACCTGTGTGGGCTGTTGGTTTTGTAAACGTTGAGCAGTCAGGATGTATAGAAATCATGCACCTCGGTGATTCTTTAACAAGATAATTAATTTGTAGAAAAACTTCAGCTGTATTTGAAACTTCTGCCTTTCCCTGCATTCTACTCACTGACAAACACCTGTGTAGATATTATACTCCAATGCAGACAAGTTCAGTTGCACATTTGCTCATAACTCCCTAGTGCATTTCAGATGGTTTGGATGTCAGACAGTTGTACCTTAGAGAAGCTGCTGGTTTCCATTCTGACGGAAACATTGGGTCTGTACCAGGGACTAGGTATGTTCCAGACTACTCCTTGGCTTTACGTGTATAAATCTGACACTGCCCATAATATATTATTCCAAAAAAGGCATCTCTAGTGTGGCTGGCTGGCTACATGGTCACATAAGCAGTTAAAGGCTGAGTGCCCAAAACTGGCCTCCAGAGCCTTTCTTTCTCTTTGGGGAGGGATTCTGCATGTTCTTCACAGGAGACCAGAAAGCCAGCACAGTGACCATGGGTCCTTTGGGTCTGTGGATCTTCCCTGTGTCCTTGCTCACACACATTGGCTTGGTTCACTGTCACTCCATGTACACCTCTGTGCAGTGACAAAGACATAGGGCCGACTCTTGCACTATCTCCATACTGGTGTTTGAACATTTATGTACAGACAAATAAATGATAAAAACCATAGGCTACAGAACTCCAAAGCAAAACAGACACTTTGGTCAGGTGTTCTGATTCCAGTTTTGCCAAAGAAAGGCTTTCCCAGAATGTTGCTGCAGGAGGGAGGTCTGATCCCACCGCAGCTCTTACCAGCCAACCCGGTGGTCTTACCGTTCATCACCACAGACTCAAAACAACTAAAACTGGGAATTTTCCAGGCCTAGTTTGGCAGTAGGGCTTCTGTAGGCAGTGAGGTAAGTGGATTACACATTTTGTGGCTGATCTGTGTAAGCTACAGCTTGGTTCTTGGGGACTCCAGCTTCTGCTTTGTAGAAGCGCTGAGTTTAGGGACAGTCTCCAGTCCCACTGGCCAAACGCTTTTGCCATCAGGGACCTGACAGGGGTTGGAGTGAGGTGAGTGATGGTGACAGTCTCCCTGGGCCCAGATGCTATGGACCACCCTGACCGTGTCTGGCAGTCTCTCCACCTGGTTACTGAAGCCGGTCAGTGTGGGGGCTGCAGACTCTCCCCCTACCCTGAAGTGGCTGAAGGGTCCCCTATGTGCCAACATCAGAGGCCAAGTTCTCCAGTCTTCTGGTTTGCAGTTTTTAGGTTTTTTTTTTTTTTCTTTTAAGATGACCACAAGAAATTCTACATTATTACATTCAGACAAATAGCCATTTGGTTACTCTATTTCACAGCACTGAAGAAAAACAAGTAGCAAAGTAACACAGACCGACAGGGGGCACTGAGTCTCTGATCACAGAGTCAAAAGAATGCACTATTAGGCCAGAAAGGAATCTCAGAAGCAAATGGTTGGAAGGAGAACAACAACAACAACAAAAACCCTAAGGAAATAGAAGCTGAGAAGTTTCCATTTACAATAACCAAAGGAAAGAGGGACCCAACAGGATATAAAAATCCCAAGAAAGAGCTTTCCATGAGGCAGGTTTCTGAGTGTGGAATCCTAACACAGGTGGAGGCTGGATGGTAGCACAGTCTGCCCAGCTCACCTCAGCCCCTCTTGCCGACTTTGACATGGGCAACGTTCTCATCGTCCTGGAGCAAAGATGAAGTCAAGGGCCTGCCGTTCTGCTGCTGCGACGTTTGGATGCCACAAATCCACCATGAAAACTACCCTTGGGCCGTCCTCTGCTGAACCTGGAGGGGAGCAGGGGGCGAGAGGAGATGTTCAAACTGCCCCAGAGCCAGGACCCAGGCAGAGCCAGACCCTCCATGGACAGCTATGGGGGCAGGGGTCCATCCTGTCCCTCAGCCCAGATCAGAAGACCCTTCTTTTTAGGCTCAAGAATGTGATATGGTTTCATGATGTTCTGAGCAGGGTGGATAAAAGGACATTGGGAGATAGAGGGAAGAGTCACGAGGCAGGGCACAGAGGAGTTTTCAGGGCAATGATACTATTCTGTAGGACACTGTCAGGGTAGGTACCGGCCATCACACATTGTCAAAACCCACAGAACGTTTAACACCAAGGATGAACGTGAATATAAACTACAGACTTTAGCAATAACGTGTCAATACTAGCTTATCAACTGTAAACAATAAGGGGAAAATGTGTGCATGCATATGCAGTGTAGTGATGCAAAGGGGCCTGCTTAGTACTTTCAGCTAAATTTTTCCTAAAACCTAAAACTGCTCTAAAAATAAAGTCTATTAATTGGGGGGAGGGGGGAAGGAAGTGGGGAAGGCAGCCACTCACCTTCATGGAATGCGGTGTGCAGGAAAGAGTCGTCAAAGAGGAGGCAGCGACCTTCTGCCCAACACTGGGGCTCTCCCCCCACCACCAGCTCACAACCATTTGGAGTTTTCAGACCTCAAGGGAAAATCAGAGAAGAGAGTGAAGGCCGACAGGACTCTAGGCTGGCCAGGAGGTGGGGGTGGTCTGCTTTGGAGAGAGCCTTTTACCTCTAATGCACCTGACCTTCTGCCTCACCCCTCTGGAGCCCGTGCTATGGTGTTGCAAAATCCACACATTGAAACCTAAACCCCAAGATGATGGTACTGGGGGGGCCCTGGGTGTGATCAAGGTCATGAAGGTGAAGTGCTGATAATGGGAGCAGGTGCCCTCAGAAAGGAAGACCGAGGGCCCTTGTTCACCTCCTGCCATGTGAGGACATACCGGGAAGGCACCGTCTATGCACCAGAAGCAGGTCCTCACCAGACACCGAATGTGCTGGCGCCCTGATCTTGGACTCACTGTGCTCTTGGCAAAAACTTATTCCTTCATTGGCTTCATCTATTCTGGGTCATGGACTCCTTTGACTAAAGCTACAGACTGAGGCTTGAACTATATACACTTTTGAGTCTCCTGAACTCAAACCATGGGGCCCCCCAGAAATGGAGGGAGGCTGCATTTGGAAGCCTGCCTTGCCCAGTAACTGTTCACCAGGGCCTAGTTCAGTTCTGATTAAAGACAGCCGAACACTTGAAATGCCAGTGCTGAGCCCAGGCTAGGGTGTCATAACCCAGGAGAGGGTCCGATCGGACCACTCCTTTGTATGCCTTTCACGTCCCCATTTCCAACCCAAAGGTCTGTAGACACAGCCCCTGGCACTACCTCAGTGTCCACACTGAAGGCACCACCATGGCTGTCTAATGATTTCAGAAGGGATGGGGTCAGCCCAACAGCTCTTAGGAAGGACAGCCCAGGAGGAAGTAAAGCCCTGGAAGAGGGGTTGGGACAGTGGTGGTCTCACTATGATCACAATAATCCTGGGCAAGGTGGCATTCTCCTTCTGATTTAACGTCCTTTATGACAAAATGAAATGGCTTTCTCTCTAGCAGCCAGAGTATCTTAATGCATTCCTTGAACCAGAAATAATGGCTCCAGGAAGCATGTACAGAGTAATAATTCAGATAAAGAGGAGAGGGAAGGACAGAGGATGTGGGGACAGACAACTGGCTCTTTTCCTGGATATGCCATGTGACTTTGGGCAAGGTGCCCAACCTCTGTGAGCCACACCCTTCTTACCTATCAAAAGGGGACATTAGCGGACATTAGCGTATTTAACCTTCCAGGGCTGCTATGCAACCTTTATCTTTATAACCGATAACTGAAGGCTTAACTGCGTACAGGTTTGTGCTAAATAAACATTTTCCCTCACTTCACCCGTTTTGCACATGGAGCAACTGAGAAGTTAAGTGATCTGCTAAAAAGTTAACTACATAGTTCTTCCTGACCCGAGTCTGGCTGGCTCCAAAGAACAGACTCTTGTAAAACTGAAATGCTAGTTACCACACTATCAGCAATGGTATTAAAGTGATGGCTGATTGTCTTGTAGTTGGTATGTTTCAATTCTTAGTCACACGTTTAATTAAATAAGTGGAGACTATCCATCCTGACTGGAGCTGTGATTTTTCCCACTGAGGTTCCTAACAGCTGGAGGTTATACAAGTGCTCAGTCTGCACTCCCTGGCCTCGGGGGAGGGCTGCACAGGCCATGTTTGCCTTTTGTGTTTGGCTCAAGTGGAGAAAGCCTTTAGGAATGGGTAATCTCTGCAGGGACAGCCACCCCAGGGGTTTCAGAAAGAAGTTCCCCTTTCTCTGAAAAAATGATTCATCACCACGTGCCATGGTGCAAAGGAAAAACGGCCTGGCTTGCTGGCTTGACACCCCCTGCTGCCTGCCCCTCACTTCCCCTCCTCTTTCTGCTCCAGCCTTCCAGCAACTCACCATTCCTGCCTACTTTCCACAAACCAGCTTCGCTGGCAGAAATGATCAGTTATTTCCCCAAACAGGGCATTCAAGTGGGGACAGAAACAGGACTTGCACATGCAAGAGGAGTCGGACATGTCCCAGGCTCCTCTATGGCTCAGAGTTTGCGACTCTGCCCCCACCAAGCCCTGAAGGAAGCAGGAAGAGCTTTGTCCACCGGGGCCCCCACTTTAGGAGGCTGGTGACCGGCCCTCAGAATGGACAAAGTGAATACGAGCTGCTCTACCAGCACCGCCCAGTGAGGCTGCCTGGGAATCTGACAACATACGCATAAAAGATAAACAAGAGTCCAATTGTGCTTATTTGCCTAGAATTTGCTGAACACACTCAGACATTTTCATGTGGTATCTGCCTCCTGGGAACATCTGCCTGGTGAGTTTGTTTTCTGAAAGTTTGTGGCAGTGCATCTGAACAGCTCCCGCCACGCACAATGCTGGGGGGAAAGGGTGGGCTTGGGGTTGCCTTGTGGTTCCACGTGAAATCAGGACTGGGTGATGCCACTTCCAGAGGTAGCTCACAGCAGGACTCAGCAACCGTGTCCCCAACAAATGGGCTGTGTAAATGAAGAGCAGTGGCTGGGGTTTCAGAGGTCCACAGGGACAGTTCCATCAGCCACAGCTCAGACAGAAGGCAGAGGAAGAAGAGAAAGTGTTGGCATTTCAAGAGCACAGTTGTATGTACATGCGTGTACATACGCTGCCGTTCACGGCCAAAGTCACAGAAGCCTAAAGAGCACACAGTTTAGAACCACAGGTGCCTCTACCTTCAGCCAGGTAACTGGCCAAGGTGTGGCCACCAGGTATTTATCTGCCAGGCTTACTCTGCTTCTGACCTCTTCTCTGAACTCCCTTAGTCAACATGCAAGGTCACATGACATGTTAATGTGGGCATGCTGCATAAAGAGGGACACTGAGAAAGGCCAACCAGGGTGCTTGCCGTGGCTGTAGAGAACAAGCCACGTTGCAGCGGGACACTTTCCAAGGTTTCCTGCTGTCCCAGAGAACACGGAGAGCCTGCTTTTTCTGGCAAGTACCTAGCTGGGACAAGAGGGGAATGGCAGACCACAGTGAGGGCCTGTGTGGGCATGTTTTACACACACACATGTGGGTATGGAGACTGTATAGCTGCACAAGGGACATTAACCCACAGGAAATAAACCCTAGCTTTTCTTACCCTCAGCCCTTTCTACTCAGCACACCTGCCTGGAATTCTACTATACTGAACCTCAAATGCCCTTCCCTGTCATTCTGAAGCTTAAAAAAACATATAAAGGAAAACCTTTAAAAAGAAAAGCATTGCTCCCCATTGCCCACAGTGGTATTTACCAGCCTGGATCGAGGCTGTCCCTCTCTGTGGCTTGGTCTGACCTGACCTATCCACCCTCAGTCTGCACTGGTAGTCTCCCCAGTGAGTTTAGACACGGCTCCCCTAACCCCCAGGGGAGCCTCCCCTCCTCTGCTCTATCCTGGTGGCACCCATTGATCCTAGAAGGTCAGACCTATCTCCCAGAACACCCCATCTGCAGCCCTTGCTCCTGATCTCAGAGTACAACTTGGTGCCTTGCTGGGAGGTTTTACTGATCAGTCACCACTTGGATTATCATTCACCATGTGGATTACCTGACCGCCCTCTACCTGCAAAGTACTTTACAAGTAATAATTCTTCTCCTCAAAGCAGCCTTGAGTAGGCATCATTACCTTCATTTTATGTGTTTTTCATTTTTTGAGACAGAGTCTTTCTCAGTCGCTGTGGGTATAGCAACCCCAAACTCAGCCTCCCCAGGAGCTGGGACTATAGGCTCCCACCACAATGCCCAGCTAGTTTTTTTATTTTTATTAGAGATGGGGTCTCGCGTTGCTCAGGCTGGCATTACCTCCATTTTAGAGAGTAGAAAAGAGAAGCCCTAAAAGTTTGAGGGCCCTGCTCAAGGGTGGTCAGTAAATCGGGCAAAGCCAGGACCTGAGTCTAGCTGTTTGTTTCCAAAGCCGGTCCACTTTCCACTGCTGCCTGAGGGTAGAGACCATGTCTTCGGGATCATTTTTCACACCATCCAGTGATCACAGTATTTGATCATAAGAGCTGCTGGCTACCATTTATCAAATGCTGTCACATGCCAGGCACTGTGCCAAGTGGCCATGTAAGATGCTGCTTATTTAATCCTCTCACTAATCCTGCAGAGTAAGCACTATCTCCCCAGTTTTACAGATGATGAACAGCAGCACGGAGGGACTCGGTCACCCGCCCAAAGTCTCAAGCTACAACCCCCAGAGCCTCTGCCCTGTCCTGCCTTCACTCTTAAAATACCTACCATGTCAGCTTCTCTGCTCATTTCTCCTTTTTGAAGCAGTGAAGTTCTCTGTCCCAACTATGTGTTACTCAGAATCCCCAGATAGCAGGAGAAGCAGAACTGCTGTGCGTGAAGAGGAACTCGGGGCTCCCAGCTCAGGCTCCTCCACAGAACATGATTATGAAACCCCTGCTCCAGCCTTTATGCCTGGAGCCTCTTTCTGCTCTTCTTTCTCCCCTTCCGCAGCTGAGGCAGTGACATAAACTTAAAGCTGGACATTGCTAAGGCTATCTCAGCACACTATAGTCTGGGATGCTAACCAGTGAGGCCACCATCCAAGTAACCTTTTACCACCACTCACCAGGAATAAGGCACTCTGGGGAACAAATACTCCAATTTATCAAGTAGATTTAAGCTTACATATATTGATGAATCCTCAAGCTATGTCACCCCCCCGGGGGAATAAGTACTTTGCAATACACATGATCTGATTAGAATCTCAGAATAACTCAGTAGAGGGTGATCTTTTGACCTTCACCTTCCAAATGAAGAAACTGAGGCCCAGAGAGGTTAAATGACTTGCCCAAAGTAACACAGTTAGCTGGCATAGGATGCAACGGCAGTCTAACTCTGGACTCTTATTTGCAAAACCACTACCATACATACAATACACATCTTACCAATTATCTTAGAATAAAATAAACTTAATACCAAGTATCCTTTCATCCCTGATCACCCCACAGGCACTCAGTATCTTTCACAGTCTCCTGGATGTCATTAGGAATGTCAGTAATCATTTTAACAGTCTCTGAGAGCTACCCTGTCCAAAACAGTAGCCACTAGCCATATGCACCTACTGAAATTTAAATTTAAAACTGAGTCCTTCATCAGTTGCAGGAGCCACATATCAAGCGCTAAATAGTCACATGTGGCTAGTGGCTACCAAGTTGGACAATGAAGATGGAGAACATTTCCATCACTGCAGAAAGCTCTTCTGGACAGAGCTTCTGTTAGAAATTAGGTTTACACTGATCATAAGATTCTCTTTGACTCAATCTCTGCTATCAAAATAGTTTACATGCAGTACATCAATTTCTGATGAAAGTACAGTGAAGAACGTGAAAAGGCACAATTCTGGCTACTTGAGCTTCTGGGATGTTTTGATTCTTACAAGTCAGAGAGACTGTACTTAGACTCGCACATGCCTGGAGACCCGGGTCCCTCCAACATACCTAAATGGCATCGGATGCGGATGTTGGTGGGTCCATAGTGCTCTGTTATCACAGTCCCAGGACTCAGCACGGAGATGCACGCATTCCCAAAAACATTATTCCCAATACAGGTCCGAAGACTTCCAAGCAAGCGGTACGTCCGTGGGCACTTCCTGCAGTTCCTGGGAACACACACTCCCTGATTGACCAGGTAATAGGTGAACCACTCCCCGCTGGGGGTACTGTTCATTTTCCAGCCCTGGGGGAGGCTACAGTTTGAGAAAGCTTTGTAGAGGGCCTCAAACTCACACAGGATGGTCTGGAAGTTTCGTTCCAGCAGTTCCACGTCATGTTTCTGTGCATCCCGGGAGAAATACGGTGTGGTGGGGAGGTCAGGAAGGAAGAAGACCTCGGGCTTCTGGATAGAGGGCCGGCTGTTGAGGTAGCGGCCCTGCTCTCGGATCCCCTTGTGGATGCGGCCCATGCCGGACCAGGAGTAGCGCTTGGCGTACTCCTGCAGGTTGTGATAGAGTTTCTGATTGAGGCCCTCGTTGTGGGTACAGCGCACACACTCGGGGGACTGGCAGTACACGTAGCCGTTCTGCAGCCCGTTGGCGTCGGCGGCCTGTATGAGGGAGTTGACGGAGACGTAGGGCCGGGGCTGCTCCCTGCCCACGTGATAACAGTACCACACAAACAGGACCAGCAGGCAGGCCACAGTGACGATGGCGGTGGTATCGCAGTCCCGCACTGACTGGATGCCAGTGGCGATGCAGTCCCTCAGGCCATCCAGTGACCAGCTCCAGGCCACTAGCCACTCGAGTGACATCTTGGGGAGTTGTTACTAGGAGTGTGAAGCAAGGTCAGACAATCAGTTCTCAGGGTTCTTGAAGGTATCCACACCACGATGGTTAGTGCAGGGAGGAAGGAGTGGCTGGAGCAAGGGGAGGCATGGCTGCCACCGGTCCTCAGATCCTGCCAAGGGCGGCATTGGTGAGAGAGGAGGCTGGCTGGGCCCACCACTCTACTCCCAGCAAAAGTCACTGGGGTGGGGATTAAGGAGCTGGTTTTTGTCGCATTAGCAAGTGGCCTTGGTCCCTTTGAGTTTTGGGGAAGTCCAAACCTGGGATGAAAAACAAAGCAGCATAAATTTTACACCTGGAAAGTCCTCCATGGAAATGTAAAGCCTCAGATCATTTTGTAAGGTCCTCGCTGGTAAGGGATACACTGTCATTTTGTGTCTTCTCTCCAGTCTACTGTCACTGCCATTTTCTTGCATCAAGCACTGTTGGATAATCCCAACAGTGCCATCTACTTTGTGCCATCCATAGGAAGTGCTATTATTCCCATTTTATAGATGAGAAAACTGAGGCTCAGAGGAGTCACATAATTCACTAAAGTCACACAGCCAGAGCAAGGGCACAAACTCCACCTGACTTCAAAGTCTATGCTTCTCCATCTTGCTATACTATTTCATATTTAATTAATGTTTATACTACTTTAATCTTTGTATCTTTTGTTAACAAGAATTCTAGATTGAAAAGCACCTTAAAAATGGCAAACGAACTTTAAAATGGCATGTTCTCCATTTTACTCTCTCTTTTGAAGCATTTCATCCTGCTTACTTAATCTGTCTTGACCTTCTCACAGGGGAAACACTCATACCAAGATGGAAAAGGAAGTGGGCACTCTTGGGTCACATCTGTGGCAGACACAGCACTGTCTGTCTACCTGTTGGAAACTATTGGCCTCACTCATGCAGATAGAGCAGACAGAAAAGTCCTTCCAGGAGACTGACTCAGTCTCCCACAACTGATGGCCTCCCCCAAACAGCCAGAAGTGCTCTACACTTACCTAGCAAGGGTTAGGGCCAGTTGTCTAGCACCTTTCATTCTAATGACCGAAAAGAAGGACCAGAGCTCAACTGTCGTGCTATAAAATCTAAAGTCTATAAAATCCTGGCTGTGTTGCCCAGGGTTCTCTGAAACCTTTTGTTCATATTGCTTTTTCCAATCTGATGAGAACAGCCAGGGCTCTGTCCCACAGGTCTAATAGAGGCCCTCACCTCAAGGAGCACAATTCAGAACATTCATTTTGTAGTCTAACCTCAACTAAAAAAAAAAAAAAACCTGGGAAAGCTAGACAGTCCCCTTTTCCTGGGGACTAAATTTTTCCAGAAAATTCTTGCAGCATAGCAGAAAAGAGCCCAAACTAGAGATGGGTGACCTGAGTATTAATTCCAAACTGGGCAGATCATTTCCCCCAAGTCTCAGTTTCTCTATCCAGTAAGTGGTGCTCATGTTTATCTCACTAGATGAAGATGAATGCTGACAGATATGAAGCAGTGATGATTAGGTCACTGTGAGCACTAATACATGCGTGACTGCTAGGACGCGTGACATCCATACTGATTAGTCAGCAAACCAAAGCCAGGGCGCCAGGGTGCCAGGGCCCGGGAGATGGCATCTCAAGACTTGGATCCCAGCAGCTCAGGGTAAACCCTGGACACTCAGCTGCCTCTTATCTCCGGTGATTTTTCTCCTCCCCAGATTTGCTAAGTGAAAAACAAAAGGGAAACTTGAGGTGCTCATTAACTGCCTACTTGCTTCTTCCCAGTTTCAGTCGAATAAAGCATCACTTGACTATAATGTTTAGTAAGTCAAAAACACACATGCTGAATATTCATGGAATTTTTTTATGCTTCTAGGAAAAATACAAGAGCGGGGAGGTTAGAAGCTAAATTTTTTTCTCACACATTTTCACTTTCTTCACAGACTCAGGAGAAGACTCTGAGGAAAAGGAAAGGCTGGGACCCACTGTCTGAGGGGTGACTCCTCAACCCCCCTGGTTCTCTCCTAGTTATATCATAAATTGGCAGCTGTTTCCTCTTTAGAAAAAGGGAAGAAAATCTGGGTGAAAGGTGGTTTGTTTGCAAGCAATCTCCCAAACAGAGCCCCAGAGTGCCTGAAATTCAGTGTGAAACTATCACCTGTGTGAGCACAAACACTTTTACTAAAATGATTTCCTTTATCACTGAACTAAACTCCTAATTGGAACTTTTAAATTCAGTCTCTCAAGAGGACAGGTTTATCTTAAGCGTTCTAAGAGTGAGATGGTGATAATTTACCAAGCACCTGTTAGTGTTAGTTCCCACTAGCCACGCTAATCACTAAAGTTTAAGTCAACCAAAATGCAAAACAGGGTGAATGAGAAGGAAACCTCTCCACTGGACACCCCCTGTTGCTTACCCCCTCCTCACAGAGGCCTCAATCTCTGCAAGGCCAGCTATGAGCTCTCCCTAAGGCTGAGCTATAAACAAATGGCAGAATATCTTGATCTCTGAATCCCAACTCCTGATCCTCTTCAAAAGATTATAATAGCACTAAGAGCTGAAGTTAGGACTTATAGTATATGTCACTTTTAATCAAAACATGCCAGCAGGGCCCTGTACCCAGAAGTGGATTTACAAGCTCAGAGATGAACTGTGACAATAAAAGAAATCCTCACATTTGTAGGACAAATGTATTCAGTGCTGCTTCAAACATGACCCTCACAGGCATCCAGTGACAACTCCCCATCCCCCCAGGAGGAGAGAATGGATTTGCTTCCCCCTTATCTCGGTGCCCATAGTAACTTCCAGCTTCCTTCATGCATCTGTTCATTTTCATCTGTGTCATTCCTGTCCTCATCAGGAATGGGGACATCTCATTGCAGTTCTGCACTTCAATAATATGCAATCCCAGATCTTAAAGGTCAGTTGGCTTTGGGAATAGGGTCCAAATTCATAGCTAGTTGGTAAGTAAGTCTAATCAAATATAAGTTGTGACACAATGAAGTGGGAG
>NW_003852433.1:1407888-1413899 GCF_000181295.1 Otolemur garnettii | reverse complement strand
GCTCCACTCGGGAGCCAGAAAGCTGCCTTGGGGCCAGCCCTTCTCTGAAGCGCACCTGGGGACCTACTGTCCTCAGGCTCTCAGCTTTTACAGCACCCATCCGTGGAGAGTGGGAAAGAGGGGAGGGCAGAAGGTGGGTTAACACAGATGGTGACCACCAGGAGGTCAGACGAGGGAGATGGGACGATGGAAAGGTGAGTGCTGCCTGGAAAAGTGGGCAATGAGCTAAAGACCAGGGAAGGCGGTTATGGCGTGTTATAGCTCACTGGACAAGGGAGGAGGGTCACCACGGAAAATATGGGAAGTGTGGGATGCCGAGGGCTGGGGTTGGGGAAGAGGCGGCGAGGAAAAGGGTCACCGGGGAAGAGGGTAATGGGGGAGGGGACCATGACAGGGCGGCGGGGGTGGAGGGAGAAAAAATGGGGGGTTGTAAGGAAGAGGGTGATGCCTGGCCCGGGTCGCGAACACGGCCAAGGCGGCAGGGCTCAGCACACAGCGAATGCTCAGCTGCAGGGCACCTCGGCAGGGCCGGGATGCGGGGCGCAGGCGGGTGCCGGCGTCCCGGAGCATCCTCGGCGGAGCCGGCGGCGCCGGGCGGGGAGGACCGCGGGCCTGCAGCTTCCCGGCTCCCGCCTTCAATGCCCCCTCCTCGGGTCGGCCCGGCCGCTCCGCCCTCCCGCCCCAGCAGCCCCCGTAGACGCCGCTTACCTGCGCCCCGGCGCGCGGGCGGCGGGGGCGGCTGCTAGGACCGAGGCGACGCCGCCGCCCGAGGGCGCGGACGCCCCCTGCTCGCGTCTCGTAGCTACAGCCCAGCCGTTTCCCGGCCCACGCTGTTGGAGCCCGAGCCCCAGCCCGAGCTGAGCCGGTGGCCCCGCCGGTGCCGACGCCGAGCTGCGCTCCGCGGGGCCGGGAGGACCACAACTCCCACAATGCCGCGCGCGGCCGGGCCTCCGGGGGGCGGGGCGCGGGGGCCGACGTGGCGGGTCCGGGGGACGCCCCGACCCCGCACCTCCTGCGCTCTCTCCGAAGTAGAAGGCTCCGGCCCCGCGCGCTCTGCCCGCCCCCCCACGGGAGGGTTCTGGCCCTGGTGCCCCAGACGCGCCGCCCGCCCAGTCCGTTCGGCAGTTCATTGAATCGGGGAGGCGTTGTTAGATTTGCTCTGTCTCTCTCTCTGCTTTCCCTCCCTTTGTCTCTCTGTCTCTCTCCCTGGCTCTCTGAGTCTCTCCCTTCCGCGTGTCTTCCTTTTCCTTCTCTTTCACTTTACCCTTCTCAGTGACTCTTTTCCTTTATTCATTGACTCAACAGACATGTTTGAGGCCCCTGAGACACTTGGAATGAAATCGCAGAATCAAACAGGATCCTTAGTCTGTAGGAAAACTCCTTCGCTCAATACAAATCATGATCGGGCCACCCCAGTGCCCAGTCGTGTGTGCTGTGCTGAGCCTGCCGCGGGGAGCATGGCCGGTGCCCTCGGGGAGCCACGCTCCAGCCAGGAGACAAGTAATGCTCAAGTCATCACGGGTCTGACTCGGCCCCCAACCACCCCACTGGGCAGAGTGGTAGGAAGGGAAAGCACAGGCAGGATGAGCGAGACCTGGTAAGGTGGAGAAGGAGGCCCTAGGGAGGCCGATCAGAGGAAGTGACCCTGGAGCTCGGGCCTGGGGGAGACAAATGGGATGTGTTAGGGGCACCAGGGGCACTATGCATGGACGGGTCCAGGGGACACGGAGTGGGATGTCTTGCCACAATCTTTCCCTATTCCAGACCCACCTCTTCTATGCCCTAGAATTCATCTCTATCGTGGCCCCGGAATCCACCTCATTTCTGTCCCAGAATTCACCTGGTCCCTGACCTAAGGACGTGCCTCTACTGTGAGGAGTCAGTCTCCTCTCTGTCCACCTCTATAATGTCCCAGGACCCACTTCCTCCATGTTCCCTTCCACTTCAGAAGTCCATTTGAATTGATCAATCAAAGAAAGCACAGTGCTGGGGCGAGGGGAAGGGGGCGGGCGGTGAAAGAGAACCAATCTCTTGCCATGTCCCAGAATCTACCTTGTGTCTCTCCCAGGATCCACCTCTTCCATGTCTTAGAATCTTCCTCAAATCTGTCGTTTCTCTCCTTTTTCCAACTCCAAAGGAAGAATATTTTTTCTTTTATTCCACTAAAATAAACCCAAACGCATACATTGGGGGAACCATAAAATGCTTACAGATTTGCTCAAATCAGCACAGGCATCGGATTTAGAAACATTACATAGGACAACTTTCTTCACTGTCAGCCTGAGTGGTTGAGCCTAGGTAGGGTGGAGAAGGTGGGGGTGGCTGTTTGTTTGACCTGTCTCTTGTTCAGAAAGTTGCTCAGATTTAGACTTCTCCAAAGGCATTTTTATATTCAGTCACAGTATCACCCTGGCAGGGTTGGAAAGAAATATGTTTTGTATAGTTATAAATGTGTGTTCAGTTCTTGAACCACTCTGTAATACATTATGAATTAATATTGTCTATTAATCCCATAATTATCTTTGACCAGTGCATTTATATAATATCAATAGATCACTGCTCTGTATTTGTTAAGAGTATTTATTTGTTCAGTGGCAAAATTACCATACGATTTTGTTAACCCTGCTTGCCCTTTCTTCATCTTTTTAGTTTTGTGGAAATGGAAAGGAAATGACCTGGGCCTCTGCCTACCCTTGGGAGACCCAAATAGGCCAGTTCTGCCAGAAAAGGGTATCCAGGCCTTCCAGAAGGGGCTCTGGGTGAGAGCTTCAGATAAACTGTCACTGTGCTAATGGAGGGAGGAGAGGAGGACCAAGTGCTTCTAAATTGCCTGCCTGCAGCTTGGCTGCCGCCTGCATTCTCCTGCCTTCACAGTCTTCTTCAGGGCAGCTTTTCCGACCCACTCTGAGCCTGCACAACATATCATTATACCATCTCTTACAATCAGAGGGTCCACCCAATTCCTTCCTCCTACATACAGATGAAGTCACCAGGGGCCCAGAGAGAAGACATGCCTTGCTCAATCAAGGTCACAACAAGTTAGTAGCGAATGTGTAGATTCTTGAGGAAATGCTTGACTGGTACATTAAAGAAACTGGTATGGTCACTTTCAGAAAGATTTTGGTAGTTATTTGTTAAAACAACAACAAATGTGTGTGCACTAGGAACCAGTAATTTCACTACACTATATTTACCCTACAGACATTCTAGGGTAGATAAAGAAATATTTGAGTTTTCATCTTATATAATACTGTGAAGCTCTTAAAGGGAGGGCTAGATATATTATGTAGCAATATGGATAAAGCTCCCAGACAAATAGTAGCAAAGAAGAAAAAGAGAATTATGCTTGTATGATTTCATCTACGTAACACACACATACATACACATGTGGATATACATGTATTTATAGAAAAGCAGGATGGGGAAGCACTGGAAGAATACACTTATACTTTCTCCTATTTTAAATTTAAAATATTACATGTTTATAAATGCAAAGAATGTCCCTTGGAGGAAGCACACCAAATTCATAAGCACTGTAACTTCAGGGGAGGCCAAAAAGGAACAGTTTTTTGCAATGTTTTAATTTAATTTTGTATTTTCAAAAGTATTTAAATACTTTTGGAACAATACGCAAATAGGACAAATGAGTTACTATCACTTCCTACTTCCTCTATCCCTCAACTACCTGGTTTTCTTTCCTTAAGACAAGTTTCTTTCATTATAACAAGTTTCTTATACATTTCTTGGGAATGTGCTATACATTTGTAAATGTGCAAGTGTAGTTTAACTTTTATAAAAGATGTATTAGTATGTTATTTGTGATATTAAAATGGATTTTTTAAGTGGGAGAAACTTTTTTTTGTTGTTTGTTTGTTTGTTTTTGAGACAGAGTCTCACTATGTTACCCTCTGTAGAATGCTGTGACATCACAGCTCACAGCAACCTCAAACTTTTGGGCTTAAGTGATTCTCTTGCCTCAGCCTCCCAAGTAGCTGGGACTATAGGTGCCCATCACATCACCTGGCTATTTTTTGGTTGCAATTGTCATTGTTGTTTAGCAGGCCTGGGCCAGGCTTAAATCCACCAGCTTTGGTGTATGTGGCTGGTGCCCTACTCACTGAGCTACAGGTGCCGAGCCATGGGAGAAACATTTTAATTACATTCAAATATTTTTTAAAAGTGAAGAGTTGAGCAACAGAAAAGTTTTTAACAGAATTCATCATATTAACAAATTAAAGGAAAAGAACAACACCCTCATCTTGATTGATGCAGAAAAAGCATTTGATAAAAGTCAACTAGGCATTTATATTAAAACTCCTAGCAAACTGGGAACATAGGAGAACTTAACAACTTTGATAAATGTTATCAGTCAAAACCTATCACCCTACAGATTAATATTTCTCATGCACAAAGACACAAGAATCATTAACAACTAATTAGCAAATCAAATCCCGCAATGTTAGAAAATGTAACATTTATATATATGATGAAGAATTGGCTTGTCTGTCCCAGTTACTGGGAGATAATCTTTAAGCCTGTGGAATTTTCTAAATAAGAAGGATGTTTTTGTTATTTGTGGTGGACCCCCTTAGATCCCACCTGATAGTTTTATGCTAATGAGGTAACTCATAGGACTTCTGGTTTTGCTAATGAGATGACTCAGGATAGGGATTGGACACACCAGAAAGATCAGCCATGTGATTAGAGCAGTGCGGAGAAAATCTTAGTTGTGCCTCAAAAATTTTTAAAGATCATTAAATTATTTTTGAAAGAAGTTCAAAGCATAGTGTATATATATATATATATATATTTACTTTTTTTCCCATCAATGTCATTTAAGTGTGCCGTGGAAGTTTAGGTTCAAGTGTGCTGTGAGATTAAAAAAAAAAGGGTGAAAAACACTGGATTAGAGGATTGGAACTTTGAGTTAAATGATATCAACTCTCCACGGAAGTGAGGGAGACTAGAGATTGAATTCAACCATATAGCCTATGACTCAATCAATCATACTTACACAAGGAAGCTTTAATAAAAGCTCTGGATGCTGAAGTTGTGTAAGCGTCCCTGGTTAGCAATACTCCTTGAGCACTGTCACATTTTGATGCCCAGAGAGTAATTTGTCCTCAAGAACAATGGAAAGTTTATGCTTAGAACCTTCTCAGACTTTCTTATGAGTATCTTCTTTTGGTTGGTTAGATATTGTATACTTTGCTAATATACAGCTGTACGGTAAGTGTAATGCTTTCCTGAGTTCTGTGAATTATTTTACTAAATTATCAGACTCAAGGGAGTCTTTTAGGACCCTCACATTTGTAGCCAGCTGGCATAAAGTAAGAATGGCCCTGAGGATCCCTAAACTTGCAACTGGTATCTGAAGTAAGGGCAGTCTTATGGAGGACAGTGCCCTCAAGAATTTGCAGTTTGGCACTCATTACAGTACCCTATGGCCAAAATCATGTGAGGCTTATCCCAGGAATGCAAGGTTGGTTCAACATCAAAAATTAATTATTGTAGTTCATCTTATTGGCAAAATTTTTAAGAAACCCTTTGATCATCTGAAATATGCAGAAAAAGAATTTGACAAAATTCAGCACCCATCCATGATTAAAAACTCTCAGGAACCTAGGAAAAGAAATGAATATGTCAATGTGATAAGGAGAATTATGACAAATTATAAGAGTGTTTCTGAAAGTGTATAAGAGTATTGACTTTGCTTCACTTTGTGTGTGTGTGGTGTGCACTGCACTGGGTCCCAGTGTAAAATACATTTCTGAGGGGGGCAGCAGTTAGGTAAGTGGGAAGCAGTTAGGTAGATTTAAAAGCCTTTGCCCTAGAGAAGTTTTTGGATGGGATACATGCATAAGAACGTTGATTGCAACATTTAGTGAAAAATTGGAGGCAGCAGACAATCATCAAGAGGAAAATGCACATGTAAATTTGTACAAAGGAGTATGACACAGCATTTACAGTGCATGAGCTGGAGCTAAATGCATTGACATGAATAAATCTCT
>NW_003852433.1:1399607-1407414 GCF_000181295.1 Otolemur garnettii | reverse complement strand
GTTTGCTCTGGGAAACACCAAGATAAACTTGAGTCAGAAATTCCCAGGAATAAGTTTGCCTAGAATATTATTTCCCTAGAATAAATTCTGGGGAATATCCTTCCAGATAGATTTATCACATCGGATGATATAATCTGGTTGGCACATACCCATGAGTAATTCTATCTGTCCAGAAAGCAGAGCCACGCACACGTGTTCTAAAATGATGAATGTGTTCCAAGAACAAATCTAAATCACCTTGGGCTGATCCAATAAAGTGCTGCTAACATCTATTTAGTGTTTGAACAAAGAACTTCCTGCTTATCGTGCAAGTAGGTAGCTCCAGACATGAGGCTGCTGTCTGTGAAGCCTGGGGAAGGCCTGCTTTAACACCTACAGAGAAAGTGAATTAATTAGAACCTTTTCCCAAAGCCATTGCCTGTGTCCACCACTGCCTTCCACTGGGTCACCCCACACTTATTTCGCCTTCTTACCTCTGTCTGGGTGGTTCTGTTGTTGTGTGTTTTCTGAGAGCTTATATGTCTCCTGGATGGGAACAGAGAAATGGGAAATATGGCTAGGTTCCTGTAAGATCTTTGAGAAAATCAGCCTTCTACAAAACCTGGAATAGAATTCAGCACCCAAAGGAACTAGATCTTGTTTTGATGACACGTTTCGTTTCCTACCTTTATGAACCTTTCTTGGTATAACAGAAAGCAGCTATATGTTTCCATTTTTGCACCCAGTTGGGAGTGATATTAAAACTATTTAACAATCTGTACACTGTGGTGCCAACCATCAGAATGGATACTGGCTATAAAAAACAGGCCTGGCCACACCAATGCTTCCTGACACACACATCAGCCCACGATTACGTGATACAGAAATCTAATCTTCATGAAATTTCAGATGGGCTGCACTGAGCCCAGGAGCAGATACATCTGAAACCTCCCAGCTACAAGGCAGAAGCTTCCTTGCACTCTAAACCCACTCTCTATATTCCTGACAGAGAGGTCAGCTACTTTTAAACTCTGTGACCTCAACTGGGAGGACTATTACTTATTCGCTCGTTTAGTCAACACGTTTATTGAGCATATACTATGTTAAGCCCACTGAGCATATAGAAGTGATTGTGTACTGACAACAGAGGCATTAAATCCACTACAAAGGTATGTTTATTGTGGCCTCCATGGAGTTTTAAAAATTTGCCAATATTTAAAAATAAGGAGACTCTTAAAAATCTAGATCTTCAGCTTCTCTTGGAAAATGGCAATATCTGGCCACGATAGACCAGATTTCCACAAAACAGAAAATCAGCTGGTGCATAATTTGCTGCAGTTTCCACCAGTCCCTGTTGTTCTCCAACTCCTGTGATGACAGTTGCTTGCCACCATCATTGTCTTTGTCCCATGGGTGAGGTCTGTGTGTGTATGGGGACCGTGCATATATGAGTGTTTATAGCAAGGAAATGTTTCTCGGCTTCCATGTCTCCGTCAAAAGTGGGAAAACAAGAGCCAGACCGAGAGGGCTGAGTGATTTTTTATTAGCCTTGGCCTCTTCCCGTTGTTTGTGTTAACCTGTCAAGTTCCAGAGGCACTTGAGTTTGAAGCTCCCGGAACACGATGAGGCCAAAAAATTAAAAATAAATAAAATGAACGTCTGCCTCAGGGAGTTTGCAGGAGCAAGGATTAAACTTGACAACCTATGAGAATCCCCTACCCGGGACCCAGTGACAGGCAGAGGGAAGGAAAGAACAGCAAATGCAAAGGCTTAAAAGTGTGGACAAGCTGAGCACGTTTAAGGAAGGGCGAGAAGTCTGCTGGGGCTCAGGCAGACGGAGTGTTGAGAGTGATGAATGTGAAGAGCCGGCTCCGACCTTTTAAGCTGTGCTAAGGAGCTTGCGCTTCGTTCTAAGTGGCATGACACAGATTCTGCTCTACACCTCGAAATGATCCTTCACAAGGCTTGGCTCTCGATAGTCCGGGTGGGTTAGGGTGGCTGCAATGGCAGGAGAGAAGAGACATGGGTAAGGATTGCTTTTATTTAACCTGTTAGCATCACTCAGGTGCCTAGAAGTGGGGAGATGACACGCTTCCGCATTGTCGTTTGAAGAGGCTGTAATAAAGGAGTTGGGCAGGCTTGAAGAAGACCTCAAGAAGGGTACCAGGTCCCAGGCTAGTAACAAGGGGAGTTGATACCCCTTCAGGCCTGAATGAAAAAGAAAGGGAATGGTTACCAGAACCTGGAGAGAGAGATTATTTAGGGAGGGCTGTGATCCCCCTGTAAGGGACGCAGTCTACCTGTGACATCTCCACAAAGTAGCAGCTGGGAGAAATCACTTCATTTTCCTCCTGACTTCTTCCCTCCTACTAGGTCTACCCAGGGCTGCCCCCAATTGGAAGCCAAAGGGGGAGGTTGCTCGTTGCTGTAGTCCAGACAGACAGCTTCCCGGGAGCTGAGAGCAGTGGCCAGAGAATGTCTTGGAAGGGTCATAAGGAAGATACTTGGTTCAGCATCCAGGATATGGGAGAAGAAAATAGCATCCCTAGTTGGAGTGGCAGGAGTAAGTTCAGGTGGGGTAATGAACATTAGTTATCCAATTCCTCCAGCTCTGGAATAGAATAACTCCTGGTTTCAGGAAGCCCAGGCACTAGTTTTGAAGATAAGCTATTCAGATACCAACTCAAGAGAGTCAAGATGCAGCATGAGGCACCTTCAGTTGGTTGAGGTGTCCTTGGAGAGATGCTCTTTGTCTGCTATTACTAGAATTTGCAACTCCTGTAAAAGGCTGCCTGGGGGCATGAGTCACCCAGTCGATGTCCAAACCACTGCCTCTGCCACACACCAGCCTGCTCCCATACTCTCCTCCTCTTTCTGCAGTTGCAATCCAAGAGGCATTTGTTCCCTCCAGGGAGGGGCCCCAGGACGTGGCACTCGCACCCTTCCCTGGCCACCTGCCATTGCATACTGCAGGTAGTCTGGATTCCAGGGAGAAAGAAGCATGTCTAAAGGGCCCCCACAGTAGACGTTTCCTGTCCCTGGTCACATTCCTCGAGGTGATGAAGTGATAGCACTGGGTGGGCCACCACGGGGAGTCACCTGATCAGTGTTGTAGCCTCAGGTCCAGTAAACAGACATTTAGGATGGCTCCACAGAGCAAGGTCTTTGCATTTCTCATTAATTCATTCATTCAGTCTTCACGCATCTGGGAGTTTGCAGCAGCCTGGGTCAGATGCATGAGCGTTCAGTTCAGTTCTTCTCTTGTTTTTCTTGCGAGCTTCCTGTTTGCTGTCTTTTTGTCCGTGTTTCCCCCTTGCTTGGACCTGTCTAAGGTAGTAATTTATCAGCCCTGCCAGAATCTATCTAGGTGATTGGGTGGTAGAGTGGGAGAGTGATCAGGTCACGATGTGATTGTTATAAACTCAGTCTACCGGCTGACACATCTGACCTACCTAGAATTGAAAGGCTGTGTATCCGAAGTTCCTCTGAGTCTTCAGCTGGTGAAGTCATCATAATTCCTGTTAACCTGAGATGCACTGTTCAGAATTTTTATCTTTACAAACTCTCACTTAATTGGATGGAAGAAAACAGGGAGCTTTAGACTGAAAAGTAAGCTTGAATTTCAGTTTTACCAGTCACTGGCTCTGCAGCCTGAGACATGGCTTACTTACGCTCTCTGCGACTCAGCTGCCTATCTGTGACAACGGGCTCCCCTCATCCACTATGGTCATAGCAATTAAATGAGATGATGTAAGCAAATCGCTGGCACAAAGGCCGGCTTACAAGGTGGTCAGAAATTTCACTTTCTTCTCGTGCTTGACTTCTGTACCTACCAGAGCACACACATCTTAACCATTTTTTATTCAAGCTGCTGACTCCAGAATGTTGCTTAACCACAAGAAGAGTTAGCGGGAACATGAAGAACTTTATAGCTGTCCACATGCTTCCCCCCACCTTCTCACTGCCTTCACTCTGTCATCTTTGACACCTCACCAAACCTTTTGCCAAGTTGTGTCACGGGAAGAGTGTGATGTGAAAAGTGCCACGTTGACTTGGGAAGTGGTAGGTTCAAAGCAATGAACTGGAAGTCCAGGGGCTGCCTGGGTGGGGGCCTGAGATACGAGGGCATGTGAGGCATTGAGGGCTCAGAAGAAGCTGTGGAAAGCTGCAGAACCGCTGAGAAACCCAGGAATGGAAACCAGGCCTCCGCAAAGGAGCTGAACAGAGGGTACTGGAGAAATCTGCCTGGCACACGAGAAACCCTCAATCAATTTTTGTGAATGAACAAGTTTGGAGGGTTGGAGAAAGACTGTGATTGGGCAATCAGGGGTGGTCTCAGGGGACTTAAAAGGATCGGGTTCCTGCTAAAATGCCACTTATCAGAGAGGACCTCCTTGACCTATGAGACACGACAGCCCTCCATCAGCCTTCTTAGGCTCCCACCTGCCTGGATTTCTCACAGTGTTTATCAGGTCACGTGTTTGTTGTAAACTTATTTATTATTCTCGTATCCACTAGTATGTAAACCCCCCAGGGCAGGGATGCTGTCTCCTTAGTTCTCTCCTGTGTCTCCAGTGACTAGAACAGAGCTTGGCATGAAGCCGAGACTCAGTAAATGATTTAAATCAATGATTGGAGACCCAAGAGCTATTACAAGAAGGGTGGGGATGAGGGGGGCTGAGAGAAAGACTTGCAGGGGTTTTCAAACTTCAGATGGCTCAGACTCACCTGGGCTGGGTTAAAATGCAGTTCAGGGCAGATTTTAACACTAACCTCATCCCTGACCCATTGAATCAGAGTCTCTAGGGTGGAATGTGGGGGTCTGCACTTACCAGATGCTCAGGTGGTTTGGGTGCAGATGTTTTGAGTACCACATTGAGAAATAGTGGACGTGGCTTATGGAAACTCATGAATTCCTCAGTGATAACTCCCTTCTGGAGTGGACTTCTCTGCACTGATCTCAGAATTACTTTGAAACATCCAAGCATTTGATCGAATAGCTCTTCACAGCTTTCTATGTTACCTTGGTGATGCTCACGCAGAATAACTTAGTGAAAAGGAAGAGATAACTTTCTTTAAACTGATCCAGCCAATAAGTGATGCTCCAGGTCTCCCCCCAAATTTCTTCTTCAATGTTCTACTTGCTCGCACACTATAAAAATGTTTATTTATTTTTATCCTTACCCCTTTGCTGTTTATCATCTAGTAGCCTCTAGTTCCTTATTTCTAAATAGTCCTCAGTGTTTGAATTGCCCGTTTTAGAGATTAACCTCCAGGGGACACGGATTGCACCTTCTATCCTGCATCTTGTCTTAGAGCCACCTGTTCAAGGGCATGTTCTGCTAATGCTCGTAACGTGTTGGCCAATTAATCGGCCCCAGCTGGGCACTGAGTAAGGGCTTGCAACGTGCAAATGATGACAAGTTCAGTAGCGATAATTACAGCTTGTTGCAAATACTGCCTCTGAACTTCCCCTTTTCCATTGGACCAAAGACAGTGCAAGGAAAAAAGAATTGTTCCACTGCTATGTAACTTTCACATCTCCTTCCCTGCTCTTTTGCTTTCTTTCCTAATTCCTCAACGTTATCTGTCCCCAGCGGTGACATTTAGTCTCCGTTTAGATCCAGACGTGGTGTCAGTGCCTAAAGGATGAATGTCTAGGTGGACACAGAGCGGTGGGATGGTGCAGAGAGGACAGAAGGGTGAGCTATAGCTTTTGCTGTTGCTGGCTCATCTTACATTTATAGCAAAACTTGGCAGGACAGATGGGTCTTGTCCTCTGGATTTGTGGAAATGTTATTTTACTCATGTGTCCATCACTGATGATAAAAGCAGTGGTGGAAGAATGAAAGCTACCACCCAGCTGGTGGCGGTGGTGGAGGAGACGGCGGTGGTGTGCTTGTGTGCAGTGTGTGTCTGTGTGTACGTGTTGTAGCAAATAGTCTCTGCTTTCATTAAAGTAGAGACTCTGCTTCTCACAATTCTTCAGTCCTTCCTTCCAGCCCCAGACATAAAATCCTCCCATCTTTCTCTGTTCTGTTCTCCCAGAACTCTTGTTTTAGATACTAGAAGCTTATTTTAGACACGTTCACTTGTAAGTGCTCGTGACATCCTGCAGTGTAGACTCTGCCCCTGTTGAATCTCTAGCATCTCTTGTTCCCATTCTCTTTGCTACCACAGTAATTCCCATTTTTCTGTTTGTACCTCTCCCCCATTCATCCTGCATATCATCAACAGTTCATGCTTTCTGAATCAACAACTTGGTTTCAATGGCTCCCACTGAAAAGATGTACAAACTCTTCAGCCTTGTGGTCAAAACCCTCCACAAGGAAACCTCAACCTACCTGGCTGAGCCATTCTCATCTATGCTGACATTCTCCTGCTTCTAGGGATTTTCTCCGGCTGTCTCTGTGTTCAGCGATGCCCTCCTTTAGCATCTTGTGTCTGTAGGGGTCTTACTCACTGTCGGAAGCTTTGTGAAGTGCTCATATATCGGCCTTTCAGTTTAGCAAGATGTTATTGAACGGTCCAGGCACAGTGGTAGGTGTGCTAGGGAAGGCATTAGTGAGTAAGATGTGGCCCCCACTCTCTGAGGAGTTCACGATCTAATAGGGAGAGGGACAGAGGAGCAGGTAATGCTGTGAAGCTGAACTAGTTTGCAGAATTTAGATTTCTGTGGAGGTACAGAGAAAGGATCCCTGCCTTAGAGCTCTTTTGTGAGATGGGAAAGATAGGAGAATTGATAAAGAGGAAGCGATACTGATAATTGGGCTGAGCCTTAAGGGGTGAGCAAAAGTTAAGTGAAGATTGGGAGACAGGGGATGAGCCAAAGAAGGAGGTGGAACAAATATAAAGGGCAATTATATGGAGTTGGCCATAGTTCCATGGAGAGGCACAGCCCGTTTTTCTGTTACATGGGATGAGATGTCTCCAGATAGGCTGTATGAAAATGCTGTGTCCCAGAACATTCATTCCAGAGAGGAGAGAAAAGGGACTTTTCCATAGTTCCCTTCTGACTCTTGACTCTTATTGATCAAAGATTCCAAGAGGACTTAATTCCCCCCACGTACACTAGACTTCCTGGGAAGCTGCATCTTGGAAGTCCAGTGGCAGGCTCTGTTGTATAGTGCTTCAGCCAACTCTAGACTTGATGGGCAGAGTCTTCACGAGCTGGGTGGGGTCCTGAACTTTGGTGCCATGCTGCCATGTTGAGTATGATGAAGGCTGTGCCTTGCCCCAGCCTCATCCCAGGGGAGGTGAGAAAGCCAGTGCTGGGACAATGGAGGCTTTGGCTCTGGTAATGGTGTCTGGGCTTTCGCAGAGGGGGGAGCATCAGCTGTGACTGATATAATACAATTCAGCCCCCGAGCTTCTCAGCTATGCTTATGACTGACTTCTCATGATATCCAGCTTCCATACTCTAATATCTGGCCTCAATTTTTGGAAAATAAGGGAGGCAAGATGAGGAGCAGAGAGATTAGCTAGGAGGCTACTGCAATAGTCTTAGCAGTTGAGGGATGATGAACATCTCAACTGTGACGGGTAGTGACAATGGAAAGGAGTAAAAGAACTTGACTGATGAATGTGGGTGTTCAGAGAGAAGGAGGATCCCAGGCTGAATCCTTGGGTAATTGGAAGGAAGGAAAGTGATTTCAATGTCCAAAATGGAGACATCAGAAATTTTCTACTATTTGAATCATGAAAAAAAAAAACAACCCTCAAAAACATTAAGACCAGAATTTTCTCACTACCCAAATAAAATTTACAAATGTAACAAAGGCCAGAATAGGACTTTTGTCAGAAGAGCTGATAAAGTGTTACATCATAA
>NW_003852433.1:1392875-1399310 GCF_000181295.1 Otolemur garnettii | reverse complement strand
GTTGCTGTGAGCTGTAATGCCACGGCACTCTGCCCAGGGGGACAGCTTGAGGCTCTGTCTCAAAAAAAAAAAAAGAGTTTTCTTTTAAAATTTCATCTTATGGGAAGCCAATCTGACAGTTGTTAGAAGCTATTATCTTTCACTTCGCATTACTGCCTTACAGAATAGAATTAAAAAATAGATATACTGTATAATCGTACAAGTTAAGGAGCTCTTTTTTAGCCCTGAGAGTGGGAGGTAGATTGGCATGCGGGAGACTTTGGGTTCATTTAGCAAGTGTATTAACAGAGTCAAGTCCCTGTGTTGACCTGTCAGGATTTAAGCTGTGTGAACAGCAAACTGGCTTCTTGGCTGTAAGAAAAAAAAAAAAGTCTAAAGTCCTGAGCCTGCAGATCAGAGGGTCTACTGCACCCAGTACCTCCCTGGAATTTTTCTTTAAAAGGACAGACTTTAGACAGGATGTTCAGATCTACATGTGGTGTCAAACCGTTTTTATGATCGTTTGTTTTCTTTTGTCCTATCTGCAAAGTTGTGCTATTGTTTCTCTTTCAAATAAGGCAAGTCTTAGGAAAATATATGGCAGGGATAGCTTTGGACGCTTTGGTTTGAAATTTCCAGCAGCTCTTCCAGCTAGGGCTTTTTTGTTTCCATGGAAACCAGAGATGTTTTGAAGAGGTGGTGATGGGCTGAGCACATAGGAACTACCATGGGGAGTGCATGTCAGTCTATCGGTTAAAGTCAATGGCAACATGATCACATTCTGAGGCTTTCTCTGACATGGCCAACTTGACCTTCTGAAAAAAGAGAAGCTGAGAGATGAAGATGAGATCATGTTCCCTTCAGCATTTCAGGCCTGTACACAGTTCCTGTCTATATCACCAAGTCATTGCTCCAACTTGTCTTCAGCACTCCTACTTGAAGCCACCAGTGGGGCAGGTGCGGTGACTGGCGCTTGTGTGAGTTGTGTGATCCCAGTGCTGGGCAGATGGCTCTGGTAAGGGGAGGTTAATTTTTCACTGGCTGGCATTTTTTCACTTGTGGGATTCATTCCCAGGAGCTCTAACTCTTCTTGCTAGTAAACTCTAGTTTAGATTAGTTGCTTTGAGAATTCATGATTTTTACATATTTGCATGTGTGGGGGAGAGAGAAACTTACATTTTCCCTACAAATCCTGGGATTCTTCTGGGTTTGAGGAGAAATTCCTGGTAGGTTGGTAGGTATGTGACCCACCTGCAAACATCCAATTACTCGTGAGCTGGGCATGGGGAGAGTGGTATTGACCTTTTCTATTCCAACTTCCTAATGAGCTGGGAAGAGCATATGTTAAGAAAAAAAAAAAAAAAGACTGTTTAATGAGATTCAGCAAAACTGAATTGTGCTACTCTCACAAATGCAAAAGGAGAAACTATTACATTTATTTAGCCCTGGAAATCGCAAGCATTTGGCCACGGAAGAAACACCCTTGTTTATCTCGACATGTACTGTCATCTTAGAATCCGAGTCAATGCCACATATCCCCTTGGACTTTGCCATCTCTGTGTGCCTGTGTTCCTTGTCTTGAGGGCCTTCTCGGGCGAGTTCCATCTGGTGGCAGGCCAGAAGTGTCGGGTGGTTAGGAGCCTCTGAGAGCATCCAGCAACTGAAGAGAGCTGGGGGACAATCACTGCTACGCCCTGACCGATTGGAACGGGAAGACTAAGGTATGTGTTCCGCACTGGCTCCCAGGGTTCCCCAGTGGGGTGGAGCTTCAGTCAGCACACGAGTAATATGCTTCACATACTTTTTATTGACTGCCTCTTGCTCCCGGTCTCATTCCCCATTTTCCTATGGAGATTTCCTGGGAGGGCTTTTTTTTTTTCTTATTTTCTTTTTCTTTGAGACAGGATCTTGCTCTGTCATCTGGACTGGAGTGTAGTAGCATCATCTTAGCTCACGGTAGCCTCAAACTCCTGGGCTCCTCAAACTCCTGATTCAGCCTGCCAACTAGCTGAAACTATTAGCATCTGCCACAATACCCTGCTAATTTTTTTTTTTTTCTATTTTTCATAGAGCTGGGGTCTTGCTCTTGCTCAGGCTGGTCCTGAATTCCTGGCTTTTTATATATTTATTTTTATTTCACTTTCCCACCATTTTTTTTAATTAAGGTAAACTTCACATGTTATAAAATGGACCTATTTATTTATTTATTTATTTAGAGACAGAGTCTCACTTTGACACCATGGGGAGAGTGCTGTGCTGTCATAGCTCACAGCAACCTCAGACTCTTGAGCTCAAGCGATCATCTTGCCTCAGCTTCCCAAGTAGCTGGAACCAAAGGCTCCCGCCACAGTGCCTGGCTGATTTTTAGAGGTGGGGTCTCGCTCTTGCTCAGGCTGGTCTCAAACTCCTGAGCTCAGGCAATCCACTGGCCTCAGCCTCCCAGCGTGCTAGGATTACAGGTATTACCTGAACAGTTCATTGGCATTTGGTATATTCACAATCTCTTAATTCCAAAATATTTTCATCACCTCAAAAGACAACCCTATACCCATTAGGTGGTGACTCCCCCCTCTTTCTTCCCACGGCCCCTGGCACCCACCAATCTGTTTCCTACATAAGGCTTTCCCAGTTCTGGATGTTTCATACAAACGGGATCATACAATATCTTTGGTGTCTGGTATTTTTCACTCAGGATAATGAGTTCATCTCTGTTGTAGCACATATCAGGATATCATTACTTTTTGTGGCTGAATAATATTCCATTGTATGTGTAGACCATAATTCGCTTATCCATTTGTCCACAAATGGGCATTTGAGTCAATGTGCTAATAGTTCTGCTGTAAGCAGGCATCTGTAAGTATTTATTTGAGTACCTGTTTTCTCCAGTCCATTTGAGTATATACCTAGAAGTGGAATTGCAGCGTCGGACGGTAAATCCATTGACTTTTTTGAAGAACTGCCCAATCATTTCTGCAGCAGCTATACAAAGTTCTTACTTCTCCACACCTGTCCCGATATTTACCGTTTCCAGGTTCTGTTTTCATTATGACTAACCTGGTGGGTGTGAAGTGGTATGTTATAGTTTCAACTTGTATTTCCCTAATGATTAGTGATGTTAAATATCTTTTTATATTCTTGTAATCATTATTTTTATTTCTATTTTTAAAACTTCCAAACATATTAAGAAATTAAAAAAGAAAGGAAAAAGAACATAGACCCTTCCTGCTTACCCCCCACTTCTAATTTTCTGCATACTGGAAGTTTTGTCTAGAGGCCTGGATAGGTTGAGGTGAACTGTCTCAACTTAGCATCTTTAATAATAATAGAATGTGGGAGTATGGGTCACTTTCTATGGCCCAGTTGTCTCATGTGCACTTCCTCATCCAAAGTCTCAGAATGACTTTGGGTACAGCATGCAGTGGTTATTTCTGCCTCCCCCAAATCCACTGCTTGCTCTCTTGATTTTCCCTACCCATCCTTCAGTTAATCCACCTACTTAGCTGAGGCTGACCCCAAACCCATACTCAGCAGTCCATGTGACTGAGGCATTACAACCAGAGTGCAGGTGATTTATTGGCTGGGAAGCATCACATGACCCAAGTTGGGCCAAGATCCATGTGACTGAGGCATTACAATCAGAGTGCAGGTGATTTATTGGCTGGGAAGCATCACATGATCCAAGTTGGGCCAATAAGCGTCAGCCCCTAAACTGCCACTACCAGGGCTCATTGAATAGAAGGCTACATCTTTGCAGGACTCATTATTCTTTTATGCCCAGTGAAGAAGGTACTGCCAAGTAATTATAAAATAGCATCAATTTAAGGTATCTTCTATTCCAGAAACATTCATATGAGGGGGAAAAAAGAGTATTTTGGAGTGTAGGTGGTGGTTTCATCTTCCCTGGAGGAGAGCCCAGCTGAGGAGTTGAGTGGTGTTTCCTGGGGAAGAGTTCCTTCATCTTTCACACCTTCCTGCCCCTGCCCCTGCCCCTGCCCTAGTGGTCCAGAGCCACGCATTGAGAAGCTCTGACTGGGGCTCAGGACGCTCAGGAACCAGCCTCCTCCAAGATTTGCTGAAAAAGTCCTATACTCACTAGCCCAGTTGCCCTGACAACCAGGTTTCCCTGAATTTTCAGAACTGTATGGATTTCATTCTGGTGATGGGCCTAGCACTAAATGTAGCTTCACCTTTCCCAGACATGGTTCTGCAATGGGTGAGAAACTCCATTAGGAGTGATCATGGTGGTTAGGGTTCTGGGTGGGTGGTTCCAGCGTCCCCCCAACCCCTGCACATCCCCAGGTGTTCGGCTCAGGAATCAGGCTGTTTGAAGAGTAACCACTTATCTGTGTGACACTTGGTGAGTTACCCAGCCTCTCTGAGCCTCAGCTTCCCTAATTATACCGGCTTGTCATTTATAGAGTCGCTGGGAGAACTTAAGAAGATGATCTTTTACAGAGCTTATCGCGATGCCGTACACCCCTCGAGTGCTGAGCACTTGTTCGCTGCACTCTGCCCAACGATAGTCAACCCTTAAATATTCTGGCCGGACTTGAACCCAGGGATATCTGACCCAAATGCTGTACTCTTAACAGCACTCCAAGATCTTTTCACAGCCTCATCCTACACCCCTCTGTCCCTACTCTTGTTATCCTCTAAAGCTCACAGCTAAACTGTGACAAGAGAGGAATTGGTGGCTAGTGGCTCAGCAAGATATGGGGACAACTGCTGGGCTTATCTGCTACACATGTTGAGAGATTTCAGAAGACAAAATTCTCAGCTCAGCTCACCTTGGTGTTCATGGTGGGGATGAGGGTAGAGGAGCAGTGGGAGCACGGGCTGTGGGGCAGCTCCCACCAAGGACCAGGAGGGGTTCTTTCACCCTCACGCTACGTGTCTTCCAAAAACACAGAGTGTAGGAATGAGGTTTTCTTCTAGGCACTGTTATTCCACTGTATGCCCTTTTTATTTGAATTTCCACAAAGACCACTGTATGCTCTTTTTATTTGAATTTCAAAGGTCAAAAGATTTTTTTTTTTTTTTTTTTTAGCAGAGGTGGACACAGGAGAAATCCAGTCATGATAATGTGCATGGCAGGTTTCGAGGCAGCCGGCGACGTGAGCGGCCTGACAACGCAGTCCCTGGGAGAGGAAGCTGGTGTGGGAGTGATGTGGAGATGTGGGATACAGAGACCAGGAGAGAAGCAGACATCGACAGAAAGTGGTGGAGGGCAACAGAGAGACACAGAAAAAGACAGGGGGCGGGAGGAGATCATGAGAAAAGAGAGACTGTAAAAGAGGAACAGAGAGAGGCAGGGATGGAACTAGAGGGACAGAGACAGAGACAGAGAGAGAATCAGGAGACAGCGGCTAAGTGAGGCAGAACTACAGGTCCTCTGGGACAGTAAGAGGCTGGTGAATCTTCAAAAAAGATTTAAGAGCTGGTAGCTCTGAGTGGGGCATTGAAAGCCTCTATTTCTCAAGCATTTTCTATGTGCCAGGCATGGTGCTAAGCATTTTACCTATATTATCTCCTTTTATTCTTATCACGAATTATATAGAATGATTGTCTTACTATAAGCTCCATTTCTCAGATGGGGAAACTGAGGCCTCTGGCTAAAGTCCCAGCTTTCTTCAGTGAGAGATCCAGGTCTGCCTGCCTAGAGCTCTCACTCCACCATCAGGCCATTCCCATCCCTATTTCTCTTCTAAATAGGACAGGAGACAGATAAGTCTCAGTGGGCGGGAAAGGAGCATCTGCTTCAGGAATTCTTCTGGTGGGCAGAGAGATCACAGGGAGCTGAATTAAAACAGTCAGAAGGCTGCTCCATATAAACGTAGGATTTTTAATCATAGTGAAGGTATGGGTAGAATCAGCAAGAAACAGTAGAACATGCCCCTAAAAGCACAGCCTGCCTATGCCCCCAGAGCATGAGGATTAAAAGAGTACAAAAACTCAGAATCTCACAACAATTAGCACATCAGGGGTAAGGAGTTACAGAGCTTTGGGAACGTGTTTGTTTTCTATTAAGTCTCTAACTCACCATGTCAGTTTGCTTTGTAGGGAGCACCAGCTGGTCAGCGTGTTGAATCCTCCAGACCCGGGGCTCTCCATCTGGGGATGTGGGTAGATTCTGGTTTGTTGGGACTCTTCCGAGTTTGCATCTATCTTTCCTGGCTTGGACTCTCCAACAGAGGACCCTGAGTCCAGGATTCCCCTAGAAGCAGTTTGCTTTGAGGTGATATTCGGATGCACCAGAAGGGGAATGAGGAAGTGAGGTTCAGAAAGGAAGGAAGCCGATAAAAAGTGTGTATTGAGCACCACGAACAACTGAGGCTCAATCCTATGGGGAACTCTGGGGACAGTGGAGAATGTGCCTCAGAATTGTTCCTCCCAAGAGATGGAGAGCTGGCATATTTATCCCTCAAGTCCATCCATCTACGGCGGAGGGCTCCTGCC
>NW_003852433.1:1370377-1392526 GCF_000181295.1 Otolemur garnettii | reverse complement strand
GGGGGGGGGAGTCAGGATGTATTTTCTCAATTACCCGACATACAAATAATGTTTGATTACTAAGGCCCCTTTTCGTTTCAAGGGATGGAAACCCATCTCAAATTGGCTTCAATCCCAAAGAGAATGTTTGGTTCATAAGATGGCAAAGGAAGAGGTGAGTAAGTCTGACTTTTAGTCCAGTTGGATCCAAGAACATCAGTAACATCAGTAAGGATGTTTTTCCCTTTCTGGCTGTGGTTTTATTTTCTCCTGTTTTTATTTCTAGGCTGAATTTTCCCACGTGGCAACAAGATGGCTGCCAGTGGACCTCCTTAGCAGCCTGGCAACTCCCATGGAAAAAGTGAACCGGGTTCCCATTGGCCCATTTTCAGTCATGTGACCTTCTTTGAGCCAATTAAGAACTCTCTGATTGGCCAGACTGTGGTCAGGTGCTGATAGTGTCATGTGTCAGCATGAAGTCCACCTAACGACCTAGACTGAATGCCCCTCTCTTGCTGTAGTTCCCAATGGGAAAACTGGAAACTATTACTGAGAAAAGGGAGCCCAGATTTCTATTATAATCAGCATATGGAATCCCGGCCATGAAGAAGAGAACCTCCATTTGGAAAATGTTGGTATCTAGGCCAAAACGTATCAGGGTCTTCTTATGGGCCCAGGACCCAGTCATTTTGGCACCAGGGACTGCTTTCATGGAAGCTCGATTTTCCACGGACTGGGGATGGGCGGATGTCTTTGCTATGAGTCTGCAAGCAGTTGGTTTATCATGGTTTCTGTGCAGTGAGACCTCTCTGTTCATGACAATGTGTCGTTGCTGCCGCTCCCCTCCACCTCAGATCATCAGGCATTAGATTCTCATAAGGAGCACACAACCTAGATTCCTTGCACGCACAATTTACAGTAGTGTTTATTTGCACTCCTATGAAAATCTAATGTTGCCACTGATGTGACATGAGGCGGCACCCAGGCAGGGATGTGAGCCCTGAGGAGTGGCTGTAAATACAGGTGAAGCTTCCCTTACTTGCCTGCTGCTCACCTCCTGCTGTGTGGCCCAGTTCCCAACAGGCCATGGACTGGTACCAGTCCACAGTCCGGGATTGGGAACCTCAGCCCTACAGAGACATACTGTAGAAGTACTTGGTCGTAATGTGTGGCCTTTTCATCATTTCATGAAACCATTTTAATTTTATTTTTATTTCTTTTTTTGAGACAATATGCTGCCCTCCATAGAGTGACATCACAGCTCACAGCAACCTCAAACTCTTGGGCTTAAGTAATTCTCTTGCTTCAGCCTCCCAGGTAGGTGGGACTACAGGCGCCCTCACAATGCCGGGCTATTTTTTTGTTGCAGTTGCCATTGTTGTTTAGCTGGCCGGGGCTGGGTTCGAACCCATGGGCGCTGAGCCCCATTTTGATTTTGGAAGCTTCTTAGAAAATTCTCTGGTAGGAGATAGCTGAAAGTCGGAAAGGGAGGTCTGTGGGGAGGAAACCTGAGGAGAGAGTGAGGCTTCAGGTATCCACTGAAGAGGAGGTCCCGGTAGGACCCAAAGTTTCCCTGCAGGTGGAATCCTGGAGCACTGAAGGTGAGGTCCTGTTGAGAACAGATGGATTCTAGAGCCACTGGTAAAACTCTTTGAACTAAACAAGCACAACAGCTCCCCACTCATTATCCTTTATATTCTTTTTAGCTTTTTGAACTAATAAACTTTGCTATTATAAACAACCTTGAACAAAAATCCTGACCCCAGTGCTTCGTGTTTCTGTGGGGTAAGTGGAATAAATCAGGATTTGGCATATAACTTAGTTGTAAAAAGAATGAGTTAGTGGGCGGCACCTGTGGCTCAAGGAGTAGGGCGCTGGCCTCATATGCCAGAGGTGGCGGGTTCAAACCTAGCCCCAGCCAAAAACTGCAACAACAACAAAAAAGTGAGTTAGAGCTCTGTGTAATGATCTGGAGAGATACCCATTGTAGGTAATATTCTGTTTATCCTGCTGAATCTATGAAGATAGAGATATACACATAGCTATATCAAGGGAAGAAGAAGGCAAGATGTATAATGACTTCTTTTGACTTTTCTCCAATGTATATTTATGAGCATAGGAAATGGTGCGGAAGGAACTATACCAAACAGGACTTGAAACATTGACATTTCAAAGATGTGGAGCAAGAGAGTCAGTTATTAGCTTGCTTGCTAATCCTGTGTACTGTTCGAATTGCTATAATCAGCATGTGACATGTTTATAAAGTATGTATTTCCCATGCATGCAAAGCAAAATGTAAAAAGGGGAAAAAACCATGTTGTGTTTGTCTGTGAAGAATCTGCAAGTACTAAGCTCAATGGATTTATGCTTCCCACTACCCCTGCCTTCTGACATGTGGGGGAACAAGGGAGGTCCTATGAGTTGGTGGGTGAAGAAATGAAAAGGGAGACTTGCCTACCTGTCTTCCTTCTTTCTTTTCTCCCTCCCTCCCTTCCTTCCTCTAGTCTCACTTGGCACAAAAATTCTCAGATGCATGGCATTAGGAAATTTGCAAATCAGATGTTCACTGTGTAAGATACTGTACTTGCAAATAGGATTATGTTGATTATGCACTATGAATAGCACTTTTTCTTTTTCTTTCTTTTTAAAACATTTTGTTGTGGTGAGAACATTTAACATGAGATCCACCCTCTTAACAGATTTTTAAGTGTACAATATACTATTGTATCTAAAGGCAGATCTCTAGAATTTGTTCATTTTATACATTGCTATGAAAAATATATTGTTTTGAGACAGAGTCTCATCTCACTTTGTTGCCCAGGCTAGAGTGCAGAGGCATGATACTAGTTCACTGTAATCTCAAACTTGTGGGCTCAAGGAATCCTTCTGCCTCACCCTCTGGAGTACGGGGACTAAAGGAACACACCACCACACTCAGCTAATTGACATTACTTTTATATAGGAAGGGTGTGGTGCTGGGGGGTTGTTAGACAAAATGCAGGACACTCAGTCAAGTTTGAATTTCAGATAAACAATGATTTTTATTTTCAGTATAAGTCTATTCCAAATGCTATAGTTTTCCATTGGCCTAATTGAGTCATGTGACCATCTTGGAACTAATTATGGAAACTCTGATTGGCCAGACCATGGTTAGATGCCCTGTAGGGTCAGAACTTTAATACTATATAGATGTATGTGTTTCCTTATTTGGTTTTCAAATTTAATTGGATGTCCTACATTTTTATTTTGTAAATTTGGTAACCTGAGGTGGAAGAAAGCCAGATGGATAGGGAGTGGGAGAACTTATAGAGGACCATAGCTCCTCTTGCAGGAGAGTGCCTCAGTTTTGGGAGAGCGAGAGATATTGGAGAAAGTTCCCAGGAGTGTGAGACTCCTGGGGACAGAAATGCTTACAGGGAAGATTTTTAAAGAAGCTTCCCTGTGTGATATGACTGGTAATATACTTCCCATTCATTCCTTTCTAGAGAACATCTGGATAAGAAAGACTCTGAAAATATTTTGTGTGTTTCTCTGTTGAAGGCAGTATTATATGAACCCTGAGTCCAAGGCCACCCCATTTTTTATCCATAACACTCAGCCTGGGGCCTTTTTATGCAGAAAGATGAGGTAATAATGACGCTGGTGTCTTTTCCCTGCCAGGAATACAGCTCCAAATTGTATTTTGTTTTACCGGAAAGAATCCATTTCATCAGATGTCTTTGTCTAAAGAAAATAACTATTGTGAAGAAGTGAGGTATGATTGTGTTTCTTTTGGTTGCTCAAGGCCTTCCAATAACTCACGCTGAGGGTGCCATCTGGTGGTTTGTAGGCACCCAGCTCACGCGTGACACTGACCATCCGTTGGACTTCTCTGTTGGTTGATAATTCATTATTCATTTCTTTGTCTTTTCTTTTTTTTCTCTTTTGAGACAGAGCCTCAAGCTGTCACCCTGGGTAGAGTGCCAAGGCATCACAGCTCACAGCAACCTCCAACTCCTAGGCTTAAGCAATTCTCTGGCCTCAGCCTCCCAAGTAGCTGGGACTACAGGCGCCCACCACAAGGGCCGGCTATTTTTTGGTTGTAGTTGTCATTGTTGTTTGACAAGCCCAAGCTGGATTTGAACCCGCCAGCTCTGGTGTAAGTGGCTGGCGCCTTAGTCACTTAAGCTACAGGCACTGAGCCTCATTATTCATTTCTTCAACAAGTAGGAAAGGCTTACTATGTGCCAGGTGCTGAGACAGCACCATCAACCATAGCGTCATTAGCATAGTTTTACAACTATGCAGAGTAACTGGTCTTCCTGAGCTTTGCTTTGTTCCACTTTGCAGATGTGATTTTTTACAGACTGAAGCTTTGTGACAACCCTGCTGGGCATATCTATTGGCAATATTTTTCAACAGCATATGCTCATTTCATGTCTCTGCGCCATATTTTGGTAATTTTCTCAATATTTCAAAACTTTAAATTATTATTATATCTGTTATGGTGAGCTGTGATCAGCTTTACTGTTACCATTATAATTATTTTGGGGTGCCATGATCCATGCCCGTATAAGATGTTGAACCTATTCCATAAATGCTGTGAGTTCCAACTGCTTCGCCCCAACCAGCCATCCCCTATTCTTCTCCCTCTCCTTGAGCATCTCTATTCCTTGAGACACAACGATATTGAAATTAGGCCAGTTGTTAATAACAACCCTACAATAGCCTCTAAGTGTTCAAGTGAAAGGAAGAGTCCCACATCTCCCACTTTAAATCAGAAGCTGGAAATGATTAAGCTTAATGAAAAAGGCATGTCAAAAGCTTAGACAGGCCAAAAAGCCAGGCCTCTTGTGCCAAATACTTAGCCAAATTGTGATTGCAAAAGAATAGTTACTGAAGGAAATGAAAAGTGCTGCTCCGGAGAACACACAGTGATAAGAAAGTGAAAAATCCTTTTTGCTGATTTGGAGAGCATGTTAGTGGTGTGGATAGAAGATCAAACCAGCCACAACATGCCCTTAAGCCAAAGCCTAGTCCCAGAGAAAGACACTCTCTCTCCTTAGTTCTGCAAAGGCTAAGAGAGGTGAGAAAGTTGCAGAAGAAAAGTTGGAAGTGAGCAGAGATTGGTTCTTGAGACTTAAGCAAAGCACAACTTGAAGCAACAAGCGCTTGTGTAGAAGCTGCAACAAGTTATCCAGAAGATTTAGCTCAGACAGTTAATGAAGGTGACTACCCTAGACAACAGACTGTAGACAAAACATTATGTTAGGAAAAGATGGCATTTAGGACTTTCAGAGCTACAGAGAAGTGAATGCCTGACTTCAAAGCTTCAAAGAACAGGGCAACTGTCTTGATAGGGGCTAATGAAGCTGACAAAGCCAATGTTCATCATCCATTCTGAAAATCCTAAGATCCTTAAGAATTATGGATCTACTCAGCCTGTGCTCTATAAATGGAGCAGCAATGACTGGATGACAACACATCTGTTTACAGCATGGTTTGATGAATATTTTAAGCCTACCATAAAGACCTACTGCTCAGAAAAGGATTATTTTCAAAATATTTACTGCTGATTGACAATGCACCTGGTCACGGAAGTGCTGTGATGGGGATGTAAGGAGATTAACACTGTTTTCATGCCTGCTAACACGATACCCATCTGCAGCCCAGAATCAAGGAGTAATTTAGACTTCCAGGTCTTATTATTATATTCAAGAATACTTTTCCTAAGGCTACAGTTGCCACAAATAGAGATTTCTCTGATGGATCTGGGAAAAGTAAATTGAAAACCATTGTAGATGCCATTAAGAATACTTGTGATTCAAAATATCCACTGGAAGAAGTTGATCATAACCCTTTAAGGGTTTCAAGTCTCCAGTGGAGGAAGTAGCTGAAGATGTGGTAGAAAAAGCATGGGAACTAGAATTAGAAGGGGACCCTGAAGGTGTGACTGAGTTGCTGCCATCTATGATTTAATAAAAAAAAAGAAAAAGAAAGAAATTAACAGATGAGGCGTTGCTGCTGCTTATGGATGAGCAAAGAAAGTGGTTTCCTGAGGCAGACTCTACTCCTGGGGATGATGCTGTGAACGTTGTTGGAATGACAAGAATGGATTTAGAATATTCCGTAAACCTAGTTGAAAAAGCAGCAGCAGGGTTCGAGAGGATTGAATCCAATTTGTTCCCTTCCCTTCCCTTCCCTTCCCTTCCCTTCCTTTCCCTTCCCTTTCCTTCCCTTCCTTTCCCTTTTCTTTCCCTTTTCTTCCCTTCCCCTCCCCTCCCCTTCCTTTCCTTTCCTTTCCTTTCACCTGGGCTGGAGACCAATGATGTGATCATAGCTCACTATAACCTCAAATTCCTGAGCTCAAGCGATCCTCCCACCTCAGCCTCCAGAGTAGTTAGGATTACAGGTGTGTGCCACCAAGCTCCACTACTTTTTTTTTTTTTTTTTGGTTAGATATAAGGTTCTTTCTATGTTGCCTCATTGTATTGCTGGTCTAGAACTTCTGACTTCAAGGGATTCTCTCTCCTTGGCCTCCCAAAGGGCTGGCATAATAGGAGTGAGCTCAGGTGCCTGACCACTGACTCCCATTTTAAATGAAGTTCTAATGGTCACAAAATGCTACCAATACTACAGAGAAATATTTCACAAAAAGAAGAGTTAATTGATGTGATACATTTTCACATTGTCTTCCTTCAAGAACTGTAACCACTCCAACCCTCAGCAACCACCACCTGATCAGTGAGCAGCTATCCACATCAAGGAGGGGTCCTCTACCAGCTAAAAGGTTACAGCTTGCTGAAGGCTTGGATGACTGTTATCACTTTTTAGAAATAAAATATTTTGAGAATTGGACCTTCCATTTGATCCTGCAGGACCATTGCTAGGTATCTACCCAGAAAAAACAAAAATCATTTTACCACAAGGACATTAGCATCAGAATGTTTATTGCAGCTCAGTTCACAATTATTCACAATTGCTGAAATGTGGAATTAACCCAAGTGCCCATCAACTCATGAATGGACCAACAAACTGTGGTATATGAAAACAAGGGAATATTATTCAGTTATAAGAAAAGATGGAGAATTTACACCTTTTGTGTTTACCTGGATGGAATCGAAACACATTCTTCTTAGTAAAGTATCACAAGAATGGAAAAACAATATGAAACCAATATAGAAACACTTACACACCCATGAAAGAAAAACACAAGTATAGTCTCGCGAGTGTGGAGGGAGACGAGGGGAGGGTGACTGGCAAGACTCCACCTGAGGTTCACATTGTAGGTGAGTTCAGCCCCCTTGGGTGAAGGCTCAACTAAAACTTGAACTTTACCTTATATTAAAACAATGTAACCCAAGCATGTGTACCTTCATATCAACCTGAAGTTTAAAAAAAGGAAAGAAAATAATTTTAAATCAAGATATGTACAGTTGTTTTTTAGACATAATGCTATTGCACATTTAACAGACTATGGTACTATGTAAAAACAACTTTTCTATGCACCGGGGAACCCAAAAAATCTGTGTGACTTGCTTTATGGTAGATATTCACTTTATTGCTGTGGTCTGGGCCCAAACCCACAGTATCTCTGAGGTATGCCTAGAATCTCTTAGTTTAGTGCAGATAAAAATTTATACCGGAATGTAAAGAAATAAAAACTAGGTCTTTAAAACCTTTTAGCCGTGAAATTATATTGAAACTATTTTTTCCGTGCTATGTCATCTTTGAGTGCAAAGGATTGGGTAATTTTGGACAGAGGCATAGTATGGAGAGAGAAGGCAGAGGGAGAAAAGAGAGAAAGAGAAAGAGGGAGAAATTTGGAATGGAAGGTTGGTAGAAACACAAGAGCTGAAAAGTTGGTAGAACTTTCTAGAAAATGACATTTCTACCTTATCTGTGTTTCTTAGGTGCCACTTTGATGAACTATTTTCTTTGTTTACACTGTTGCAGAATATGTAGATCCATCACCGAAATGTCTCAAGGGATGTCGCTTGGTTCATGATTCTGCGAGATGGAATGACACTGGCACCCTCAGGGATCCAGGGTGTGCCACACCACCCCCAGCGCATCGCTTCTGCTGCTGGCCACTTTCATTGCCAGGTGGCTGCTGAAGTCATGTGCATCATGCCTGGGGTCAGGGTAGGAAGAAAGGGATCAGCTGTGTCTGTCCCTTTTTATCAGAAAAGCAAATCTTTCTTTAGAACAGCTCCCACCCTCACCCATCCAAGCCAATTTCTGAGGAGGCTCATGAAGCAGAGGGAGTCAGAGGGTCGACCTTAGCAGTGGAGAAGCTGAAAAAATGGGCAGTATGATTATCCCAAGTGAAGCCAACCATGGCCCATTGCCTGAGGCTGAGTTCTTGTTGGCTTTGAACTAAACTGGCATTGAGTTAGCAAAGGGAAAGGAAACAGATATTGGACAGGCAGTTTTTTGTGTGTGCCCCAACATTCTATGATGGTAACTTCTCTCTCTCTCTTTTTTTTTTTTTAAAGACAGAGTCTCACTTTGTCGCCCTTGGTAGAGTGCCCTGGTGTCCCACAGCTCACAGCAACCTCCAGCTCCTGGGCTTAGCCAATTCTCTTGCCTCAGCCTCCCGAGTAGCTGGGACTATAGGCACCTGCCACAATGCCTGGCTATCTTTTTGTTGCAATTTGGCCGGGGCTGGGTTTGAACCCACCACCCTTGGTGTCTGGGGCCGGCGCCCTACTCACTGAGCCACAGGCACCACCCTCCTCTTTGTTTTATATACGGAGGTAGAGATCCCCTATTGGGGAGCTTCAGGGTGATACAGGAAGGCATCCCTTCCCACACCTTGACCTGGGCTCCTCACCCCACTAAGCTGCTAATCACTGATGGAGCTAGGATACAAACCCAGAGTTCCAGCTCTCAGCCACTGCCAAATCCATGCTGAGTGCCTCCTGGGACATGAGCCAAGTAAAGCAGGGTTCTTGCATTCAGGGCACCCGCAGGCTTAAAGAGCTTGCTTTGGTTGTCAGTGCCCTGGGAGGAGGGAGTTCAGCCTTTGGCGTCATCATCTATCCTGGACCCAGACCCACCAGAAGGCAGACCTCCTGAGTACCAGTTGTGTGACCTTGGGCAGATGACTTCACCTCTCTCAGCCTCAGACGCCACACTGTAAAAGATGAAGAATTTTTTCTTTACTCGTGGGAGTCAATGAGATAGTAAAGTGTATCAAATAACTTGGAAATCTAAAACTATTCTAGAATTAAACAGTATATTTAGGGCAGCGCCTGTGGCTCAGTGGGCAGGGCGCCGGCCCCATATACCGAGGGTGGTAGGTTCAAACCTGGCCCTGGCCAAACTGCAACAAAAAAAAATAGCCCGTTGTGGCGGGTGCCTGTAGTCCCAGCTACTCAGGAGGCTGAGGCAAGAGAATTGCCTAAGCCCAGACGTTGGAGGTTGCTGTGAGCTGTGTGACGCCAGGGCACTCTACCGAGAGCGATAAAGTGAGACTCTGTCTCTACAAAAAAAAAAAAAAGGTACAATAAGTATATTTAAATTTAAAAAACAAAAAAGGAGCTAGGAAGCAGTCACCAAATGCCAGCTGTTATTGTTGTGGATCTCTTTGGTCACCTGTTTGTGGTGGCATCTCTCTTCTCACCCAAGTCTCCCCATCCTGTTCAGTTTGTCTGAAGCCCATCTAGTAGTAGGGTGGGTTCTGGTCTCAGAGGCAGTCTGTCTAATATTACCCTAAACTTGGAGGGCAGCCAGGCCTGGGAAACACCATTTTGGTTTCTGAGGCACCCTGGGCACACTCTGACCCTTTCATCTTCTTTAACTCTGTTTGCCCCTTAGAATCCCGGTTCCTTTACTGATGGATCGATAGGCCCATGAGTGATTCAGTCTGACCCTAGTCCTGCTGGCTGCCCCAAGGGCCTCCCGAATGGTTTCCTCCCCAATGGCCCTGTCAGAAGCCCACCCCTCTGTGTGCTAATGGGAAACGATGGGACCCCAGGAGGAAAGGGGCAGCCCAACGTCCACCCAGAAGCTTCCCCTAGGTGCTTCCCTGTTTTGAGTAGTCCATGAGGTCAAGAGTGAGCTTGCATCCCTGAGTCCTCCTTGAGAACTACCTCAATGATTGGCGTCCCCTCATGGCCACCCAGTGGCACCCCATTACACATAGGGTCCACCTGTGTTCCTCCCCTGCTTCCCAGAGTTGAGTTCTGCTCCTATGGTCTCTCCAGCTCCCTCCCACCATGGAAACCCTCACCCTCCGGACACATTCACGGCTGTCCTTCAGGGGTGCCAAAGCTCTTGTCATCCTCCGTCACCTGCTTCCTCTGCTTTGAAAGTACCCCCAATGTGCCTTTCCTGCTGAACTCTGGCTTTAGTCTTCCTTTGCCTCTCGGCCCATCGCGACTCCACCCAGTGCATCCCTGCACCTCTCATTCTTGGCATGGATCATGGTTTGTGCATTTTTTTTTATATGCTTATTAGTGCAGACACTAGGTTAGGGCCTGTCTGCCAACTCAATTTTAAGATCTAAGAGGCCAGAGACCACAGGTAGAGGGCCAGCCACGGCATAAAGGAGGTGCCAGCTCCCGACTATGGCAGCTGTGCTGCTGCAGTCACACATTGCTTAGTGACGGGGATACGTTCTGAGAAATGTGTCATCAGGCAATTTCATCATCGTGCAAACATCATAGAGTGCACTTACACGAACCTAGATGGGGCAGCGTCCTGTACACCTAGGCTGTATGGTAGCAGCCATGGCTCTTAGGCTACACACCTGGACAGGTGTTACCGTACTGAGCACTGTAGGTAACTGTAACACTGAGAAGGCCAAAAGAAACCTAATTTGCACTTTCTTTCCTCCTCCCCTTCAGCACCCTAGTCTACAGTATGAAGGCCTTGGAATAATGGGCTGTTAAATAAACACATCCTGCAGAGGCAGGGAATTAGCCCAGAGTCGCAGCAGACTCTTGTAAAACTGTATTCCTATCCCCAGTTCTGCTGGTAACTAACTGACCCCCAACCTGTAAATCTAATCTTGCAAAGATCTCACTACCTCCCTCCCCACTCAATTGAAAAAAAAGTATAAAAAAAACCCTTCCTCTGTGATACAGGAGAGAATCTGGGATATGAATCTGTCTCGGTTGCCTAGCCAATAAAGGACACCATACCGAATTTGAACTCAGTGTGCTGGTGTTTTCTCTATAATTCCACTCGTATTGGGTCCAACAGCACAGTGGTCAGTATTTATGTGTCTAAACATAGAGAGGGCGCAGTAGAAATATGGCATTATAATCTTATGGGACCATCATCATCATACATTCCATTGCTGACTGTGATGTCATTATGTGGTGTGTAAGTGAGTTAGCTACTTTTGCAATGATCTTATAATAATAGCTTATACAGTTCTCTGCAGACAGAAAAGGCCTTTAAAGTTTCAAATATGCCTAGAGCTCATACAAAAGGATTGATGGGTTAATCAAATAAAAATATGACACTGATGCTATAAGAATGCAATAAAACGGGAGCAATTTATTTATAAGATCCTAAGTTATGTATTATCTCTGCTTATAAAATACTAGCCTATAAATTATGATTCTATTGAGCTTCAGTTTGAACAAACCTGCCATGTCAGTGTTATGCCCAGGGGTCTCTCAAAGACCACACCACCGGACAATTCTAATTAAAGAGGAGTCCTTTTATAGAAGAGCCAGCCGGTGACTGCCTCAGTGTCCCAACATGGGGTTTCTGAGAGCAGCCCCCAGTTGTCTGAGGCTCTGACTTTTATAAGGCAAAATTTTTCCAGGGGGCAAACAGACATAGCCGTTAGGGAAATCACGAGGGTCAGGAGGCTTAGTCAGTTTACACAATGTTATGATCAGGAGAGCAATTAGTAATTTTCACAAAACAGGTACAATCCACAATGGCCTAAGTTAATGTAGGGAGGGGGACTGGCAGATGAGGGTTGTAAACAGCATGATCATAAAATGCGATAATCACCAGGGATATAATCATGAGAGCAGTCAGTAACTTACCTCACTAACAATTTTAGCTGAATGCGTTCACAGTCATACAATGGGAGGGCCAAGAAGAGGAACCAGTTTCAAAGGTAATGGAAGATAACAGAAAAGGAGTAAACAGTAAAGGGGAGTCAAACTTGCTCTTTTAACATTTCCATATCACATACAAATGGCATGACGACCACCTGAACATAGTCACGAGGGTTGTTGTCACAAGGGTAGTTAGTGACTTTCTACACAATACTAATAATTCTAACAGTTCTAACCAGGCACACTTAAAATACCATGCAATGGGTGGGGAGGCAAGTGGAACCGGTTTTTTCAAATGCAATAAAATGTAACCAAGCAGCAGATGGAATCAGGCCTGCTTTGCCTTCCCACTGATTCTCAGGAAAATCAAAATGGAGTTAGGCTTGCTTCTCTTCCGCCTTAACATTGGAAATGTGAGAAACTGCAGAGAGTGAGCGGTGATGGGGAGCCTGGTGGGGATGTCACTAGGTGGGGTTCCAGACCTTCAGGAGCAGCTCATTGGAGGCCCGATTCTGACTTGGAAACTGCAGAGAGTGAGCGGTGATGGGGAGCCTGGTGGGGACGTCACTAGGTGGGGTTCCAGACCTTCAGGAGCAGCTCACTAGAGGCCCGATTCTGACTTGCCCTGTAGTGAGAGTACCTTCCCGGGTACAGAGGGGCTCTCTTCTGGCCCTCCCGCCCTGCTCTGAGCCTTTGGCAAGGCCAGTGTATTCAGTAGGAATCTTGCAGGGGACAGTTGGGGGATGGGTGCCAACTCGCTTTACAACCAGGGCTTCTGGGATTCCTAAGTGTCACCTCAGTGGTCCACAAGTCAGTCGTTTGTCTCCTCCCACTGTTCCCCCAGAAATTAAGACAGCCTTAAGACTCTTCTCTTCCAGAAAGGGCTCTTTTCTTTCTGGAATTTTACAAATTGGGGTATTTGTGTGTCCCCCAGATCTCTGATGGTTTTTGAGTTTTAAAAACATCTAGTTTTTTTTCTTTCTCTTTTCTTTTCTTTTTTTAGGTTAACTGGCTAGTGGGTAAAACAAATGATCTCTTGAGCCTTTTACATTGTAACTGGAGGTAAATGCCCCATGAATGATTTTTGAATGAATAAAAATGATTCTGACCTGCTCACAGGAACTTGGCATTGCCAAGCTCAAGGAGGAAATTTTCATATTTGCTCTCATCTCTTGTTTTTTTCTCATCCAATATAGTTACAAAACATCATAGTTAATTTTCCTACTGGGCGGGGTTGGGGGGGGAGAGAGAGAGAGAGAGAGAGAGAGAGAGAGAGAGAGAACATGCGTGGTGAATAGTCTGTGGCAGAGCAGAGAGTGCAGCTGAAACTGTATTCCTTCCCTGACTTCTAACGCCTTGGCCCTCTGCCCAATTGTTGGAGAACAGATTGAACTTGAAGGATTCAGGAACCTTCTTTTGGCTCTGTTACTCTGTTTCCCATCAAGATATTTTTTTTTCTTACTTCTGTTCACCATCTAGAGAATTGTTTTCTCTGATGGATACAGTCCTGGGAGCTAGAGCAAGCTAAAAAGACACACCCATTTTACCGTTTTCACATCAACTTCTGTAAACACTGTAATGCATTTTTTTTTTTTTTTGAGACAGAATCTCAGTCTGTTGGCCTGGGTTGAGTGCACAGCATCATGTTAGCTCACAACAACCTTAAACTCTTGGGCTCAAAGATCCTATCCTCTTGCCTCAGCCTCCCAGGTGCCCACCACCATGTTCAGCTGATTTTTCTATTTGTAGTAGAGTCAGGGTCTTGCGCTTACTCAGGCTGGTCTTGAACTCCTGAGCTCAAGGGATCCTCCTATCTCAGCCTCCCAGAGTGCTAGGATTATAGCTGTGAGCCATTGCACCTGGCAATGTAATATTTTTGATGATGATTCTAAAATCCTATGTGATGTATAAGGAAAATGTTATGACACTTGGGTATACCAGGGCAGAGGACAGTGGCCTCAAAGGAATTTGCTCTGTTACTTAAAGGATAGTAGTAGGCGTGACTATAATTAAAGTCTTGATTTTGCACAGTCAATTCAACTTTTTGGTAGATCTAGGAAACGATCTATAAGAAAACAAACACGGGGAATTAAGAATCATGCAAGAATGGTGCATGAAAACACGTATGTATGTTGCGTTGAGAATCTGTGTCTGTCAGGTTAACAAATACAGATTCCTCACTTAGGAAGCGGGAAATAAGAAGCAGCTACAAAACTCTTAGATTACCTACAAACCCCACTTGTAAAAAACTCTATCCTACAGAAAACGGTAAGGAAAAAGGTTGCATAGCATAGACTCTCTCTGCTTAGACAAGAAGTGGTTTAACCACAAGAAAAGAGTTTAACACAGTTAACATTCTTGTAGTTCTACTTTTCCCCCTTAGTGACCTCACCCATGGTTATTGCCTCACTACTTCATGCTCCATAACTTGAGGATTAGGACAGTATCAACTTCTTTCATTCTTAACATACTTGCTTTGCCCGTTTTAAGTACTAACATTTATGGAAGGCACAGGCAAAATTCAACCTGACCAAGGCTGAAAGATAGCCTTCTCGTTTGTTGGTATTGTTTATCCATTCTTCCCTGTCTCTAATCACACATGCTTATCCTCTGAATCCTTCCTCCTAGGGAATATTTCTGGTCCTGTTAGTATTAGAGGTGATACAATCAATCTTGAAAGCACAGCCAAGCGAGATTTTGTCAGCCAGATTTTTCCTTATTTGAGAAAAGATCTAAGCTTTTAAAAACGCAAATTGTTGATGTAGGAATACTTTTTTTCATCCCAAATATTACCAAGATATATTTGGATATATACTGGATATAGATATATTTGTATGTATGTATATTCATATATCTATTGGGATATATTCTGGGTTTAGACATGTCAACCACAAAGTCTACATTCTTTAAAAACTTTATTTAAAGAGAGAAATGATCTAGTTTGCCTTCTTCTGAAAATTCTCTTTAAATATGTATATTATCTGAACAGATTATTATTACTATTATGAGAAGGGAAGGGTTTATTTTCAATGGGCTTAACTCTGAAATCTTTAGTTTTTTAAATCACTATTCCACATTTACTTATGTTCTCTAGGATTTCCTAAATTGGATCAGGTTGCCAAGGTGTGGGCACCATGATGGATTACATATAGTGGGTACTAAAAATATTTATTGATGAGTTGATTGACCATTGACTTTGCAATAATTAGGCGTAACAGATGCAGTAGGCACTCTGCCCACATCCCTGGGCACGCACTATTCCCATAACTCTGGATGAGGGGTTTCTACCTACAGGCATATACAACTCCTGACTTTCTTCGAGGACAGAGCATTGCTGAGGTGCCTAGATGAATGCTTCCCAGAAACAATTCTTAATCAATGGCAGCTGGGAGTTGGTGGATCAATACCCCAGCTCCCTCAGCATTCAGGTGGAACAACTCTAAGGCTTCTTCTTCACCATCTCACAAAAGTATCCAGTGTGATGGGTACCTAGTTGTCCCTAAGAGTAACCTATTTGACGGATGCATTTTTTATTGGTTTATTTCTCCTTCTGGTCTTTCTTCCCCACTCCCCTGCTGGCATTCAGTGGGGTCGCCTAGCAAATAAATTATTCACACTTTCATCTTTGTCTTGAGATCTGCTTCTGGGGAAGCTCAACCTAACAAATTAGGTTAAGTCAATATGCCTGTACCTTAAGAGGTGTAAAAATATTTTTTCATGTCTCACTGAGAAATCATTGCATGACTGTGTCAGGGGTGTCACAACTCACCCCTCCTTAGAGTGATCCTCTTGCATTTATAGGGCTTTGGGAGTGTGGCTGTTAGTTTTAGTCTTTTGACTGGGCCATCGAATGAGCAGATATTTGGTCAAATATTATTCCATTGCACCTGTGAGGGTGTTTGCGGATTAGATCAACATTTGAAATGGGAGACTGAGTAAAGCAGATTGCCCTCTCTAACGTGGGTGACCTTCATCCAATCAGTTGAAGATCTCTAACGTGGGTAACCTTCATCCAATCAGTTGAAAGCCTGAATACAAGAAAAGGGTGAACCCTTTTAGGAGTGAAGGAACTTCTTCCTGACTGCTTTCAGCCAGGACACTGATCTGTGTAGCCTTTGGATTTGAACTTAGACATCTATTCTTCTTGTGTCTTACTCTTGCTGGCTTCCAGACTGTAACTTACACCATTGATTCTCTCTCTCAGGCCTTAGGAGTTGAACTAAAACTACATATCTACATTCCTGGGTTTCCAGGTTGCTGACTATAGATCTTGGGACCTCTCTGTCTTTGTAATAGCATGACCCAATTCCTTGTAATAAATCTCTCTCTCTCTCTTTACACACACACACACACACACACACACACACACACACACACACTGTGTTGCTTCTATTTTCTAGAGAACACTGACCAATACAGATTTTGGTACTGAAAAGTGAGCTGCTTCTGTAACACCAGGAAGTGTGGAAGCAGCTTTGGAACTGGATAATGAGTAGAGGCTGGGGGCGGGGTGGGGGGGTGTTGAGGTGCATGCTAGGAAAAGCCTGCATTGCCAGGAACAGAATGTTGGTAGAAATATGGACATTACAGATCATTCTGGCAGGGCCTCAGAAATGAAGAACTTATTACTGGAAACTGGAGGGAAGACCATCTTAGTTATAAGTGGTAAAGAACTTAGCTGAATTTTGTTCTAATGTTTTGGGGAAGGTAGAGCGGATGAGCAATGAAACAGGATAAAACAGTCCCCAGTTATCCATTGTTTTTCTTTCTTCGGTTACTCCTGGTCAACTGAGCTCTGAAAATATTAAATAGAAAATTCCAGAAATAAACAATTCATAAGTTTTTAAATTGAAGGCTGTTCTGAGTAGCCTGATGAAATCTCACATCATCCCACTTTGCCTTCCCTGGGGTGTGAATCCTCCCTTTGTCCAGCATATCCACACTTTTTATCCCCCCCGCCCCCCGCATTAGTCACTTAGTAGCTGTCTTGGTTGTCAGACTGACTATCAGGTATCACAGAGTTTGTGTTCAAGAATCCCTTAATCATGTCCCCAAAGCGTGACGGTAGTGATGCTGGCACAGTGTTATAATTGTTCAATTTATTAGTATTTGTTGTTATTCTCTTACTGTGCCTGATTTATGAATTAAACATTATCATCGGTGCAGGGTCTGACAGTTAAGTTTGTGAAGTTTCCACTGTGTGCATATGTTGGCAGCACTATACCCACAACGTGGTGAGGTTTCACAACCTGGGTATAGCAGCTTCTCACAGCTGTGTTCATGTTGACATGAACCATGTGGTGGTGTCTTGCTGAGTGGTATTCCTTATTACGTGTTTTTATGTGCTGTTATGAGAATTGGAGCAACAAACAAACATTCATAAATTTCTCATTAAACTTGGCAAGAGTGGGAGTGAAATCTGGGACATGTTATTTCCAGAATAATACCATGAAGAAATTGGCAGTGTACAAATGGATAAAATGTTTTCCTACGAGGAGAGAAAGCATCACTGGTGAAAGAGGGTTAGGGCTGCCAGTAACAAGAACTAATGAAAACATTTCAAAAACGCACTGAATTGTGCGTGAAAATTATCAGTCAATTGTGAACAGCATAGCAGACCAATTAAACATTGATAGAGAAACAGGAAAATCTTGACTGAAAATCTCAACCAACAACTCAAGGCTCTTGCTCCAGCTCATACAGCACTCTCTGTAAAGGAGTTTTTATCCAGGTAACAAATAACTGTATTGGAAAACCCTCCTTACTCTTCTGATATGGCCCCCAATGAGTTTTTTCTTTACCTGAAGATAAAGGAAATATTGAAAGTAAGACATTTTGATGACATTCAGGATACCAAGGATAACAATGACAGCTCTGGTGGCCATTCCAGAAAAAGAGTCCCAAAATTGCTTTGAAGTGTGGACTAGGCGCTAGCATCAGTGCAGAGCTTCCCAAGGGGAGGACTCAGAGGGTGGCCGTAGTGATATTCAGCAGTGAGGTACACAGTACTTTTTCTAGGATGAGTTTGCAAACTTAATTGTCACATCTCATGCGTAGGAAAAAGCATAGGGTAGATAGGGTTGAGTACTGTCTGTAGTTTCAGGCATTCCCTGGGGATCTTGGAATGTAACACCCACAGACAAGGAGGGACTGACTGTTTAGCTGAAGAAATGTCAAGGCAGAACATTGAGGGAGTGGCTTGACTCCTCCTGATTGCTTATAAAAGATGTGAATGGAGAGAGATGAGTTGAAGAAGGAATTCTTAAGCATATTGTTTATGTCAAACAAAACACTCTGAATCATGTACTAGATTCATCCACAGACAAACAAAAACAGGCCCAAAATATTTTATACTATTGTCTGCAAATATCTTTGGAGAAAGAAATACACAAATATGCTGAAAATCTCAGTTATTTGTGGGGAAGCATACTGGAGGGCTAGTGTCCAAGGAGGGAGGCTTTTCACAATTTATCCTTTAGTACCTTCTGGATTTTTTTCTTTTTCTTTTCTTTTCTCTCTTTCTTTCTTTCTTTCTTTCTTCCTTCTTCCTTTCCTTTCCTTTCTTTCTTTTTTTTTTTTTTTTGACACAAAGTCTTAGTTGCCCAGGCTAGAGTGCAGTGGAGCCTAGCCTAGCCCACAACTCCTGGGTTCAAGTGATCCTCCTGTCTCAGTCTCCTGAGCAGCTGGGATTACAGGTGCCTGCCTTGATGTCCGGCTAATTTTTCTATTTGTAGTAGAGTCAGGGTCTTGCTCTTGCTCAGGCTGGTCTTGAACTCCAGAGCTCAAGGGATCCTCCTGCCTCAGCCTCCCAGAGTGTTAGGATTACAGGTGTGAGCCACTGTGCCCAGCCTATCTTTTGGATTTTGAACCATGCAAATGTATTACCTTTTCAGGAATTGAATTTTAAAAATAATTCAGGGAAGAAAAACTTTAATGGAAAAGTGATGATTTTTGAGTTCTTTGTGGTAGACAGAGTGAATATGGTAGTAAAATTAATAATCGTTGCCATTAGTATTTATTGGAATTCCTATCACATGCCCGGCACTATGGGAAGCACAGAACTGGGCTTATCTCACTGAATGTCCTTGACAATGCAGGTCCCCATTTTTCAGAAGAACCATTTGCCCAAGATGCCATTTAGAAAGTTAGAGAGCTGGAATTTGAGGACTAGTCTGCCTCATTCTATAACCTGGGCTTTTAATCACTCTTTCTACTGCCATGGGACAAGAATACACACAGGAGGCTACGGGGACAAAGGAAATAGGAGGGATCAGAGAGAGCAGGGCAGAATAAAGGCTGACTCTTGAACGTCTTCGATTCTGCAGATCCAAGCCCCAGAGCTACTCAGCTGTGAGTACGTGTTGTTCTTCAAGGAAGGGAAGAATGACCTGGCAGGGGATGGAGAGGCTGCCAGAGCTGCCACGGCCACCACAGGCCCAGGAACCGAGGCTATTTCACAGGGTGGGGCTGTGTGTCCACAGGATGACCCCAGCTGGGGCCTCATGGGTGGGCTGCCCTTTGAAAACAGGGCTGCTCCAAACTGGGGGTGATACTGTCACCCGAGGGGCCCCCAGGGCAGAGCATCAAACCAAAGAGGTTTATCCTTGAACTTTCTGATCTCATGGGATCTGCCTGGCTGAGCTTTGCACTGGCTGGAGACCCTTTCCGTCCTCCCAGCCAGTCCTTTTGGAATGGGAATATCTGTCCTATGCCTGTCCCAACGCTGCATTTTGGAAGCACATAACGTGTCTGCTTTCACAGGTTCACAGATGGAGAGAAATCTTGCCTCAGAATGAGTCATACCGCGAGTCTCACTCATACCTGATTTAGATGATATTTAGATGAGACTTTAGACTTTAGTGTTGATGCTGAGCTCTTAGGGTAGAATCAATGAATTGCATGTGAGAAGGATGTACATTTAGGAGGAGGCCAGGGGTGGAACGCTATAAACTGAATTTTTTCCCTGCAGAATTCAGGTGTTGCAGCTCTAACCCCCGATGTGGCTATATTTGGAGATAAGGCCATTAGTAGGTAATTAAGGTTAAATAAGTCATCAGGGTGGAGGTTTAATCTGATAGGACCGTGGACTTATAAGAAGAAGAAGACCTTCTCTCCCACACCTTCCTCCCTCCAGCCATGTGAAGACACAGGCAAAAGGCCTGGAAGGGAGCTCTCCCAGGGGCTGGACCCAAACTGGCTGGCACCCTGATCTTCCAGAACTTTGAGAAATGGATTCTTGTTGTTTAAGCTGTCTTATACGTGGTATTTTGCTATGGCAGCCTGAGCTAAGACGGGGGGGATGATGGCACATCTAATAATGGCATTGTCCTCACACCTGTCTTGTTCCAGTCCTTCCCTGAATGCTCCTGGAACCGTTCCTGAGTGGGCCGTCTTGTTTTGTCAAAGTATCCGTAGGTCTTATGCCAACCCAGTCCTCTGCTCCCAACTGGAAATATCCCACTTAGTGTCACCCCAGAGCATTTGTTAACAAAAATTCCATACATTCAACTCTTTTTCATCTGTTTTATTAGCATCAATATATACAAAGTGGAAAATGACTTAATTTCATTTTTCTAGCTTAGAAAGTTTGCTTTTTATTCTGTTTGGCAATGAAATGAAAACAAAAATTTCCCAAGAGATAAGCCTACCTTGGAGGGTGCCGAACGACTCACCGATATTGGAACTCAAGTGACCCATCACACCTTGTCAAGGACATAGGACAGTCACGCCCTTTGCATTTACCTCCAAGGAAAGGGCATTTTTGTCTGCACCTCACGTCTCAGCCTATATCCAGCCCAGGTAATTTGCCAAATCACCTCCTCTTTTACAACCGTGCTGATGATGTAACCATCTGGCTTCTTTCTGGGCTGTTTGGCATTTTTCAAAGCTCTCAGCCTGAGGTTTTGTGGGCTCTCCAGGGAGCTAGCATCAGAGGGTCATTGTTAAAACACATCTATGAAACTAAGTAAAGATGGCCGTCAAGTAGTGATCAGAATACTTGTTAGCTAAACAATTCTACCAAAAAAAAAAAAAAAAGGCTAAAAGCTGAGCTCCAAGCTGCAGAGGGTCAAGTGTGTGCATTTTTAAAGCACAGGGTGGTAGCTGGCAGATACAGCTTATATGAATTAGCATGTAATACACGCCATCACATGCATTCGCTGAGCTCGCGATCTCTGTAAACGTATTTCCCACTGTTTTAAAAACAGAGTGGCTTGTAGGAAGGCTCAGTTCATTCTCGAGTTTCTCAAGAGTATATCCTGTTCAAAAATATTTAATCCCAATGAGTTTTAATGTTGATCTTATAAAAACACACATATATGAACTGTAATGAGATGCCTTGCACGTTTTTTGGCAATAGTATTATTATCATTTGTTTTTACTTTTACATTACAAATACACATTCAGATATTTAAAAAAGAAAAATAGACATCAACCTGTCTTTTCAATCACACTGTACATTGCTGAACTCACATGATCCATCTCTAGGCTAAAACAAACTTTTAAAACATGGTTACAGGTGCCGAACTACCGAGACAGAACTAAGACATTGGTCTCCTAAAGGAAAAAAAAAAAAAAGACTGTTTCTATCTGTCCAATAGCCAAGAAGAATACCTGGGCCATGGCCTGGCCAGTTTTAGGGAGCAGGTTCAGAATAAAGATATCTGTTTTGTCAGTCTTTATAAAAGGCAAATGTTTAGTTTTCATGTTCCCATGCTATGTTCTAAAACCGAGTATCATTAATACAATTCTTCATTCCAGATGCCCCAGGGTTAGGGTTAGAATTAGCCTTTCATATCAAATAGATATGAAAGCAAGGATTGGATTCTGACTTTTTTTTTTAAAGGGTTACATTATTTGTGTGTGTGTGTGTGTGTGTGTGTGTGTGTGTTTTTCCCTAAACAAGATATTGTTCACTAAGGGCTTGGAACTCTTCTCTGGTTTTTGCATTAAACGGGGCTGGGCTTTGGGTCCTGGAAACAGCTCTCACCTATGTTTTGCCATGTACCACACATGCAGGACTCTGTTCTGGAAGAAAGAAAATATTATGGCCTCGGACCCCCAGGATTGAAGTGGGACCTCCTGCTGGGAACCAACATCCCTGTCTTCCTCAAGATGTTTCCAAAGCAACTACTAATATGGGGACTCCTAGCCATTCTCCCTG
>NW_003852433.1:1367491-1370003 GCF_000181295.1 Otolemur garnettii | reverse complement strand
GGGGTAGGGAGTGTGTGTGGGTATCTCATTATGTTGCCCAGGCTGGTCTGCAACTCCTGGCCTCAAGCCATCCTCCCCCCTTGGCCTCTCAAAGTGCTGAAATTACAGGTGTGAGCCACCACACAGGGCCTGGCTGTGATTCTGTAGTCCCCTGCCCCTAGTCTCTGCGTCTCCCCAGACAGCATTCATGCCACTGTGTAACATCCAGACAGAGCTTCAGAGAATAGAAGTTCCTTCTCACAGGACCCCCCCACCCCGCCCCATTACTTGTTTCCCAAGGTGACACCTTTTGAGGGTCAAGACATTCCAGAAGCCTGGGAGAAAAACAGAGTTCATCCCTGGATTTCAGAACACAGTGCTGCCCTCCCTCCCACCCAAGCCCTAATAACTGTATGAGTGAGGCAGCCGTGCCTCCCAAGCCTGTCGATTTAGGATCGCATCTCGGCCTCCTGAACAAGATGATGGATTCGGACACTCGGAACATAAATTACTTCCTCTTTCATCCTTGATGGAGTGTCAAAGAAAAGAACATTTTTATTAATTTAGTCCCCTCGCCCCACATTCCCCCTCGCCCAGCTCTTCATCGCAACTCTCGCACCTCTCGTTTTCTCTAAAATTGCTTCTTTTTGTCATTTATCGCCTTTTTAGGCAAGAAAAAAACCAAGTTAAAAAAAAATTCGTCACTGTCCAGTGAGGCAATGGCGGTAAAACAGCACATTTCTGCAACCCCTCTGCTGCCTTTGGGACCATGAGACGGGAGGCGGGAGGCAAAACCTCCCAGAAGCTGGTAAACTGGAGGAGAGGACAGAGAATTTGTTTTAGAGTTTGTTTTGTTTGCCCCCATGCTAAATTCCAACCTGTGCAAAGCCAACCAGGGCTACTAATCCTTTCCAACCTAATCTTGGGACTGAGATTTGTCCTAAAAGCGCCGCGGGCATGGATCTGGAGGCGGCGCTCTGCCGCAGCCTCCGCAGGGCCTGGCTGGTGGAAACACTCCACCTGCTGGTTTCTGTTTCTGCGGCTGCCGTTTGCACGACTGCAAGTCTCTCACCTGCCTTCAGAATTGAGGCTGTACCATGAATTTGGCTACGGCCACAATATATCCAAACCACACCTATTTCACTTTTTTTTTTTTAAATATAATAAATACAGTGAAGAAAACGGGAAATCTTCAAGAAAGAGTCTAAAGAAAAGACAGTTGACCCTCCGGGGTTTCCATCGAATGCCGCATGGTCTCTGGATGAACGTCTTGAGGAGGTTGTAGTTGTGTTCGTATCTGTAAGTCCCCTTCTCTCTTTCGTGCTCTCTTTAGATGGAAACCTCATACTCTCTGGTTTCCTGCAAGAGAGAGAAGCACAGAATTGTCACACCGTGTGCAGTAGAGGAACACACTGATGGTTCCAGCTTTTCACATCTTCCTGTGACCATGCCCTTGGCTGTGACTTTGCAGTGCCCTGACCCTGCCTCGCTTTTGCCAACGATTTATGGGGAAACGGCACATGCCAGCTGCTGGAAAAGTGTACGGGTGCTTCTTTTTTCTGTCTGCTCCTCTGTCATCCCCATGAACAGACCTCATTCTGCAGGCCTTTAATCCCTACAGAAAGATGAAGGACACACAGAGAACTGACCCAACAGGCCAATGCCAGGACTACCACCCTGCTGAGATTAGATTAAGACACTGCCCTACAGACAGATGAGCAAATTAATGCTGGCTGCTTTCAGCCACTGAATTTTGGGATTGTCTTTTACTCTACTGATGAAGTTTTAATAACGTCTCGTCTTGAAACATGCCTCTTTTCATCAGCCTGACTTTTAGTCAAGATTTGTAAGTAAGCAACAAGAATGAAAAATCACGTATGCCCCTGCAAAGACGGCAGGGTGTGTGGGCGGCTACAAGTTTGATTTCTCTAATCGTTATGCAGTGTGCATAATGTAGTCTAAGCCCCAGGGACAAGGAGCTGAGACATGTAAGATGTCATAGGTCAGCCCTGGAAGTGGTCACTGTCGCACACTTTAAGACAGGTTTCTAGTTCCTGCTGAGTCAACACAGATGTGCAATCACATCTGTGCTATGGGAGGTGTGGTGCTGGGCTGCCCCCCACTGCAGCATTCCCGGCCTTGTGTGGGTCCCTCCACTGAAGGGTGTGCAGGACCTGGGACTTGATTCCAGCCAATAGAATACTACGGTGCTAGGATGTCACTTCTGTGTATGTGACACAGGACTGTGACTTGTCTTACAAGGAGCCTCTCCCTCCTCCTCTCTCTCTGTCTGTCTTGCTGTGAGCTCCTCCTGAGAGAGGCCCACATGGAAAGGAACTGAAGCTGGCCTCTAGATGACAGCCTGCAAGAAACCGAGACCCTCCTTCTAACCACCTGCAGGGAACTGAAGGCCATGAGCAACTGCATGAACTTGGGAGTTCCCTGGTCCAGCCTCAGAGGAGACCATAGCCCAAGCTGATGCCTGGATGTAGCCTGTGAACCCTGACGCAGAGAACTCACCTAAATGGAACCT
>NW_003852433.1:1342971-1367276 GCF_000181295.1 Otolemur garnettii | reverse complement strand
CCCGCCACAACACCCAGCTACTTTTTTTTTTCTTTATTGCAGTTGCCATTGTTGTTTTAGCTGGGCTGGGCTGGGTTTGAACCCACCAGCCTTGGTGTATGTGGCTGGCGCCATAACCACTGTGCTACGGGTGCCGAGCCAAGGCCCCTCAATTTGTAATAATATTGTTACTAATGATATTACTAGATATTAATACATATAATTGATAACTAATAGGGGAAATCAGAGGAGGTAGGGGTGAGGGGACGGTATCAGGGACAAGGAAGAAGTCAAGGTTATTCCCCCCAAATACTGGGAGATGCTTGCCTGTCATCATATGCAGGTCACAGGGCAGTTTTGAGACAGACTGTGTTATGGTCCATCACTTCACTTCCAGGAAACACAGTCAGTGACATCCTTTCGGATTCACACGTGAGGTCTCAACGTGCCCCCTCGTTGGTGTTGCTGGGAGGGCTCCATTTGTTTCAGTCCATGTAGATTTTACATTTCTTGATTTTTGTGTATCTCAAAATTTTCATCATGACCCGCATAGTGAATCTGAAGGTCTGTGGTTTTGAAAGGCACGTTCGGCCGTTGGGTTTCTCACGTGTGCCTGTGGGCTTTTGCGTGTGCTCTCTCTTCTGCCCGCTCCCTTCCTCAGCGCACCTCCCACGTCTCAGCTTTACCATCACTTTCTCAACAATGTCTTCCCCAACATTCTCCCAGCGTCCCCCCAAATACGCCCTCAGAGAAAGCTGTCCATTTTTTCACAGTCGTAAAAAATCGTGATTTATAAAAACCCAAATATTTATGGGCACATGTGATTGTTTGGTTCAAGGTGGGGCAGGATAACATAATGATTGAGGGCATCAGGTTGGGTTGCATCCTGGTGCCACTGCGCATTCTGGCCATGGGCAACCTTTCCTCATTCTGGTCCTCAGTGACCCCGTTAATGAAATAGAGAAAACTGTTGGAACCTACTGCAAAGAGCTGCAAGGATTCAAGGAGATGCTGCATTTAAAGCACTCAGCACACGGTGCGTATTATTCTTATCAGCAGTCGATTCATTGCTACCTTTCTCCTTTGTAAGACTATAAACTCATTGCTGGCAGGATCGATGTCTATTTGACTGATGACTGTCTCCAGTACCTGACGCAGGGCAGGCCACTCAAAGGTGCAGGCATGTGGCACACATGACCAATGTAGTGAGGAGTGGCACCGTAGCCGGAGGCTGTGCGGGAGTGCTGCACCCCTGGGCACTGACTGACCCATCGTGGCCCCTCTCTGTGGGTTGCTGGGTGCAGACCCTTCTTTCTGTGGGTGTTCTGCTGAGATGAGGAGCCTCACAGGCCCACCGTTAGCTCTGACTAGTTTCTCGGATAGCTGGGTTCTCCCACCAGCTGTCTTGGTAGGAGTCTTAGTGAGGACGGGACGGGACCACTGGGTTTGCTTTTTGTGAGCAAAAGGAAATGAAACCTTTGATTTCATTGTCAGCGAGTGCATTCGGAGCAAAGAGGAAGGAACTCACCCCTGTCTCGTAAATGGGGTTATCAAACTCGGTTTCGACAGTGATCTGGCTGTAGGGGTGGGAGTACATCAGGGGCAGGCGGAGGCTGGAGTAGTAGCGACATCTGGGGGGAGACAAAGGGAGAGAGACGTTACTCCCTGACTGCAAGACGAGAGGCGAGTTACTACGGTGTCAGAATGTGAAGAGTCAGCACCACTTCCCAGGCAGAGGCACCTTCTCCAGTGACAATGAGGATGTGTGCAAACAGCTTCTGGCAGGCGAGAATCCTAGACAGGTGCAAAGAGAAATCCTAATTGTTCTCCACCTGTAACCCAGGCGTGATGACAAAAGCCTGTCACCTCCCCTTACTGGCGAAGCAGTGGAGCTTAATTTGTTTTCACCTGTAAGGTGATCCAAGTCCCTCTTATTAAAGGGTCACAACAGCAATACTGAGCATTTACTGAGCACCTTCTATATGCCATGTCACCTTTGAGTGGCCCTCTGTGACCACCTAAAGGTGAAAAGGGATGAGGAAGCAGAGATGACCTAGTTAGAGGTGGTTCCCCCGTTACTCACTGCAGCCTGTCTCTTTTCTCCACTGGCTTTATCTTGGTGTGTTATCATTTATTTTTGTACTTACTATCCTCCTGTTCTACTCACCTGTGAGCCCTGGGAGGTCAGGAGCGACTTATAGCAGGACATGCCTGCCTTGGGACCTTTGCACATGCTGTTTCTCTGCCTGAAACCTTCCTCTCCCACATAGCTGTGTGGGTTACCCATCACTTTCAAGTCCTTGCTCAAATGTCATTTCCCACTGGGGCTTCCTCTATTTACCTCATATAAGATGTAACCACCACTCGTTCCAGAACCCCCTTTCCTCTCTTTCTTGCCGCGTCCATCACCTCCTAATACACTATGTGCTTGTCCTATATACCCTGTCTGTTGTCTGTCTCCCCCGTTAGAACCCGAGCCCTTGGCAGACAAGGATTTTCTTCTATTTTGTTCTCAAACAATGTTTCTAGAGTCTAGAAAACTTCCTGGCACGTAGTAGGCGTTAGATAACTGTGGGTTTGAATGAATTAGTGACTATCCTAGTTATGGTTTAATATTTCCTTTTTTATCAAAAGCAAGTTGTATGATCCTCAATGTCTGGGACAATATCTGGTGCACATTAAGGTTGTCAGTATGTATTTGTTGAATAAATGCATGAATGAATGAGCGGATGAGTCATTGTGCCCAGCAATGGGAACGTCTATGTCCCTTCTGAACCATCAGCTCCTTGAGGTCTGTCTTACTTGCTGCTGTGCACTCATGGAGCCTGGTAGGTGCCCAGTGTAAATATTTATCCCATACAGTGGAGTTGAATCTCCCCATCTCTACAATCACACCATGCTGCTGTCCCCGAGCTGCAGGTGGAGATTCTCAGTCTCAGAGGGTGAACTGCCCAGTCCCCCAGTGTGCTGAGTGCTTGGCAGCCCCCTCCCTCCCTCAGCCCCCTACCTTGTGATGTAAATGTAGGCTCCTCCCAGGAGTAAGGAGATGATGAGGACCGGGATGAAGATAGCCAGGGCCATGTTTCCACCTTCCAGCGACGTCTCTGCTGCCGCTTCTGCTACTGAACACAGGAGCCAATGAAGTCCTCATTTCTCACACAGGCCCTGGCTCCCAGGTGAGCACCCGCCTTCCCAGTTCTACACCCCTCAAAGAACTGGCGTCATAAAACCTTAGACTTTAAGACCCATGTCTAGGGGAGGAAAGAGTGCTGGTTCTTTGCAATGGGGGCCCAGACTCATCCTTGGGTGGGCTGGCCACAGGGGCAGAGGAGAATTAACACTGCTGAGCCCCAATCATGCCATGCCCATTTCTGGGGGAACCACAGTTGAAATAAGGTTAAAATCCAATCAAAGGAACACTTGGCGAAACCCCCAAATGCAGTAGCTGAGAAGTCACGTTTACTGGACGTTTCACAGAGTGGAGAGGGGAAATAGGAAGGGGTCTGGACCTGAGACTCAGGAGTGGTGGGGCAGGGACAGTTTGCCCCTACGTCCATGAGTTGGGTGATGCTGGGGGCCAGACGCCAGGTCTCTAAGCAGGGTTTCCCACCCCTGGCTGCTCACCTGGAGAGGTGGAGCTCTTGTACCCAGACTGGTGGACGCCTCCCAGAACTACTGAGTCATACTCTCCAGGAGCGGGCTGTGCACAGCCGGAGCAGCAGCTGGGACACCGGTTACGTCTGCACACCCCCAGTGACACCCAATGTGCAGACCTGGTTTTGACTCTCAGAGGCCACTGCTGCACATTCTTGGGCTGACCTTGGAGGCTTCTGCTACCTCCTGATGTTTGTGGGAGATGGGGGTGTTTTGCCCAGCACAGTTTGAAGGACGGCATCCCACAGCTCTTCTAGAAACCTTGGCCTCTGGGTTTCCTCTGCCATTCTCCATGGTCACATCTAAGAGAGCTCAGCTGTACACCAATCTATAATCCATTAACTGCCACTTTATGGGGCTGAAAAAATCAATCCTAGCACCCAGGATAAATGCCTGAGCACAGAACGTTACGATGGTGCTCATAATCTCTGAGCAACCGCAGCCCTCTGAGACATTCTCATGGTTCATTGGTTGGCAGAAGACAGAAAAAGGATGCTCTGAATGGAGATTAACATGAAATGCACTCTATTTTCCAAGCGGAGTGACTAATACGTGTTCCTCCCTTTACTTATATGAGGGCCCTGGCTCTACCTGCTTGGATGAAAATATTGTCTGTTACTAGCAAAAGCAACTGATGAAATGTAATCCACGAAGCCCCTGATTTCTGAGTGAACTCGTTACTGTCAGAAAGCTAAAGATGGCTCCAGAACTAATTATACAAACTGCTCACTGGGTTGCAACATTAAATAAATGAGACGGTACGTGTGTGTTTTTTCCCCATCTCTCAGCGTGGGTGAATGGTTTTACACCAAGTTTAACAGAGGTGACAAGGAACATAGAACGCTCTGGGAAAGAACCACAGAATGAAAACAGAACAAAAGTAAAATCCTGGAGAGTTTTAAAGATCTGGTCCACATTAATAAAGCTCACCTGGGAGTTCCCAGGAAAAGGAGAACAGAAACAAGGAGGAGAAGGGAGAAGGGCCTGGGATCTTGGAGAAGAAAAAAGACCCAGGGGAAAACGGACCACAGAACGCTCCCGGGGCAAACTTCTCCCACCAGGAACCAGGAGATGCTCAGCCCGGGAGGCGAGATGTCCCTGGACCCAGTTCCCCCCGCAGCATCACGCAGAGTTTTACAACAGTGGTTATGTCTCCCTCACGTGTTCTCTGTCCTGTGGACTCTCAGCTTTTCTCACCTCGGTGTCATTGTCATGTGTAGAACTGGTGCCACATCCCTTTCAGATTTTATTTAGGACCCTAACTTGCAAGTCCTGTTATTATTTTTTTCTTCTTACGATATTATTCGTTTTGAAACGACCTTTGACACGGTCCAGGCAAAATGCTCTATTTATTATGTTTAAGCTCCTGGATGAAGATATTCAAGGGCCTGTCCTTGTTTTCTGTGATTAGATTGATTTATTGGATTTTTATTATTCTGAAACTCACCTTCTAAAGCATGTTCAAAACTGTCTTGATTAACTGAAAGAGAAATCAGGAAGCACTGGTCAATGTAAAGTGAACTTACCCTGTTTGCATGAAATGAAGCCCCCTCCATCCCGAATTTAGATGCAAAAGCCCATGCCACATTTTGCTGAAGTTACTGCTGTGTTTTTACTTATCTTGAACTACTATGGTTTGTGAAATGTCAGGGCATATTCACTTCCTACGTTGCCAAGAGAAAGTAAGATACATAAGACATGAGCAAAAATGGTGATAGCAGATAGTTACTGAACACTCACCACATGTCCAATACTGTTCTCTATACACTTGCTCCCTTCACCTTCACAATGACCTCATTAGGGTGCTACTGTTATCATCCCATTTACAGAAGAGCAGAGGTTCAGAGAAGTTAAGCAACTTCTCTGTCATCACACAGCCTCTGAGTAATGGAGGCAGGATTTAAATCGGGACTTCTCGACATTCTCTCTCCTCTGCTTTTAACTACACACATGTGGTTAGGGTTGTTTCATGGTTTTCATGTGGGACAAAGCCCTGATGAACCATGAGGCTCTAGATATTTATTAAATCCAGCTGGAAGTCAAACTATTTTCCTACTTTGAGGTGTATATAGAGGGTGCCAAAAAATGTATACATATTTTAAGTAATTTTTTTGTGTGTGTTACTTTTCGAAGTTGAGTAGAAGGTACCGTTACTGGTCAAGTGTACCTGGACGTGTTACATGTGTACATTGATTTTACCTGTGAATCATCAATTTTACTTACAACAAGGTTGCTTAAATTGTGCATATACTTTTTTGGCACCTCCTATATTTATGTAAATCTTTCTAATCTCATTTTTATTCCACATTTATTTGACTAGGATCTCTGTATTTCACATAAAACTATTTTCACTCATTTATAATTTTTGTAAAACTTCTCTGGAGATTCAAAATGCTGGGGGCTGGCAGCCTATGTTTGGGCATCAAAGTCATCACAGTCGCTGAGCATAAGAATATAGCAACAAGAAGGAGCGTCTCTTCCAGAAATCCCAAGACTTCCTAGTTAGTGACTTGGTTCATGTTACTCTCTCATTTATGTCATTGTCATCATCATGGGATGACAGTAAAGCCAGTTGAAAAGCTGACAGTTAAGTACAGGCATCTCTGGGGCTTTGGCTTCAAGAGCATGGCAAGGCTGAGGCAGATGCTCCCCACCCCAGGCATGAATTTGACTGTGGTTGAGTAGCCGGGAGCTCATGAATGTCCACAGTATTTTAGAATGAGGAGGCATTGGATCTTACATCCCTTGGAGCCCCAAGTCCATGACCCCATGGAGAACATGTTAACATGAAGATTTCTGAGCCCTTTCTGGGACCTGCCAAGGTGGTAGCATATTTGGAGGTGAACTCCTGTAGGTCTCCCCAGCCCCCCCCCCAGGTAATTCAGATACAGCAGGCTGGTCCACTGACTCTTCTTCAGAAGCACAGATCTGGGGGCACCCAATTATTTTACACAAAGGGACACTAAGATCAGAGAGGGAGAGTGGCTCCCCCGTGGGGACACAGATGGTCCACAGCAGACCTAGGATGGAGTCCAGGGCCCCTGAGTCCTGGTTGGGAGCTCTCAGATTGGCAGGGAATACTTCTCCAGTCCAGAGATCATAAAGTCACAGATCCCACATTTTTTCAAAAGAGGAAGTGACTTATTATTTCCTTACAGAGTTGGTGGTGGGAGAGAAGGACCTCTGGAGTAGGAATGGCTATGGGAGCAAGGTACAGGGGCTCCAGGACACTTACTTGCTGGGAATTATGTCATAAGGGTAAAGGGCTGAAGGATGGAGGTAAAGGGCAGTGATCTGATTCACTGGTGGGGCTTCAAGGGACAGTAATGGAGGTTTGCCAAGGGATGGCAAATAGAGGTTTGGGGGACAGCCTGCAAAACTAAGTATTTAACAAATTTTTCCTGTTGTTTGGTTATTTGTGTATTTTCTGATGGTACTTGCATTTTCCTATCAGATTGGCAACTTTAGAATAATTGATAACCTCCAGTGTTGGAGAGGATGGGGGAGTGTGGATCACTCTAATTCTGGAAAACAGTCTGACACCGTCCACGCCAGCCTGGTATTCTCAGGTCTTTGCCACCCGGTCAGTCCTGCTTTACGGACTACATTCTACAGGATGAAAACTGCCAGCACCCAAGATTCATGTGCAAGGATGTTTTTTGGCAAAACAAAACAAACAAAACCCCAGAAGAGAATTGGGAGCCTCACCAACAGATAAAAAAAGACGGATACATTCAGAAACATGCACAGTGTGAACTGGTGGGCAGTGGTTAAAAGGAAAAAAGGGTGGAGCCATGTTTTTAAAAAACTTTGTCTTTTTTAAATGACTCTGCCAATGAGAGAAAAAGCAAAGTACAGACTTTTTTTTTTTTGGTAAAAGATGAACAGCCCTTGCCTATTTTTCCAAGTATGTCTGTTTGCATAAACCCAGGAAGTAGGGACGCTGGAAGCATGATTAGTACTGGCTTCCTGAGAGTAAGGGAAGGATGACAGAGGGCGGCCGAGTCGTCTGTATTCACTAAGCAGTTACTTCCCACGCCTGCCTGTAAGCTCTGGGCAACCTCTAGTTTGCTCTCTGTCTCTGTGGGTTTACCTACTCTGGATATGATATTTCACATAAATTGATATGTGACCTTTTGTGTCCGGCTTTTTTCCCTTAGCACGAAGCTTTTGAGATTCATCCAAGTTGTAGTGTATATTAGTACTGTGTTTTTTTTTATGTTGCACGAACGTGCCAAATTTTTGCTTATTTGTTCAGCAGCTGATGGACATTTAAGCTGTTTCCATCTGTTGGCTGTTATGAATAACGCTGCTGTAAACGTTAATGTACCCGTGTTTGTCTGAGCACCAGTTTTCATTGCTTTTGGACACATATGTAGGAATGGAAAAGCCAGCTGAAAAAGCATTTTTAAGTCTTAAAGCTGGGGTTCATGAATAAGGCATTTGGGGAGCCACAGAAGTTAGAGATCCCCAAGCAGAAATGTGAAACTTCATGTTCTGCACCCCCCCGGGAAGTGAATTCCGAGCTTTTTGCCTATTCTCAAGGGTGTGTTCACGCCACAGAGGGTTAAGATCCACTGGCTTAAAACATTGAACATATTTAGGATATTATTATTGACTGTACGCTGCAAAGCCCAGATAAGCAGATACAAATTTCACTTGGGATGTCGCAACTTCATTTCAATGATAAGTATTTTTTTCATGGATTCTCAGGTGCTATTTCCCCATTTTTCTATCTTCCCGATTGGGCGGGGCGGGCGTGGGGGGTGTGTGTCTTACATCAACAGTGTGTTGTAATCGCTGCCACTAGGAGGCGCTCACGAGTCCCTGTGTGGGCCACTGTGGCGCGCAAGGCCCCGCGCGCGTTCGCAGAATGAGTGTGAGCGGTTTGAGAGGTCTTGCAAGCACTAGGGGAGGGCTTGGACCCTACAGGAATCAAGCGGTTGTGGGGAGGGGGTGCAGAAGGTGGGACATATTTCAGCACGATCTCTAAGCGGATGTCAGAGCAGGCTGGCTCTCAGGGCAACACTTGGACGAGACAAAACAGACGTCTAGATCGCAAGCGGCAATGGTTTCTTGAAGCGACCGTACACCACAGGACTCAGCGTCTCTACATTTTTTGCTTCCGCCCCTATCTTACCTTACCCTGTCCCCAGCCCTGCTTCCACATAATTGCAAACCCTTATTACCGAGGACTTTACTTAAAACAAACAAACAAAACAGGACTTTCCGGAGGAATTCTGCCTTAGGAAGTACGGTCATACTGAATGGGGGATAAAAAGGACTCTGAAGTCTCTGAGTCAAAAATGATTCCAAAGCGCGAGACTCTGACGGGGGGAAGAAGATTTGTTTTGCTTATATTTTCATTTTAATGTTTTCAAAAGTATGAACATTTTTTCTTTCTCAGTAGTGCATGGTCACGGTGGCATCTTAGATCTAATGAAGTATAGTAGCCCAGCTTTTTAAAGCAAGTTTGGAAACCCTGTGAACCGGTCCTGACATGGCCGGCCCCTCGGCCCCTGTGTGCAGAGAAGACTTCTTTACCTTTACAGACAGGCAGTGGGCCATTCCAGTGGGATGGTTGTCCGAGGATGCATCGAATGGTTACTTCACCCATGAGCTCGAAGCCTTCATAGCACATGAAGGTGAGGGACTCTCCTGGCAGGTAGAGTCGCTTGTATAGGATTTGATATCCATTTTCAGGCAATCCCGGATTGTCACATGCTAGGGACTCCTCCGCTGAAATGCAAGTCAAAAGGAGCTCTGATGAGATGATGCCAATCGCTGTGGGGTCCTACTCATACATAGCCTGTCTGATACAACCGTGGCCAGCCTTTCCAGTATCTTCTCTCTACAACCCCACCAGGCATTGAGTTCTTGCTGTTCCTCAAACTCACCTTTCCCTCTCCCACATTTGGGTGCAGAAGACACGTGGTCATGGTAGAATGAACTGGGCTATGAAATCTGGGTTAAAATGTGGGTTCTGCTACTTATTAGCTGAGTGACTGCCAGCATGTGGCATAACCTCTCTGATCATCAGTTTTCTCATCAGCAAAATGTGAACAATAGTTGGACCCATCTCACAGGGATTTGACTGCATAAAAAGAAAATGCTTAGGATGTTCTTGGCATGTTATAGATGATCAGCAAATGATGGATGGTGCTGATGTTTAATTATGAAATATTCTTGCTGTATCTTACCTTACACCTAAACTGTGAGGGCAGTCCAAAAAGCCTATCTGGATGCCTCCTACCACCAACTGTTATCAGCCTTTTAAGTTTTTCCTCCACACCAGCACTTCCCACACTGTCTGGTGCTGAATTATTGAATATTTGTTTCCCTCACTGGAGATGAGACTTTAAGGTAAGCTTGAAGATCAGATTTTGGGATAGAGTAACATTGCAACAAATGCCTCCAAGTATTAAGCCCACACTGCCATCTGGTGGCTATATTGCTCAACTGCAGGCACAAAGTCCCTGGTAGCCTAAGCCTTGTTGGAGAGTTGAACTTGCCCTGTTAACCCCTTCCTGTCTCTGCATGAAGTTCTTTTTTAGCACTTAGCTGGAAGGGGCAACCAGCCAACACTTCTTTTCACACAAGACTACAAATCCTAAAATATCTAAAAAATTTATTATTAAAAACAAAGTTTTAGCCGGGCATGGTGGCTCACTTGTAATCCTAGCACTCTGGGAGGCTGAGACCGGCAGATTGTTTGAGCTTAGACCTCGTCTCTAAAAATGGCCAGGCATTGTGGCAGGTACCTGTAGTCCCAGCTACTCGGGAGGCTGAGGCAAGAGAATCGCTTGAGCCCAAGAGTTTGAGGTTGCCGTGAACTATGACACCAGAGCACTCTACTGGAGAGCGACAAAGTGAAACTCTGTCTCAAAAAAAATTTTTTTTCAAATTGTAGTAAAATCCACATAATATAAAGTTTCCCATCTGAACTATTTTAGGTGTACAGTTCAACAGTGTTATGTGCCTTTACAATGTTGTACAATCAATCTCCAGAACTCTTTTCATCTTGCAAATCTGAAACACTGTAAGTGTTCAACAACTTCCCATTTGACCCTCCCCCCAGTCCCTGGCATCCACCATTCTGCTTTCTGTCGCTATAAATTTACTACTCCAGAAACCTAATATAAGGGACTCATATAGTATTTGTCCTTTTGTGACTGGCTTATTTCACTTAGCATAATGTTTGTAAGCCTCATCCATGTCATAACATGTGTCTTCATTTCTTTCTTTGTAAAGGCTGAATAATATTCCATTGTAGGCTCATGCCACACATTGTGTTTGCATTCATCCACTGACGGACACTGGGGCTGCTTTACCTTTTGGCTACCGTGAATAAGGCTGCTGTGAACATGGGTGTACAAATATCTTGTTGAGACCCTTCTTTCAGTTCTTTTGGGTATACACCCAGGAGAGAAATTGTTAGATTATATAGTAATTTTATTTTTACTTTTTTGAGGAATTGCTGGATTGTTTTCCACAATGGCCACACCATTTTGCATTCCTACCAACAGTGCACGGGGGTTCCACTTTCTCTACATTGAATCCTAAAGCAATTGATTATTTTCTTTTGGACCTTGGTTTGGTTTAAGAAGACCCAGGCTGGCTGGGTGCGATGGTTCACACCTGAAATTCTAGAACTCTGGGAGGATGAGGTGGTTAGATTGCTTGAGCAGAGGAGTTCAAGACCAGCCTGAGCAAGAGTGAGACCACATCTCTAAAAGTAGCCAGGTGTTGTGGTGAGTGCCTATAGTTCCAGCTACTGGGGAGGTTGAGGCAAGAGGATCACTTGAGCACAAGAGTTTGAGGTTGCTGTGAGCCATGACACCATGGCATTCTACTGAGGGCAATAGAGTGAGACTCGGTCTCAAAGAAAAAAGAAAACCCATGTCTTCAAATATTACATCTGGCACCTGCCATCAGTAGTTCAGAGACACAAGATGAAATGAGCTTCTGTCCACAGCTGGTTTAGTAAAACTTTCTGAATATTGGGCATACTGCAACGACATATTCCTGTAACATCTGAGGGAGTTTTGCAAACTTATCAGTGTGTAATTTCCCAGTTTCTCAGCATCTCAACCCACAGATCCTTGGTATAGGACATGGAGCAGGTGAGTGGCTGATATCTTGTCTGATGATTCTGATGTACCTTGAGGGGGCATACTTTCTCTAGATTTGGCTCGTAAGGCCTTGTTTCATCTCCTGCCTGCCTCTCTGACCAATCCTTAACTCACATTGAACTAGTTGCATTTTACCAGATGGACGACACTATTTTACCCTTTGGTGCTTTTGCCGATGCTGTTCCCTCCGCCTGGAACATCCTTTTTCTGTTCATCTATAGGGAATGTGGTAGACATACTCTAAAGCTGCCATCCCTGACCCCCAGGGCTGCACAGCAGGAGGTGAGTGGCAGGCGAATGAGTGAGTGCAGTGTCATCCGTGTTTACAGCCGTTCCTCATCACCTGCATCACCACCTGAGCTTTGCCTCCTGTCAGATCAGCAGTGACATTAGCCTTTCAGAGGAGCACTGACCCTACTGTAAACTGCATGGAGGGATCTAGGTTGCCTGCTCCTTATGAGAATATAATACCTGATAATTGAGGTGGAGAGGTAATGTTTTTGAATCATTCTGAACCCCCCCCCCCCAAACCCAGTTCATAGAAAAATGGTCTTCCATGAAACTCGTTCCTGGTGCCAAAAAGGGTTGGGGACTTCTACTCTAAGACACTCTTAATAACCCCTGCCTCCTGGAACTCACTCGTTCTGAGTGCAGGTGGGCCCTGTGACTTGCTTCTAGCTAACAGAATATGGCAAAGAGGATGGATGTCCTTTTTTGTCATGTTACATAGAACTGTGACTTCTGTCTTTCTAGCAGATTCTCTCTTACTGTCTTCAGTGAAATAATTATTTTTTGACTCTGTAAACTGCCCAATGGAAAGGACAAAGAACTGAGGGTGGCTTTGGCCAACAGCTGGTAAGGAACTGCAGCCTGAAAGCAACCAAGTGAGTATGGATGTTGATCCTTCCCCTGTCAAACCTTCAGAAGAGACCCCTCACCAGGGTGTGTGTTGTGAGAGATCCCACACCAGACGACCTGAGTAAGGGGTTCTCAGAGTCCTGACCCACAGAAACTGTAAAATAATAAATCACATATGGTTTGAAGCATCTTATTTTGCAGGATGAATCTCAGGAATTCCTTCAGGACCCAGATCTGCCCCCAGTGACATGAATTCCTCTGGACTTGGAACTCTTTTCTATAACTTGCACAAACCTCTATACCTCTATTACGGTATCAGAATCTTTTCTAGCACGGTTTGGTTCTCACTTCTGCACCTCTTTCCCAGCCTGGGCACTCACATTCTGCTCATATCAGGAACCCCAGTGCCCAGCATAACCTAATTCATAGAAAGCATTCACTTATTCAGTCCATACTTGTTTATTGAGCAGCTATTATGTGCCAGCATGTAGGTAGCACTGAAGACACAGAATGATACACATATAATGCCTGCCCCACTGAACTCATGGTTTGAAGAACACAGTGAAGAGAGGCTGAAATTCCATTTTTTTCTCTGTGAGTATAATGCACCTGTAGACTATTTAGCTAGTGCAATGTAATTAAGGGAATAGTTACTGAGCTTTGACAGGTGAGGATGTTTCAAGTAATAATCTAGATTTCTGGCTTCTTTTGAAACACTGGAAGACTGGATGATCTTGGGCTCACATAGTCACATGACAATGATTGCCTGTCCCCCTTAGACCAGGAATGTGCTTTGTTTTAGCCACAATCCCTACCACTCCCTATTCTCTTTCACTTGCCTGGCCTGGATCAGCATTTAAATGGCCTATTATCATTTCCAATGAAAAGAAACGCAAGAATCAGTGAACATATATGTGTTAGTATTAAATTATCACCACTAATAAGACTCACCCTCCAATGAGTGAGTCAGTAGAAACCTGACTTCTGCTCTTGAGATTGAAGGATTTTCCTGTATACTTCAGTAGCCATCTTCATTAGGAGTTAAGAACTATTTTCTTCCCACCCTTGAAATCCAACCAGCCCAGAAGTTAGCCTGTGGAATGGAACTTTCCAGGTCACTGTGCAGTTGGAATGGTGTCTTGTATGACAGCATAGATATGTCCTGGAAGGCACTCATGCATTTATTCAGAAAATGTAAGTGCTTACTTCATGCATGGCAATGCATCCAACAGAGGGGTCAGGAGGCCAATCAGACACCATTCCTGCCCTCTGGAGCTCATGGCCTGGGCGACCTAAGGGGCCAAACAGATGTCTAAATGGACAATTTAATTAAAAATGGCAGGTGTTATAAGGGAGAGAAAGTCACAAGACTCTGGGAGCCTGGAGGGGACCCCTGATATATCTGAGGGGAGGGCCTGTGAGACAGGCAGAGATGTTGTGTATATTTCTCTTTCGAGAACACTCCCAGAGATGAGGCTTCAAATGGATGAGCTGATACTTGATCAAGGCTAATCTTTCCATTTAATGAAGATCTCTCTACACTTGAAGTTCACCCCCTGGGTCTCCAGATCAAGCTGGACAGGAAGCCAAGGCTTCTGTGTCTGAGCCCAGAATCAAGTCGCCAGGCCTTCCTTAAATCAATCATGCAGGCCCCTCCGATGCAACACCCCATGTTGTGTTTCTGGAGGAGACACAGAAGGGCTAGCAAGGAACGATTAAGCTGAAAGTTAACCCAGGTAGGGATGGGATATAGGAAGGGGGAATTTCATTTTTATTTTTTCCAGCCTATGTTTTGATATGTTATTTTTTAAGTGGGGGGGGGCCTATCATTTCTATAACAAACATAGATGGCATTATGAATGGGACCCAGTTACTATTGTGTTCTAAAGCTTCCTCTGAAAATATTCTGAGAAAAATCTTTGGTTCTCAGCCTGGGTGAGCTCATTGCTCTGTCCCTGGTAGACTGGTACACAGGAGATGCCCAATAAATAGTTCTTGAAAGACCACATATTATTTCAGTTAAAGGAAGATTACAGAGGAGAAGTGCTTGAGCTCAAGTGTCTGAAGGCTCAGGGTTTTTATTCTAGTTGTGTGCCTGTGAGCATAACGGACCTCTCTGGGCCTCAACTTACTCGTCTGTGAAATGGGCTGTCTCAGAGAGCTGTTATGAGGGATCTAACGAGCTCATGAACATGAGAAGACCAGCATGTAGTGAGTATCCAATAAACGCGGATTATTTTCATGAGCTTTATAATTTTTGTCATAGTCTCACATCAACTATACTATTGTTGCCTTAATACAGTGGTTCCCGACCTTCCTAATGCTGCAATGTATTTTCCTTGTTAAAAAGGGGTTACGACCCATAGGTTGAGAACTGCTGCCTTGATACTTGTTGAGTTTCTGTTGACTTGTTTTTCCATTTAAATTGTGTTATATAATTTAGACTCACCCTATATTATAATATATCTATAACCACAGGTTTAAAATGTTAGTCTTCTTCTCATTTTTTATCATTTTATTAGCCAAATAAAGCAAAAAATGTTCATCTGGGCACTGTTGAAAGCCAGGTGGGCACCACCATATAATCTTCTTGGAAAATGCAGCCCCATGCACTATACTTCACAGTTTATGAACTTTCAGAGTCCAGAATCCACTGCTTTTTTTTTCTGGTCCTGTAGATTCTGCAGCACCTTTGTGCCAGGACTGTGCTGGGACCTGGGTATAGAGTGGTGAATTTAAGAATCATGGTTTCTATTCTCCCAGAACTCAGTCTAGTGGGGGAACAGGGAACAGTTTTCCAGTCATTGCAACCCAAAGAGATAGTAGCTGTGCTGGAGAAGCATGGAGGAGAAACGTCCTCTCTCACAGGGTGGAGGAGTCCTCTTGGGGACATTGGTGGCTTCAGAGCGACTCTTAAAAATCCCAAGTGTAATCCATTCATGAGTTGATGGGCACTTGGGTTGATTCCATCTCTTGGCAATTGTGAATTGAACTGTGATGAACATTCTAGTGCAAATGGTCAAAGGACTTCTTTCTTCAGGGAGGTACCTAGTAACGGGACTTCAGGATCAAATGGAAGGTTTTACTTTTAGCTCTTTGAGGATTCTCCATACTTCTTTCCAAAGAGGCTGTATTAGTTTGCCATCCCACCAGCAGTGCAAAAATGTTCCCTCCTCTCTGCATCCATGCCAGTATCTGTAGCTTTGTGACTATTCCCAAGTATCCAAAGCGTGAAATACTAATATGAAACCAATGGACAAACAACTACATCCCCACATGAGAGAAAAACAATTAAATTCAAGTGGGGGGAAGAGTGAGGAGGGAAAGGGGAGGGGTGAGGAGGGGGAGATTGGTAAGCTGTCACATAATGGGCACAAAGTAAGGGCATACAGCCCACCCTGGGTGAAGGGCTCAACTACAGCTCGACCTTTATCTTGCAAATACAAACAGTGGAACCTAATCATTTATACCATCATATTAATCTGAACTTTAAAAAAAAGAGAAAAAATCTTGACCTTGTTGGACAAAATTAGACACACAACTTATTAAACTGTGTGAAAATAACATCAAATGTCTATTTTGTGTATTGTGTTTATATCCAGAAAATAGGTGAATTATAAGTTGATTAAAAAAACCAAACCAAACCTTGTATGTTACTTGCATTGCAGCAAAGTAACCAGCAGATGGCAGTAATAAACAGGAACCCATTCCTTTATAATGCTGTCCCCAACCCTGGGCCTTGAGACTGATACCAGGGCCTGGCCTGTTAGGAATTGGGCCGCACGGCAGGAGGTGAGCAGAAGAAGCTGCATTTGTATTTACAGTTGCTCCCCATTGCTCACTTATCCTGAGCCATGGTGAGCTGTCCAATTATTTCATTATATAATTTCATTACATAGTATGTGCTTGAATCATCCCCAGACCACCCCTACTCCAGCCCATGGAAAAATTATCTTCTATAAAACTGGTCTCTGGTGCTAGACAGGTTGGGAACTACAGCCTTATCATCTTTCCCTGAAATTTTCTTTCATACATTAACAGATTAATTAATTGCCTGGTATTTACTGATCGTCTTCTGTGTGCCAAGCACTGGTCTTGGCCATGGGCATACAATGACAAGCAAAACTGACACAGTCCCTCCCTTCATGTACCATTCTTGTGCCAGGCACTGTCCTGGCCCTCGGAAGGTAGAAAGCAGACGCAGGATAAATTATTAGATTTGTATGCAAAGGAGGATAGTGACAGCACCCTGGGTTACCTAGTGCCCTGGCTCTGCCCCCGACCCCCAAGGTAATTTAATTTAATTAGTTCCCCAGTGTATGCTCTTTAAAACTCTCCAGGCAATTCTAAAGCTCGGCACTGATGCTTTGGCGTCTTGGCATGATTAACAAATTGATTCATCACTTAGTTCATTAATTTCCAAAATATTTGAACATCCATTCTGTGTTAGATGATTTGCATACGTTATTTCTAATCCTTCCCCAAATCTTTGAAGGTTAGAGCAATCAAGACCAAAATAGCCAACATTTACTGAGAGCGTCCCCCAAGCCAGATACTATTTTGAATTGTTTGTCTATAAACTCAATTATCAGAACAGCCCCAAGGCACAGATATTATCATCATCATCCCCATTTTATATCCAAGGCAAAGAAAGCACTAAACGGTTGTGTAACCTGTCAAAGGTCACAGGCTAGCAAGTGGTAGAGATAGGGTTCAAACTCAGGTGTGCCAAGACCTGCGTTAACCACCACAGCATGTGGCCATTTTACAGATGAGGAAACTGAGGCCCTCAAGTGGGGATTACTTGTGACAATCCCACAGGAAGGCTGAGCCGTGATTTAAGCTGAGGTATCTCTGGCTCTCAAGTCAGTCTGATTCAATGTTGTACTAACTATCAGTATGAGTTTGAGAAGGATGTCGCATGGAATTTTTCCCTGGCAGGAATCAGTTCATTGAAGGCCTTTGTGTGTATCTTTAGTGCCCAGAAGGTGGCAGGAGAGTGACATGGAAAGTAAAATGAATTTGGAACTGGAGGTTTGGATTTGCTGTGTAACCATGGGTGAATCACCTTATGTCCCTGGACTCCATTTTTCCTGCCTGTAAATGGGCTGGCCAAGACCTCATTCTTAGCTGAGACATGACTGCAGTGATATGTGGTCTTACTTTGACAATGGATCATCTGAGGCAGGTTATCTCCACCTAGATGCCGTTCACACTTGGCCTGGATAATTCTTTGTAGTGAAGCCTGTCCTGGGCCTTGCAGCATCAGTAGCCCCTACCCACTAGGTGCCAGTAGCACCCTCTGCAAGTTGTGGTGACCAATAATGTCTCCAGAAATAGTCCTGGTGGATATCCCCAGGGGAGCAGAATTGCCTCTGACTGAAAACCACTGGTCTTTGGTTTTAAACGATTGTGACTCCATCGTAATCCTCCTCAAGAATTCAGGTGAATTGGACTGATGGCCTTATGGACAGATCTACCCTCATTCTCTCTTTCCTCTCCCTCTGTCCTTTCTCTCTCTCTTTCTTTCTTGACATGTTCTCACTCTGTCACCCTGAGTAGAGTACTGTGGCCTCAGCCTACCTCACAACCACCTCAACTTCTGGGCTCAAGCGATCCTTCTGCCTCAGCCTTCCACATGCTGGGACTACAGGTGCCCTTTGGAAGCTTGAGGTGGTTCACAGTTTCTTTTGATAAAGCCCCACCTCTGCAAAGCTGGGTTTTCCGTGGTTGTTGTGATGAAAAGCAAGAATTGTGACAAAATCAAAACACACTAGGGTGGTGGAGGCCAATCTGATCCCAAAGTCTGAGAATTTCTGCCTGGCTCAACAGGTACCTACATCCCTGTAGCAGTAATACAGTTAAGTAGGAACAACTTTATTTCTTTTTTTCCAAAAGAAAACTATGCATTACTTGTCCAAATGGCTACTAATTACTCATTACGTTGTTTGGACTTAACTGCTTAATAAATGGTAACTGTTAGGTATTTTGGCCTAGGAAACCTGTGAAAAATTTCTGAGACAGCCAGGGTGCTGTGAGTTGAGAGAGTTTGGGAGCTTCTGTCCTGGCAGTGAGCCTGCCCATAGGAGGTCTTGTTGAATGACTGAGAGAGTTGCTCCCAACAACCCTTCTTGGTAGAGAGTAGCATTCTTTTTCACAGATGAGGGCTCTGAGGCCCACAGAGGGCAAGTTCTTTGCCTAAGATACACTAGCAGAGCTGGGCGTATGTCTGACTGGGAAACTCAGGCTCTTCTCTTTGTCTATGCCTGAACTGTCTATTTTTGAATTGCCCTGGGGTAAATGGACTAGGATCAAAAACCATGGCCTTGCGCAAGTGACTGGGCAAGAGTCTGTAGACAACCAGAGCTTATACAATTTTCTGTCCATTTCATGAGCTTGTTGGTGGAAGCTGCTCAGCCCCAGAGTTCTGCCTAAAAGCTGGAACGTCAAGGTCACCACCTTGACGTCAAGGTCAAGGTAGGAAGATACTTTGGGGTTTAGTCAGGCTCAGTTAGAATCCTTGTCCTCTTTTACTGTGTGACTTCAGGAAAGTTACTCACCCTCTCTGGGCCGCCTTTGCCTACTTTTCAGTGGGTGCACATTACCGTGTGCAGTTTTGTGAAGGGGAAGCAGGTTAACGTTGGAGAGGAGGTTAGCATACCAAAGGCACTCAACAGGTGGGGTCTCTTTCCTTCGTTCAGTTGAGTGAAACATTTCTAAGCTGTTTTATGTCTAACAACCCATCCTTAAAAATCCTTTCATTCCCGAGTCTGCAGCCTCCCTGTCACTCCAGTTCCCTGCTGCCCAACTTTGACCCCACCCTCTTGTCTCCTGGGTTGTCTCCCATTAGCCCAGCTGCGTGTGGCTGGGTTCTTCTTCAGGCTTTTGAGAGGACCTCACATCTCCTGACACGCCACTTGGCTTGTGAACTGATTAGCATGGGTGTCAGAGAAGCTGTCTGGACTCAGGACTGCAGAGCCAACACCAAGTTACAGGGAAAGGGGCCGAGGGGCTGCCGCAGCCCAGTGGGTCTGCAGAGGCTGGGCTTCATTAGTGAAGTGCACTTCCTTCATAAAAAATGGTATCTCTACCTTTCCATATTTTAAAATCAGCTTTTATTTTTGGCTTCGCATCTCTGGGTTGCTACAGCGTGAGTCCCCAAAGCTGCCTCTGATCTCTCTTATGGTCATTAGAAGGAAAGGGGGGGCTCTGCTCATTTTCTGAGACTGCCATTAACAAGGGGCTGGGGGCGTGGGGGAGCTTAGAACAACAGAAAGTTACTATCTTGTAGTTCTGGAGGTTGCAAGTCCAAAAACAAGCTGTTGGCAGGGCCGCCTCCCCTGAAACCCACGGGGGGGGGGAGTGGGCCTCTGCGCCTCTTCCTAGCATCTGGTGGAAGCTGGCAGTCCTCACCGCATTACCCCACGCCCGTGTCTCTATCTGTGTCCCGAGTCCCCTGTTCTTATGAGGACACCAGTCACTGAATCAGTGCCCCTCTTAATCCAGTGTAACCTCATTTTAACTTGATCACCTCTGCAAAGACCCTGTTTCCAATCAGGGTCACAGTTTCTGGTAGTAGGGAGGAAGTTAGGACTTCGACATATCTTTTTGGGAATATAATTTAATGCACAGCAGGAACCAACTAGTGTGGACACAGCCCAAAATTCTAGGGATAGGGGACAGGTGTCATTGTGGTTAAGGGGTTAGAGCCATAAACTAAAATTCCACTGGGATGTCCCCATAGGCGTTTGTACCCTATCAATCGTGGTGGGGGTGTGGTTGGCATAAGGGTTTAAGGGCAGGGGACTTGGAGATCAGAGTCCTAAATTTGAATCCTAGTTCTGTCTACAAAGGAGTGTTGTAATCTCCATTCCATTTCCCTATGGAGATATGGCACAGATAACGTGTGAACACGCATACACATTCACAAATAAATACATAAAATATGTCTTCCACATTCAGTAAATGATAACTATTATCTGTGAAATGGGGCAGCTGTATTTTATCTATGTTCTCTTCAATTGTACTTTAGCCCCCAGATTTCCTTCAGCTTTGAAATTCCAGAATTCTTTTTGTTGTTGTTGTTTTTGAGACAGAGTCTCACTCTGTTGCTCTGCCTGGAGTGCAGGAGCACCATCACACCTCCTCCTCTGGAGCAACCTCATCTCCTGGGCTCAAACAATTCTCCTGCCTTAGCCTCCCAAGTGGCTGGGACTACAGGCATCCAGCACCATGCCTAACTAATTTGTTATTAGTATTATTTTTTGGTGTGACATGGTCTCACTATGTTGCTCAGGATGGTCTTGAACTCTTAGCCTCAAGTGATCCTCCCGCCTCAACTTCCCCAAATGCTGGGATTACAGGTGTGAGCCACTGCAATCCAAACTCTTAACTATAAAGGTTGATGGAGACACAGGGATGTATGGTCCAAGAACGCTTTTTATTTGAGGGACCAGAGTAATAAGGTCCCCCTTTTTGATAAGCAAAAGTAGAAAGACAGAAATAGAAATCTTCCTCTAATGCAGGAATCAGAAGCTAATTAAGGGAAATGTATGAGGCAAACGATGTGACCTAAAATTGTTCATTTAGTTGGTTCCATGTGGTGAAACCTTTCTGTAGGCTGAGGAAGCTGAACTAATGAACTAGCAAAAGTGGGATCCTGACCTTGGCTGGTTCATGAATAGAGCAGAAAGAAAAGTCTCATGCGAGTTTGAATTTGACTGTGCTCTGTTTTCTCCCAGAAGCAACAGACATCTTTGTTTTGTTTTCCTGCCAGGAATACAAGAGTTAACACACATGACATCCTTAGAATAGGGCCTGGCGTACAGCAAGGACTCAGCAAGCTTGTCTAGTGGAAAAGGAAAGGACGTCCTTGCTTTCCAGTTGTCTTCCCACAGTGGGAGGTTTTGCTCATCTAAAAGGTAGCGTTAAAAAAAAGATGCAGACTTTGCGTCTTTCGTATTTACCTTGATGGATTTAAAGAACGTTCTCCTAAGTATCTCAAGAATGGAAAAGCAAGCATCTCATGTTCTCCAAACTCTCTTAAAACTAGTAGATCAACAACTACAGGCCCATTTGAGAGAAAAATACAGTTAAAATCAAGGAGGGCGGCATGGGGGGTGGAAGGGGGGAGGAGAGAGAGGGGCAGGGAGGGGGCGGGGTCTCAGGAAGTTCCCACCTGAGGGGCGCAATGTAAGGGTATATGACACGCTTCTTATGGGAGGGGCTCAACTACAACTGGGACTCATCCTAACAAACACAAACAATGTGACCTCATTGCATGTACCCTCATAGTAATCTGAAAAAGAAAAGTGTGAAGCCCATTTTAGGGAATTGTGAACAGTTGCAAAACACAGCCACTGTTGGAGCCAAATCTGTAAACTGTACTCAGAGTCACTCGTATCAGGTGTCGGTGAACTTGCAATAAACGTCTTAGAATTGCTTTTTCCTAAAGTGAAATTCTTAGTTCTCTGACACTGCCAAAGACCTCAGTGTGGCTTCTGGCCTTCGTGCTGGCTGTGTCCGTAATGGACCTGTTCACAGCACACTCTAATAACAGTAGCACGGCTGACAGTTTTTAAACCCCGAATATGGTTTACAGCTCTGTTCTTCCCATATAACCTCATGGTTTCTTTGAGTAGTTGCTGTGAAGCCTGGTTGTACATTTGAACCCCTCGGGAGCTTTGAAAAAGGCCTCTGCTGTTAACTACCTGGGTGCCCTGGGACCATGGTTTCACCTCTCTGAACTTCAGTATCCTCTTCTTAAAACCAAGGCAGTGATACCGTGCCCCCGGGGCTACTGGAGAAGAGAAAAGGGAAATTGGTGGAGGACTTAGCTCCATCCACGGTGCAGGATAAAATTACTGTAAGTATTGTAGTGTAAGCGTTAGCTACTGCTGTGTGGTAGTAGAAATAATAAAAGCCCTTCCCTGCCCCAGAGTAGGATGCCTCCTCCTCGAGGCTCAGCCCTGAGGTGAGAGTGTGAGTTAGTGAATCTGAGTCTACAGACAGGAGGCCCAAGGCAAGAAACAGGACTCACAAACACAGTGGGGCAGGCGCGACGTCCAGATGGGAGTCCCCGTTTCGCGGCTGTAGCAGGTTAGAAGAGAACTCCCTTCAAGCACAAAACCAGGGTTGCAGGTGTACTGGATGGTGGTCCCCACCAGCAGCACAGGATCGGAGATTAGGCGGGTAGAGTGGTCCACCTCTCCAGGGTCGGTGCAGTACATGACTACAGGAAACAAAATCAGACCAACGTGGGTGTCAGAGTCCTCACCGTCAGAGGTTTGCTCAGAATTATAGGATCATCTAGGAAGTTTTCAGACTCAGTTCTGTCCCCTTTTGGAAGAAAATTAAAGGTGGCTGGAGACCAGACCAGGAGGAAAGAGACTTGAATTTAATTCCTCTTTTAGGAATTTCCCCAGAGAATTTGCATCAGGGCCCAAAGGTCTATGTAAAAAAGGTTGTATATCCCAGCATTAGGCAGGAAAAATTTAAAAAATCTAAAAAAAAAAAGAAATAAGACAATTCTTGAACAAGGACTCCTTTAACAGAGGAGAGTTCAATATAATGGAATAGCCATTCCACATGATCCTGAGCGTCTGCTAATCATGGCCGAGCGAGGAGCAGCCTGGCTGCTGCTTTAGTGGTGCTTGAATATAGTAAAACAAGCATCTATTACTTTTTTAATTAAAAAATCAATACAGGTAAAGGGAAAGCAATAAACCAATTAAAGAGGAGTAAAGTGGACAACATGTGTGATATGAAAAGGTGCCCATTATTTATAAGTCGGGGACAAAAGCAGCTGCAGGAAGCTTGGAACAATTCCCTCTGGGGTCAGCGCTCTCTGCAGCTGCTTCTGTGTGTCTAGCTGTTAATTTACACGCACACACACATACGTGTACATACGGGATGAATGTGTGTGTGGAACTGAAACAATATAGAAGAAACTGTTCACAGTGGCGTCATTTCCAGAGAGTAAGTTCATCAAAGATTTTTCACTATTTCATAATTTTACTACTGGCTGGGTACTTCCAGTAACCACTGTTACAAGGTCATTTTAAGATATGTTTATATACAGCTTTTAACATTGAGGGAGTAGTTTAACCCATGAAAGGGGTAAACAATGTCTGGTGACTTCGAGGGGAGGTCCCTGGTGCCAAGGAGTTCTGCTGACCTCATCTCAGCAGAAGAGAAAATGAACAACAGAGGCAGATTTGTGGGTCTCTCCTGCCTTGGACGGAATGTGCGTGAAGGTCCCAGTGTGGGAACAGGAACACTCCCGCACGGAAGGGGCCCGATACCAACGTAGGCTCTCATTTGGCAAAATTCCTATCGAGAGCTCGTTTCTGTCCTTTCTATGCAGTTAAAACGTTTACATATTAGTAATCACTTTCATGAGTTGGTGACGGATCTTGTTCCTCACTGTTTTTAATTTGTCATCACACACACACACACACACACATACACACACTCTTGCATACTATTGTAGACCTAGAACTGTTTCTGTATTCATTTTTGTTTTTTTGAGACAGAGTCTCAGTTTGTCACCCTAGGTAGAGTTGAGAGGGCCAGACCAGTGCCATTTTGTTGTTTACTGCCTCAGTTCTGTTCCTCATTTTAAGCCCCCGCCACCATCTTAGATAATAAGCTTCAGCTTCCCCAAAACCCAGGCTTTTCCCC
>NW_003852433.1:1335700-1342705 GCF_000181295.1 Otolemur garnettii | reverse complement strand
GGTCCAAACTCGAGTTTGCCAAATAAAGCTTGCCTCTTGCTTTTACATCGGAGTGTATCTCGGTTCGTCCCTTCGTGGGCTCAGGGACTCAGGGGAATTCTGGGTACAACAGAGTGCTGTGGCATCACAGCTCACAGAAATCTTAATACAGAAATCACCTGGGCTCAAGTGATTCTCCTGCCTCAGCCTGCCAATTAGCTGGGACTACAGATGACTGCAGGGAGGGGGTCTCACTCTTGCTCAGGCAATCTATGTGCCTCAGCCTCTCAGAGTGCCAGGATTACAGGTGTGAGCTGCCGCACCCAGCCTTAGGTATTTAATTTTGTGGGACTTTGGTGGGTTCATTCACATTTCCCACAACTGCAATTTTCTTTTATGTTGAAACATTCATTATAGAAATTGTAGGTGACCCCCCACTACCACCCCTTCCCTGACATCCTCTTTCTCTGCTAACACTTAATATCTTTTACTGTGCAACTGATGATTCAAGTTGCGTGGAGCAGGTAGGTCTACCAAAGTATCTCCAAGGATTCCCAACCAGAGGGTCGAGGATGACAGAGTCATTTAGGTGATAAGGAGGGTGTCCAACCTTTTTTGTTTTTTCTCTGCGGTATATTTTAAGAAGAAGAGTTGTCTTGGGCCACACACTAAATACACAAATACTAATGAAAGCTGACTAGAAAATAAAAAAAAAAAAAAAAAAGAAAGAGAACGAGATCCGTGCATAATTCTTGTGATATCTAGTACTACAGATAAAAAAAAGGTCCTCACAAAATCAGCAGGCCACAGATTGGACACCCTGATAGAGGGGAAGCCAGGGGATGAGGTCACTTCCAAATTTAGTTCCTCCCTCTCCAGTAAAGTATCACTGTAAAAACCAGAAAGACTTCCTTTGTATACCCTTTTTCAAGACACTAAACTCTGCTCTTGCCATATGATTGGGTCACGCTCTTGGAGAGAACAGAAACAGCAGGCAGAAGGGATCAGGAGAGCAAGAAAATGCACTCTGATGGAAAGGCATTCTGTAAAGGTTTAGAGCTGGGGCTCCCAGGGCCAATTTAGGCTTATTTTACTTAGCACCTACAGGTCTTTTAAGATCTGAATTGAATTTTTCTTTTTCTTCTTCTTTTGTTTTTAACTCAGGCTACATATCTCCCATTCTCCACAGTCCACACCACTCCCTATTGTCTCTCACTCACCTTGTTTCTCTCCTTTACATTATCTGCCAGGCTTCTTCTAAAGCCACTTGAGTCTGAGATCCCACTGAGGGCTACAAAATGACATTTTTGAACAAGACCAATGAATTGGAAGGGCAGGGGATAGACCACTATATTCACATGAAAGATACCTCTGGGAGGGATCCACCCAGTGACCTAGCGAGAGGAAATAGGATGACTCTTACTTTTCTCACAGAATGGGGGGTCACTGCTCCAGCTGAGGTCCCACTGGCAGGTGAGGGTGTCACTCCCCACGATGTCATAGCCGGGGTCACACTGGTAGGTGATTCTGGCTCCCCTCACAAGCTCCATGTGAGATGTGGTTTTCCAACCATTCTGGATCTCCGGCAAATCTGAGCAGGAGTCATTCCTTGACACCTCTTTAAAACAAAAACATCAACCTTAGATGGGGAGATGGCCTTTTTTTGGGGGGGGGAGGGGGCTATCCCTTTATAAATAAAAGCAAGTAGAGAAAATACAAGAAAAGGCTTCAGAAATCAGTAACACACTTCAGAAATTCCTTAAATGGCAAGGACTCTTCCATAGCAAGGTTTTACAGTTACCTCTCTCAATGGGCCACTGAACTTAGTGAACATTCTCTCAGTGTAAAAAACCCCCCAGTTTAGGACTGAGAGTCAGGCAGAGTCCTTGCTTTGCCGCTTATTAGCAGCATAATCAGGAAACAGTGACTTCTTGTTCCTGTGACACAGTTTCCTCACCCATCATGAGGGAATTATTCACAACCATATCTGTATATATTGCTAACTCACCAAACCCATGGGAACAGGTTCCCCCACTGACTCTCATCCCCTGAAATTCACATTATTGCAAAAGTGACCCTGTGCCACCACACACTTTGAGGCTCCCAGCTTGCTCTCTCTTGGATCACTTACTCTGGGGGAAGCAGCTGCCATGTTGTAAGGAAGCTCAAGGAGCCCCCTGGAGAGCTCCAGGTAGAGAGAAACTGAGACTGCCTGTCAACAGTTGGCATTGATTTGCTAGCCACTTGTGTGAGCCATTTGGAAGTGGATCACTCAGAGCCTGTCCAGCCAGCAGATGATGGCAGCCCTGGCTGACATCTTGACACAAGCTCATGACGGGCCCCAGGACAGACCCATTCTGCTAATGCTGCTCCTAAATTCCTGACTCACAAAAACTGTGAGATATGAAATGCTTGTAGCTGATTTGGGGTGTACTATGTTACACAGCAATAGATTATTATATTACACAGCAGTAGATAATGCATTCAGCGCCATCCTAAGACTGTCTGTAAATCCATGAGTTTGGTGAGTTAGTAATACATACATTTGAAATACACATTCAGATAAATAATGGACTATTAAAACATAAAATATTGCTGGTCTATTCTTCACACAAAATTGCTTATTATCAATGAACATTTAGCATACTCCAGAAAGTGCTACCCAGGGTCTTTCTCTGGAATAATTGTTTCCCTCCTACAAACTCTTGTTACTAAGGTAGCAATCCAAAGCCCGCTATTATTATTCTTGCTTCAAAGTGCCCACTGCACAGATTTGGAGAAGAGAGCTAATTATGTTGTATAATTAATTTGCAGTTCTTATGTGCTTCTGGGGAAAGCAAAGCACCTCCATTGTCTGCAGGAAAATCATTTTGAGAAGCGAGCAATGGCTTTTCCCGGGATTTCATCATGATTTTATTTGGGGAAAGGAGTTCTCATGGGTGTCTGCAAGAAGAAGGGGCAGGGAAATGGCTTCTAGAATTGTTTGGTGGGGAACAGGAGCCTCTATTTTTAGGCCTTTGAAAAAAATCAGCCAAGTTCTGGATTTGGGACACAGCTGCAAAGGCACAAAGTATGGATGAAAGGGGGGCATGGGAGCAGACACTGGGGATGTGGTCTGCTTGTGCCAAATGCTTTGAGACTGAGAACGGTTTGCTTGTCTGACTTTTCAGTATGAGCCACCATTGCCGTGCACTCCCACGGGGCCTCCTGTCTCTGTGGTGCTGACACATCTGTAATTACTCAGTTGCTGCTCCCATGCAGCAGAGCCGGGGCTTAACGCTTGTCCTCACTGTTCACCAGCTGGGTGGCCTTGGCTAAGTCACTTAACCTTCTGTTCCTTCACTTCCCAGGCTGCACCCCGACACACTGATTCAGGAAATTTGCATTTTTACAAAGCACCCTAATTGGAGGTTCTGGAATTATCTGTCTCCATGGGCCTTTGCTAACTTTGCTAAGAATGAGAAAACTGTTCAAGGAGTCGGAGAACTTCTGTTCTACTCCTCTTTCTTGCTTAAGGATACAATGTGACTCCAGTCAGGTCAATTAACTGCTCTAAGCCTTATTGTCCTCATCTGTGGAGTGGGATCACGAATCCTTCTATCCCATAGGCCAGTGTGAAAGTGGGATATGGCAGTGTTGTGTGAACACTGAGATGAGTGATATGGATTCACTGATTTGTTTCACTAAGGTTTTGACACTAGGAATACAGGGATCTGAAGTCAAGATTTCAGTCTCTTAGCCAAGATTAGCACCACAGTCCAAAGTTTGGCAAAAGTAAATGCCCGAATGCACTGAGTACCAACCACCATCTACCAGTTTCATGCCCATGACAGACATCACTAATCAATCACAGCCTTCTCTTTCTTTGATTCCAACTGAAACTTCCCAGTCCTCAGTACAGCACTCTGGGAAGTGTGCTAGGATTTATTATCCTAGGATTAGAGGAATAAACACATAACAAGTGACTAATACCTCTTCAAAAAGCATTGCTTACCCCTCTGTTTTTTAATAGCTTCCCTCCCATGCACATGGCCATGTGACCAGACACTGGGCAAAGGGCAGGAAGCAGTGCGGAGAATGGCTCTTTGCTTCTCTTTGTGCAAAGGAGAATTCCAGGAGGTCAGAACCACATAGGGCACACAGTCTTCCCATGGAAGGTTCTGACTTCAAGATGAGGAGATAATTCTTGGTCACCTTCCTGAGCTGGATCTAGGTCTCTATATCAGTCTAGAATTCTCTAGATGACCACAGAAACCCCTGACCCTACCATCGGATTCCTCCACTGAGTGGGAGTTGCATCTGATGTTGTCTATTAATGGGACTGTCTTTCTTAGTCTCACTGGTTAGGCTCAAGGGCAGGGAGGGTATTCTAGTCATTTCTGATTCTGGTGCCTAGTGCATAGCCTCGCATATAGGAGGGGCCTCAAGAGTTTTATGAACCACATTCTCTGGAATATAGAGACAATGCATTTAAAGATGAAATTAAATTATGCATGTGGAAGTGTTTGCCAACTGTAGCTTGTCACACAAATCCAAGTTTCAAGTTCAATCAATGAGAACACTTCCTCTTCAAGATGTTGCAGAACTGAGCATTGGCCAGACTTTCTGGTTAACCTTGATCAGCTTTGGTTGGACAGAGTCAGATTTTTGCCATTGGGCTGAAATGCAGTTTTGGAAGACTGACCTGGGTCCCAGTGGAGACAAATGAGCAAAATGATGACCTCAGCTTTCAGCTGGGAGGGAGGGGAAATCCAAGGAGAGAGGTTCAAGCCAGGGCACCAGAAACTCTCCTCCGAAAGGCAACCAACTCTGGGGGGTACCTCACCTGCACAGCCAATAGGAGTCATCCCAGGCAATGCCCAGTAAAAAATGGAGAACCTAAAGAGTAGTAGCAATAACATTCTGAAAATATTTAGCAGCACAATCAAAGGTAAAAAGGCCCCTGAGAAACATAAAAAAGAAGATCAATACTTGGGTTAGCCTCTCTGAGAGGTGGACACGCAGCAGGCAGGGATGAAAAATGTCCACCAGCTGGAAAGGAAAAAATGGAAGGGAGGTATTTTAGCATCCACAGGCTTGCTGAGACAGCCAATGGTCTGGGGGAGTGGGGCTTGTATTTTAGACCCGGGTTGGGGGGCAGAGAGAGGACAATTTATAGTAGATAGAGATGGGCAATTCTTCAAGCTAAGGGGAAGAAAGAAGCAAAGACACGGAGTCTCGCTGCAGCCAGAGGGTCTTTGGAGGTGATGGTGGTGGCGGAGGGCTTGGTAGGATGAGTCCTCTGTGTCACCGCTCCATCCTGGAAGTCGAGATGCCAGCCTTGTTTCCGGGAAGTGTAAGCACATCCCGGAACTGCTGATTGAATCCTGCCTATCAAATTCCTGAGATTACCCCTGGCTCCGTTTCTCCCAGCTTCTCTGCTGCTGCCAAGAATCTTGGGGGTGGAGATACATTTGCGTTCGTAAATGAGGAAGCGCAGGTGTGGGCGCGCTCTGCCCCTGATGAGCACCCCTCATCCTTGCTGGTACAGAGCTGCTTCTGCTGTGACATGACAGGGCTGCACTGGAGTCTGAGTTTGTGAGGTCCCAGTCTTCTGCCTGTCAGGGAAGTTGGCAGCTTGGATGAGGGTGGTGTGGCCACTAATGAATGAAGGAGAGTTACAGGCAGGGAAAGAGAAGGGAAGGATGAGAGTGGATGAAGCCACCAAGAGTGGGTATCACAGTGTGTGAACTTAGCTCTGGATATAATAGCAGGTTTTGTTTGGTTTTAACGTGAGCAGGAGAGAAAGGCTTGGCAGCCATATTAAGGATCAAAAAAGGTATTTCTCGCATCTGTGGACCCTAAAGTACATGAAGTGGGGGCTGTGATTTGTTGATGGGGCTTCAGGAAAAGAGGAGTCTTCAGAGGAGAACCAAGCTTCTGTTCAGGCAAGAAGGTAAAGGTAATGCTTTGGGAAGCCGCACATGATGGGAGAGTGTGTTGATGAGGACGTGAATCTCAGCTCATTTCAAATGACGCATGGTGAACCTTCAAGTTAGGAGGCCTCATCTGCTAAATCCTGATTTCATCCTCGTGGAGTAGGTCTTACTATTCCCATTTTACAGATGGCACAAAAAAGGCACAGAGACATTCCCTGACTGACCCAGGGTCACACAGCCCTTGGTGACAGTGCTGGGACTCAAGCCCTGGTCCTTCTAACTAGTCACTAGTACTGAGGGTGAGAGACCCTGACTTGTATAAATGTACTTTGTAAAGAATGTGCCACAGACTACTAAACTCAACTCCCTTAGTGGTCCTGGAATTTGCCAGAAGTCCCCTAAGCTAAGAACCAGACAGTAGGTGCTGAATGTTCCCACTTTCTAAAGAGAGATACTTAAAACTACATATATTAACTGCACGGAAAAGTTAAGAGACCACTGTAGCACAAAACTGTCCAACAGACGTATCCGGAGGGAATCATCTTAACCTGCATCTAAGCAGGAAAAAGAACATTTACCAGGTGAGATACTTACCAATGTAGTTCATGATGAATCCCTGGCCCTTTCCGAAGATGAGGCCAGCAGGGTCCGAGTGGAACTGGATGGTTAGGTCTGGCGTGGAGGAGTACAACTTCTGGGGGCCACTGTTCCCAAGGTACTGCCCCAAGATGTGGGGCATGACCTCATCGCCATCGTAGATGGTTAAGATGTCACTGTTGCTCAGGTTCAAGCTTGAAGGGCAGGGAGAGGTACAGGAGTCACATGAAACAAAATACGGACATTCAACAAGCCTTTGATTACTTTTTTCAGACAACACATAATTTCTCTCTTTCTTTTTGAGACAGTCTCACTTTGTCACCCTCAGTACAGTGCCATGGCATCATAGCTCACAGCAACCACAAACTCTTAGGCTCGAGTGATCCTCCCACGTAGCTTCAGCCTCCCAAGTAGCGGGGACTGCAGGTGCCCTCCCTCGCAACACTAGACTATTTTGCTCTGGCTGGTCTCAAACTCCTGAGGTCAGGCAGTACCTCTGCCTCAGCCTAGG
>NW_003852433.1:1334359-1335579 GCF_000181295.1 Otolemur garnettii | reverse complement strand
CAGGTTTAGACCCTAAATGTGACCAGCACATGCTGTTCGACCAGCACATGGCACACAGGTCTGTGGATGAATTGGGTTTTTGAAGATACATTTACGACATGGTCTTGCCTGCACAGGACCCACTGCAAAGTCAGATCCTGCACTGTAAGAAGAATCACCTTGGACAACCCCATTATCAACAAGCATTTCTTGGGTGACAACTACACGTTGGGTTGTGACATGGGTCTTTCATTCTTCTTTGATGCAGAACATGCTCACAGCTTGCTAATTTATAACTTGCCTTTTCATGTAAGGTGAAACGATCTTTTCATTTATCATGTGGCAAATACCTCAAAGTCAACTGAGTTTTCACTTAAGAGGGGCAGAGGGTGGGACAAAAGTACTTTATTCATGAAATAAGCCCAAATGTGCTATCACTGTTCATAGCATTAAAGAATGACACATTTTCAAAGACTTAAGTACTATAAAGTACCTTGACACTAAGTAATTGGGCCACAATGGACAGTTAATAATCCGGAAAGCACTTCAATATACCACAGAAATGCGGGCGTCCTAGGCGTGCTGGATGAAATTGATCTGATTGAAAGAATGCCAGATCGTTGAGCTTTGGCTGCGTCAGTCCCGGGTAGATATTCACTCATGCTCTTTTCTTTTCTGTCTTCTCCGCCACTCTAGCTTTCTCTCTACATCTGTCTCCTCTTCTTTGTCCCCCTCCCTAACATTTTCTTCTGAGCACCTCTTGCGTGCCAGGCATTGTGTTCACAGAGCAGTGATGTAGCTAGATCTGTAAGCCAGGGATTGTGGCTGGAATTATGATCAAGGTTAGAGCACAGCATCAACTTCAGATTGAGGACATCGGGGACGCCTCCCCGAGGGAGGTGTTGCTTCTTGCGCTGAAGCCTTAAGGAGGAGTAGGGAACCTTGAGGCGGGTAGTCCTGCAGGGTTGGGGGTAGACATGGGAGCCGCAGAGCTCCACAGGGACCAGACTGTGACCTACAGAGCCAAGCTCAGGACATCATCTTGCTGGAGATGGAGAGACACAGACTGGCTTTAAGTGGGGGCTGCAGGACTGAGCAATTCCTCGCCAGAGGAGAGGCATTCTAGGAAATGGCCCTGAGCAAAGTTCCTGGAGCTGATGCAGGTTGACAGCAGCTCTCCCCACTGACAGCTTCATCTGAGGCCACGCTTGTCTGGGAGAGGGCAGGAGGACGGCCAGCTA
>NW_003852433.1:1325050-1332605 GCF_000181295.1 Otolemur garnettii | reverse complement strand
GGTGGAGGGGGGCTTGCTGTAGGAAGTCATCGTGGGCACATGTGGCCAGCCCTGCAGGCTTTGGAGGGGGACACCAATGGCAACATCTTCTACCATCAGCGTGCTCTTCCAGGTTGAGCCCTGCCTCCAGCACCATGTGAGAGCAGGAAATGAACCCACTGGGCCTTTGAAGAGGCTGGCAGGTAGGGTGCCTGGGCAGGGGAGTTGTCACCGTGGGATACTATGGGGAGGAAGGGAGAAAGTGTATCATTTTCCCTTCAGCCCCAGTGTGGAGAGAGCTGTAGGGGAACTCCTGGTGGCCTGGCAGGGGTCTTTCTCTCGAGGCTCAGAGAAGAGAGGCTGGATTTGACATTCACCAAGAGAAAAGTAACAGTCAAATCCAACTGGGTCTGCCTACCTTCCTGGGGGCAGATCAAAGAGGGAGAAGCAGGGTGTTGAGAGTGCGCTTCCCACGACGGATGAGGCTGGAACAATCTATGTTTCCCTCCAGGCAGCAGCCGACAGTAGGTCCGCTTAGAGATGAAGGGCTCAACTACAACTTGAACTTTGCCTTAGAAGCGAAAACAACGCCACCTAAAAATCTGTACCCTCGTATTGATTCGAAAGTAAAAAGAAAAAAAGAACTTTGCTGATAGGAATGCAGCAAAGGGGAAAAGTCAAGAGCAGACAGGCTGGGGAGACTCTGCACTCGCCGAGTGCTCTGCCAAAGAGGACCCTCTCCAGCCTTCTATACATTCTAAAATGTGACGGTGCAGTCGGCTGAGGTGCCCCTGTCCTTTTCCCGTGAGAAAGAAGCAGTCCCCTTGTCCTTCTGCACTGCCAAATTCCCAGCCAAGGGAGCCCCAAGGAGAAGGTGACGTTTCAAATGCATAATGCTTAGAGTTCTGTGATTATTAGACTGAACTGCACTTATGACCGGAAGACCCATGAAAATGCAGCTTTCACCCTGAGAAGAAGAATGACAGAGGACACGCCTGAAGGGGCGTCGGGAGAATGAACAAAGTTGCTCTGCTGCGTCCTTCTGACTCTGCCTTTTGGACAGACTGGTTCCAGTTATATATACACACAGGTACTGGCAACCTAGTTCCCCTTCCCCCGATGCCCCTGCATCTTTGTTTGCTCATCCCCGTATTTACTGAACGTATTCAGCTTCCCAGCATCCGACCACTCTAAACAGCTCAGAGGAAAATGTGAAGAACTGACAGACCGCAGGGAGATTGGCCACAGGGCAGATCGGGTTTTCTGCTGAGGTCTGAATTGAGATGTCAGCCACATACTATCCAGGGAGGGGCTGAGAAATCGGGATGCCAGTTTGACTTGGGGACCAAGGGGAGGTGGAGAGGTGGTGACAGGCAGGCAGGTTTGGTCTGACTGGGATCCCCTTAGGGAAGATTCTGTAGGACAAGAGAGCTTCCCAAGGCCACACCCTGCTGCTCCAGCCTGTCTCAGCTTTCCACAGGGACAGAGCGTGGGTTCTCGGCAGGACCCCAGCTTCCGAGTCCCCCTCTACAATCCCCCCTTTCTCCTTGGTCACCGTCTGTGGCTTTGATCAGATCACTGCCATCTTTCACTTGGACTTCTGGACAGCTCCCTGCCAGCTTCCTGACTCCATCCTTGCCTGGCCCCAAGCCCTCCTCCTCTCTGCAGCCAGGTCAGTCCTCCAAGAACATAAATCTGATCCTTTCATTCAACAGATGAGTGGAGCAGTAAAATGTGGTCCATCTATGTAATGGAACATTATGCAGCCCCCCAAAAGAACAAAGGACTGATATATGTGAACCCCCCAAAGATGCTCAGTGGAAGAAGCCAGACCCCAAGGGTCGCATACAATATTGTAGAATTCTTTCCGTTTATATAAAGTATCCAGAACAGGCAACTCCTTCCAGATGGAGTGCAGATTGGTGCTTGCTGGGGCTGGAGGGAGAGGGGATGGAGGATGACTTCTTTTTTTTTTTTATTGAATGGTAACTATGTACATTACTGCACTTCTGGGGTACAGTGTGGGGTTTTCACACACAATCCGAAACACTTCCATCAAACTGGTTAACATAGCCTTCATGCCATTTTCTTAGTTATTATTTTAAAACGTTCACATTCTACTCTTAGAAAGATTCACTTGGGGATGACTTCTTAATAGGTGTAGAGGTTTCTTTTGGGCTGATGGAAATGTTTGGGAATTAGATAGAGGTGCTGGCTGTTCACAACATGGCAAATGTACTGAAAGAATATATATTAAATTGTACATTATACAATTTAACATATATAGTATGTATAGTATTATACATAGTCTAGATTGTATAGTATATATGTTAAATTGTATGTGGTGTGCATTTCACCTCAGTTTATAAAAACCAACTACCACCACCTCATCTTAGTGTAGAAGGCGAACTTTTAATCCTAGTTTCGAGGCTCTGTATACTTCTTTTCTGCACCCCCTTCCCTCCCTGTAGCCCCACTCTCTGGCTGTCCCTTCTAAGCCAATATTTTACCACCAGCCAGTCTGCACTGCTCGTCAATCTCTCCAAAGCATGATGCCCTTGTCCACCTCCTACCCTCCTTCCTTCTGCCTTGAACAGCTTCCTTAGCGTTTTTTCTCTAGACCTGAATAATTCCTGCCTGCCCATTAGTCTTGGTCTTCCAGGATTTGCTCCCATGTAGATCCCCGCTGTTCCCTCTGAGTCTTGGCTACAGTCCCTTCTGTGCTCTCCCCTCATATGGAGCTCAGCATCTGGTGTTCCAATGGTGTGGGGACACGTCTGCATGAGACCAGGAGCTCCCTGTGCACTCCCCACCCCCATCTTGGTCACTGCTGTGTCCCCAGCACTTGGCTGGCACTGTGCCGAGTGTGTGCCAGGTGAATCAGTGCCAGCCCATGGCAGGTGGCTGGCTCTCAGCCTCAGCTCCTGCTCAGAGTGGATGGGGCCCTGATCCCACTGGACTCTTACCTGGTCCAGCCTTGGGAGGGGGACTTGGCTTGTCCAGGGCCCTGGCTACTTTCAGCACTTATTCTTGGGGTGGGGGGGGTAAGTTGGAAACCTCAGCACTGGAGTGCGCCTCCCCCAGGAGATTTCAGCCGCCTGCCTCCAGGGCTCCTGTTGCCCACCCCCTCAGCTCTTAGACAGGAAGGCGGCCAGAGTCAATCTGATACCACCTGACAGCCCTGCATGCCTGAGAGGGCAGTCCAGGGCCAGTCCACCGCCTCGTCCAGCTGGGCCCCAGCCTCCTCTCCTCCCCCATGGCGGTCTTGCTCTGGGCACACCCCACAGCCCCTTTGAGGTCCGGAGTAGCATTAGCGGGGGTGCTACCCACTGCTTCCCGGTCTGGCTGCCTCTTTCATCTCCTGCTTTTCTCCGGCCAGTAAAAACTCTGATCTCATCAGAATCTGAGAAAGGATGTCCTGGGACCCATCTCTAGCTTTTGAATAACAACAGTGCTGCCTACTAAGTATTAAGCATTCAAACAGTTCCATAAACGAAGACTTACGATTATCTCCACTTCATCGATAAAAAAACTGAGGCTCAACCAGGAGAAACCACGCATCCAAAGTCACATAAGAATCAAACCCAAGACTCAGACCTTAGATCTGAGCCGTCACTGTCTACAAAGTCCTGTGAAAGCCACATAAGCATGTCTCTAAGAAGCCTGCCTAGGTTCAGTCCTGCATTAGAAAATGTGTACGAAAAACCTGCCAATAAAACCCACCGGGTGAGAACGCCACATTGTGTCGCCTCCTAATCCCGGTCGCCTCCCAATCCCATGTGCCTTGTGTTCTAACGACATCACTGCCAACATTCACTTGATTTTACCTGTTATCTCCAACTCTTTTTTTCCCTGCCAAGGTAATAATTATTCTCTTTACAACTCTTTGTTTCTTTTTCTAATTTTTAATTTAAAAATTATTTATATTTTTAATTGAAATGTAATAATTGCTCATGCTTATGGGGTACAAAGCGGTATTTTGACACATGGATACAAAGTGCAATGATCAAGTCTTTCACCTCAAACAGTTATCATTTTTTCTTTGTGCTGGGAACATTCAAAATCTCTTTCTGCTGCTTGGAAATATACAACAAATTATTGTTACCACCCAGTGCTAAAGAATTCTAGAATTGAGTTGTCCTATCTGGCTGTAATTTTGTGTTACAGACTCCCTGTTTTAAAACCATCTTGTCTCCTAAACGTTGTCCATTTCTCGGTAACAGGTTTATTTCATTTTGCTTTTGTTATTATTGATCATGTGCAGCAGAGTCTGCACTGAAATCAGTGTTAAACTTGTTACTCAGTCTGGGTGGCTTTATGTTGGTAGATAAGAGATTTCTGTTTCGGTTTTTGAAATATTAGAAAGAGCTGGAGAAAGATACATAAGAAAGAAATTGCAGAGGTAGCCTCTAGGGAGGGAGCTCACCAGGGGGCTGTTTGCTGGGGAAAGGTGGGAGACAATTTTCACAGTAGACCCTTTTGTACCTTTGCATTTTGAATCATGTGAATGTATTGCCTCCTCAAAAAGAATAAAAACAGCCTAAAGGACTCTCATTATTGCTTTCACTGGGGTCTAGAGAGTGGAAGAGGTGGGAATGGAATGCAAATTAGAATCTGACACGCGTCGGCACGCTTCTCTGGTGAGGTAATTCTTCTCCTCACCAGCAGAGGGCAGTGTACACCAAAGCGCAGTTTTGGGCCCTGCCCCCTTCTCCTCTGTCCCCTCTTCCTCGCCCCCAAGCAGGTGATCCCCGCCTTACCCCAAATCCAAACCATCAGGATGTGAGGAGATGGTAGTAGGCAAAGTCTGTAACTATTGAGCAGGAGTCAGATTTTACAGAGGGTGGAGAAATAAATGATGAGCAACCTATCCTACTTTTCTTTCTTTCCAAACAAACATTTGACTCTTGCTTAGAAATCTGGCCTTTAAAAGTCTTCCTCACCAGACACGGTGTCTGAGCCTATAATTTTAGCTCTCTGGCAAGCCAAAGAAGAAGGATCACTTGAGGTCAGGAGTTTGAGCCCAGCCTCAGCAAGAGGGAGACCCATCTTTACTAAAAATAGAAAAATTAGCAGGGTGCCTGTAGTCCCAGCTATTGGGGGAGGTTGAGGCAGGAGGATCACCTGAACCCAGGCGTTTAAAGTTGCTGTTATCTAGGCTGATGCCACAGCACTCTAGTCTGGATGACAGAGTGAGACTCTGCCTAAATAAATAAACAAACAAAGGCTTCCTCTAGTGATAGTCACAAGATAATTTTAGGCAGACAAACACATTTTGAAATGTGAAATGTCTAATGCTTACACGTTTATTTAAATGAGAATTAGAAAAATACATCCATGTAAGGTTTTGCACATCAAATTCTAATTTCATGGGCATTATTTGCTGAGAGTAAGCCAAGTGAAAAAGGAGAGCCAGTTTTCACAGGGATTTTAGGAAGAACAACAACAAAGAGAAGTAGCTGGTAACAGAACGGGACCAGGGAAATAGCAACATTTGGCCCACAAAATAAAGTCTGTTTCTTTCCAGGAGGTCCGCAGATGGGTCCTAACCCATCCTTGGCTGTCTCAAACATCCAGTACGCCAGACCCTGGGAGCCCCTAGACCTGCCTCCACGTTCTGTGCCTTAGTCCACGCGGGTCCTTCTACCTAGAAAGACTTGCCCTCTCCTCTCTGCTGGACATCTTACTAATTCTACAAGGTTTTCCTCTGTGCTCTGTGCTCCAGCCTGTGTTTACAGCTGTCTAATAATTAGCCAAGGTTTTCATAAGACTCTCCCTATGTCAAGAGCTGCTGAAGCACTTTACCCATACCATCTCATCTTATTCTCCGAATAACATTATAAATAAGAGGTGTTCACACCCATTTCACAGACAAGCAAACTGAGGCACTCAGAGGCAAAGAAACATGCTCAAGCTCAAACAGCTAGTCAAACAGGACAGCCAGAATCCAAATGTCTGTTGTTGGAAGACAGAACATGAGTAGTGAAATCACCAAACTCCACCTGTTTGTGTCGGCTCTCTGAAGATATATGTTCTTCACCCCCATCTCTGGAGCCTGCACAGGACTTGATATAGGTGAAATGAATGTCATTTAAATGAACAGATTATAGTGCATTTATCTCCATTTTCCAGATGAGGAAGCTGAGGCTCAGAGGACTTAAATGACTTTTCCTAAGAAAACACTACTTTGCACTAAAGCCAAGATCTCCATGGGACAGTAGAGATAATGATTAAATGAACCCTAGGATATAAAAAAGGGGGACGAGAGAACCAAAACCTATAAATGCAGTTGCGGGTGCAATACAATTACATTTATAGTATTTTCTTGAAAAAGAAAAGCCTATTTAGAGTTTCTACATACCAATTCTCTCATCTGATTCTCTCAACCCCATAGTGAGTATGTCAGAGAAAATGTTATTAATCCCATTTTACAGAGGAGTAAAAGTCCAGACCCTGAGCCTCCCAAAGGTCAGACACCGAGGCCCCCAAAGGTCCAGACCCCGAGGTCCCCAAAGTCCAGACACTGAGGCCCCCAAAGTTCCAGACACATAGGCCCCCAAAGGTCCAGACTCCGAGGTCCCCAAAGGTCCAGACCCTGAGGCCCCAAAAGGTCAGACCCCAAGCCTCCCAAAGGTCAGACTCTGAGGCCCCCAAAGGTCAGACACCGAGGCCCCTAAAAGTCCAGACCCTGAGGCCCCTTGTCCCTTCACGATGCCACACAGGTGGCGCCAGGCACTTCTTAGCACCACGGAATCACCAAGGGGCCCTTTGGCCCAGTGCTAATTTGGTTTCAATTATCTGATAAAATGGCAGGAAGGACAAGAAACCATGTCAGCTCCAGGGAGGGCATAGAAAACCAGTATCTTTGGTTCCCTATAAGGAAAACATACAAAACGAACAGTTTTTTAGTTTCCTTCTTTCTTCTTTCCCTCCTCTCTTCCAAGAATCCACCAAATGCTTCCACGTATCCCCCCTGCCCAGGGGTTCTCAGCACGGGCTGTGGATCAGAACCTCTGGGGATGCTCAAAACCTGCTTTCCAGACCAGTCCGGCCCTTGGAAAGTCAGGGCATTGGAGGTGGCTCCGCTGGGCAGCCAGGACAGAGAGACTCTGCTCAAAGCTGCGACCCGGAGGGGACCCGCTCTCAGGCCCAGTTTTAGGAGGCCTCGGTTCCCATGGCCTTTTCCCTTTTCTTCTTGTCTCCACCTTTCTCCCTCCTTAACCTACTTTCTTCTTATTCCCACAGGAAAGAGGGGCGAGCCTGTCCCCTGGGCTGCCCAAGCGGTTTCTCTTTTCCGCACCCCTGGGCCAGCCGCTCTCAGAGCCGACCTTGAGGAAGCACGGTCAGTGGGTGAGGTTGGATTTGCGTGTAGCGGTGTGTTTGTTTGTATGCTGTGTGTCCTGTTCAGTGGTGTGTGTACAGCATATTGCGTGTGTGTGTGTGTGTGTGTGTGTGTGTATGGTGGTATGATGTGTGTGGTATATGTCTCTGTGTGTGATGTGTGTGTGTGTATGGTGGTGTGATGTGTGTGGTGTATGGTGGTGTGATGTGTGTGTGGTGTATGTCTCTGTGTGTG
>NW_003852433.1:1320089-1323927 GCF_000181295.1 Otolemur garnettii | reverse complement strand
GTGGTGTATGTCTCTGTGTGTGATATGTGTGTGGTGTATGGTGGTGTGATGTCTCTGTGTGTGATGTGTGTGTAGATGTAGTGTGGTATGTCTGAGTGGTGTGTGTGCCGTATCTGTGAGTGTGATGTGTGGTGTGTGCCTGGTATCTCTGCGTGTGCCCCCCCCCCACGTGCATGTGTGAGGAGGAAGGTGGGGCCCAGGGCTCTGCATTGCTGGAGGAAGATACTAGCGTCTTTTCCTAGCAGACGCCAGCAGCTGCTGTTGTTTCTGGTCCTTCCACATCCTCGTTGTGACGTGTGTCCTGAAGCTCCGCCTTGTAAAGCCTTGTTGCAGCTCCCCTGAGCAGCCAAAACAATAAGCTCCAATAAGCCCCACCTGGGGATCTGCCCCCACCCAGGGTGGGAACTCCCTAGGAAAAAGCAAACCCTTGGCAACCTGGAGGGCTTGTCGTGAGTTTTCCCTGGGACCCCTTGTGGGGGGCTTCCCTGGGTTTTGACTGTCACAGGGCTGCAGCCCGAGCCTCGGCCACAGTCCCGCAGCCTCCTGCCTGGCTCCCTATACCTCCATCCCACCCTCTGTCTTCCTGCTTGCGGATGCTGTTTCACCTAGGGGTCTGACCATGCCGCTTCCCTGCTCACCTGCTCAGAACTCTCAAGAGAGGCTGCCCTCAGGATCAAGTCAGTTCTATTTTGTGAAGGAGGATTGAGGGGTGACAGGGGCATGGTCTCAATATTAGACAGCCAGGTCTGAATCTGTGTCCAACAGTCAGGCATTTCCCCCATTGTACGATCCTTGTCCTCATCTGTAACATGGGAACTGAATACAGTAGACCCTCCCTAGTTGACTACCTCCCTATATTGACCACCTCTGTAACTTGATCCATTTTAACAGACTGGCAGGCACCACATGTACTCAATGGAACATGTTGACCGCCTCTGTATGTTGGCCAGTTTGTTATGGTCCCTTGGATGGTCAACTTACAGAAGTTCTACGAAGGTATGAATCTCCTAGATTGTTTTGAGAATTAAATATGTTGCAAGGGGCAATGTGCTCAGAGTCAGTGTCTGAGTAAGGGCACCTTAGTATTTTGGCACAACAGTAATCTGTGTGAGTTATTGTTACCTCCAGACTGCTGATAATTGAATGAAATATCAGCCATGTGGTAGGCCTGCAATAAACACTTGTTAGATAGTAGGCGCACGAGCACCGTGTATGTCAGGGATTCATAAAACAAGCAGTTGTGGCCCCCCAAGATGTCAGGGCCAATTGCATCCAAATGCCTTGAACTTGTTGGTGTGCCTCAGGAAGGCCATGTCCCAGTTCACAGGGGGCAGCCCCCTCTCACAGCTGCTCTTAGAATCATCAAAGCTGAGAAGAGGCTGGTGAGGAGGAAAACACGTGTGTGTTGGTGAAGGACCTATCTCCAGTGTTTGTGTTTCCAAGTTACCACTACAATCTCCTGCAGATTATAGGGAAGGAGCAGGTAATCCATCAGGTGGGCTACCTGGATAGCACCTGGGTGAGAATCATTCCTACAGTCCCACTTAAACTGCAAGGTCAGAGGAATCAACCCTTGTGTGTATGTGTGTGTGATTGCATAGGGAGCTCATGGGCCGTGGAAGGGATTAATCAGCGTCATCATCATCATCACAGCTGCCAATTAAATTGTTGAGTGTGTGTTTCAGGCCCTTGCCGAGTGCTTCTATTAATGGCTTTGTTTCATCCTCTCAAAAATTCTTAAGAGATGGGTGTCATGATTGCTTTCATCAGGGAGACAGAAACCCGAGTTTCAGAGAAGTGAAGTGACTTACCCAGGGTCACGCAGCCATTAGGTGAAAGGTTTGGGACTTGACCCCAAGACTTCCTACTGTTGGAAAGGAGGTTTCCTCTCCCTGAGAAAACTCAGAATCTTTCCATAGTGTCTCTCATATGTCAGAAGCATTGTGTAGAGGAAGACATATTTTCTGAGCTTTCTATATGCTAAGGCACCAAGCCCAAGGTACAGATCTTATCTCTTACTCTTCCTATCTGTGGGATAGTAAAGTTCCTTCGTCTCTCTGAGGCTCAGTTTCCACATCTGTAAAATGGGCATCTTTCTGTCCATCTCACAGGATCATTGAACAATGATTTCATTTGGAGTTTGGAATTGAAACTAGAAGACCTGATTTCTAATCACCATTCTTTTGGAGTTGTTACCACAACTCAAAGGCCAAAATAGTCCCAAAGCTTGGTCCTTCTCTGTATCCACACCATACATCTGAGGTGGCCCTTGCTTTGTGACTAGCCATATAATATGGCAGACATAATGCTCTGCTATTTCCTTGTGTAGGCTCAAAGAAACCTTGAATGCTTCCCCTCATTCTCCTGAAATCCTGTCCTGTCACCATGGGAACAAGCCCAAGCTAGCAATTGGAGGATGAGAGCCATGAGGAGCAGAAGGAGCCATCCCAGTCTGTGCTTTCCTAGACCATCCAACAGACAACTCATCCCTAAGTGCATGCAAAAGGCCAACCGAGATCAGCAGAACTGACTAACCACAGCCCCCTGTGTGAGCCTAGCTGACAGCAGAAAAACTGTGCTGACCTGTAGACACGTGAGCAATTATACACACTTGCTGTTTTATGCCATTGTGTTTGGGATGGTTTGTTACACAACAAAGGCTGACTGATAGAGTGGTCCTGCGCGGTCTCTTCCCATCCCTGGGACTCAGTTTTCTCATCAGCACCATGACAGAATTTGGGTTCCACAAACTTTGCTGTTACTTTCCTTACAACTTTTGGCTCTGGGAAAATCCTTTCTCTCTTCTAATGGGCTGGAAAACCTGGGTTCAACTAGCTGTATTTTTATCGTGGCCATTTCTCCCGTGATTTCTGCTGATAGCTGTAAAACTGTTCTCCTGGGACCAATATGGCCCTCAACTCTCGAATCCCCCTTCTCCTTGCCTGGCTCTCAGGTGGAATTCTTGCAGCCCATAGCACCTATATCTCTGTTTGAAGAACTGATGTGCCTCTGGACAAGGCACTTAAGTTTTAGGGCTTGGAATTAACTTAGCACAGAACAGGTTGGCAGCAGCTGAAGAGCAATATTCTGCGGCTATCAATCATATGGTTACTGGGGTTTGTTATTTGGTCCTTTTATTTCTAGCTAGAGATCTGTACAGGGGCCCATAAACAGAGAGTGATGTTGGGACTAGGCTCTGCATTAAAGCCAAGGAAGGTGAGCTGGAGCTTGGTTGAGACTCTTTAGAGGTATATGTATGAGGTCTGACAATTAAGGTTGCAAACTCATTCCAGAAAAAGTGCTACATACGTCGTTGCTGAATATCACTCCCGTCACCTCTGAGGCACTCCCCTTGGGAAGCTATGCACTGACTCAAGTGCCTACTCCACCCTTCAAAGCAATTTTGGAACTATTTTTTTCTGGAATGACCATCAAAGCTGTCATCATCATATGAGGTCTGACAATTAAGTTCGAGAACTTGCCACCAGGCACTTATCTGGGCAGCACTGTACAAACAATTAGGTAAAGTTTCATAACTTTGGTACATCAGCGTCTCAGAGCTGTGTTCGTGTTGATATGTGGTGGTGTCTTGCTGAGTGGCATTCATTATTATTGTTGGGCGTTTTGTGTATCATACAATGACAATTCTGATGCTCATTCCGGAAAAAGAGTTCCAAAATTGCTTTGAAGGGTGGACTTGAGTCAGTGCATAGCTTCCCAAGGGGAGTGCCTCAAAGGTGACCAGAGCGATATTCAGCAGTGAAGTGTGAAGCACTTTTTCTAGGATGAGTTTGCAACCTTAATTGTCAGACCTCTGAGCATCTGCAGTAGATTCTCA
>NW_003852433.1:1309986-1319240 GCF_000181295.1 Otolemur garnettii | reverse complement strand
AGAGAGAGAGAGAGAGAGAGAGAGATAGATAGAGATTTTAGAATTTAAAAGTTGTGTTCAGTTGTGTTTTTAGGGTAACAGGCAGATTCCTGATGGAGCTGGGAAGTATGTAGTGGGTTAGGAAGGCATTTTTGGTGTGAAGGAAGTTAAGCCTGGGGTTTCCTGGCTCATTTCAACATTATACTGTCCTTTTCACCACCGACCCTGCAACATAAGCAATGCAAGGCAGATAGATCTGCTTTGTTTTCTGTTTTTATTTATTTATTTATTTATTTTATTTTTTTTTTTTTGACATAGAGTCTCTCTCTGTTGTCCCGGCTAGAGTGCTGTGTCATTAACCCAGTTCACGGCAACCTCAAACTCCTGCCAAGAGATCCTCCTGCCTCAGCCTCCTGAGTAGCTGGGACTACAGACACTCTCCACAACACTTGGCTAGTTTTTCTATTTTTAGTGGTGACAGTGTTTCTTTTTGCTTGTGCTGGTCTAAAACTCATGACTTTAAGTGACCTCCCACCTTGGCCTCCCAGAGTGCTAGAATTACAGATAAAAGCTACCATGCCCAGCTCAAGGTAGATGGTTCTTATAGAATTATAGGTGAGAGCTACCATGCCCAGTCCAAAGTGGACGGTTCTTACTGCTTCAATTTGGAGCATCCATCCCACGCCCAACAATTACAATCTTCACTGCCCTAATCCTTCTCACATGACAACCCCTCCCCCCATTATAGCTTGGCCAACTGACTTTCTTCAGAATTTTGCCTGGATGTCACCCTGTCTGTGACATTTCCATGCAGAGATAAATCAGTGCACCTCCACCCCCACCCTCCAAGCCATGGCCATTTGCTTTCATTTTTCCAGGTGATCTACTCATGCCTCTTCTTCCCTTTGTGAACTCTGAGCTGCTGCAGGCCTGGTAGCCTCTCTGCATTGTTGCTAAGACATACAGCTGATCCCCCCACCTTGCCCTGCAGAAGCCTGTGCAAGTCAGTGAGAGCGGAGGCCATGGCGTCTGCTCAACCTTTGTTAGTGGTGCGACCTGAGGAAGCCCTTTAACCTCTCTGTGCTATCATCCATCACCCAATCCATAAAGTGGTGTTGATAATATCCGCCTTGTCAGAGGATTCCTGATAATCATAGTTTCCATTTATGAAGCACCAACTACGTGCCAGATACCATGCGATGTGCTATGCATACATTATCCCTAATTTGAGTAATTACCCTTCTGTAATTATCTCTACTCACATTAGCGCTAATTTATGTAATTATTATCTCTACATAATAATATTCACATTCTTTTTTGCTCATGGACATAAACTATGCAGCTTAGGGCCTAACGCATAGTAGGCTCTTAAAGGGTGACTAGTGAGAACCGTTGTCTTTAACAGACTGCCCAGCAGACGGGGAGAGGAAAAAGGTCCCCTTTTGCCTGGCCCACGTGGCTCATGTCCTCATTTATGACTCAGCAAACTTTGCCCAGCGCCTACTATGGGCCACCTACCCAGCTCAGTCTGCCGTGCAAACTCCTTCCCCTTCGTTGATGTGATAAATAACAATCGCACACACTTAGGAGTGCTGAGGGGCCCGGAGGACGGAATTATTTTTACTATCAAACCCAAGTTGGTTTACTAAAACTGTCAGTGGAAACCAAGCAAGATAAATTAAACCCAGCAGCTCCTGGGCCTCACGTAACCCTGGCTGGTGAGATGCTATTTTCACTCCCTCTGTGGGAGGGAGGAGGTGCCAAGTCCAGATGCCACTCTGCCAAGTGTGTGCCAGAGCTTGTCAGAGCGAGCCTTGGGCTAGTGACCAGAGGACTCGGCTCCCTTTTGCAAAGCTTTAATCCCTTTAAGTGCTTAAAATCCTTTTCCTGCTGCCTAATTTGGGGAAGCCTAGCCTCCCTAATGCAGCCTTCCAGGCCCTCCTGAATCCCACTGACTCCCCGGATGTCCTATTTTATCGATGCGTCATTGAGCCCCAGAAACACAGGCAGAGCCGTGGAGACACAGCAAGCAGGGTTCAAATTCAGCCCTGCCAGTTCTTGGCTGTGCAATCATAAGCACTCTTCCACCTCTCTGAGCCTCAGTTTACTCAGCTGTAAACTGAAGATAATAACAGAACCACTGTATATGCTTGTTATGAAGACACCTAGGACATAAGTGCCTGGGATGTCTTAAGTGTAAGCAAATATTAAGTGTCATGGACAAATAAGAGACCTGTGCTTTCCTGCCTCTGCACCTTAGCACATTCTCTTCCTTTTGGCTGCAACACTGTTCCACTCCATCTGGGCCCACTTTCTCTGTCTTTTTTTCTGGTCTCAGCACAGAATAGGGTTTCTCTCCTTCAGCAGTATTGACATTTTCTCGGGTAGGGGGCTGCTTGTGCATTGCAGGAAGCTAGGTAACCTCTCTGGCCTCCACCCACCAGATGCCAGGAGCATCCTCCAGTCCACCTCCAATTGTCACATCTGAAAAGCCTTCAGATATCAGAGAGTGTCCCCTGGGGCAAAACTGAGAACCTCTGATGTAGAGATTACTTTTCCAGGAAAGCTTTTCCTGCTTCTGCGCCCCCAAGTGCCCTGTGTTTCCTCTTGTGCACACCACGTCCACTTACAATGCAGCTCCCCAGGGCAGGACGCCATCTAACTTGCTTCCCACCAGCGCTCACCCACAATGCCTGCTACGTAGTAGGTGCTCAAAAATATTTGTGGAATAGAATTGAACTTGCTTAATGACAGTAGTCACAGCCCTCACAACATGTCTGTGGTGGATGAAGCTGAAACTGAATCGATTCTGACGTTGCTGCAAGTTCCCAGGGTGGGACGATGTTGGCTGCTTCGTCCTTGGGAGGGCATGGCAGTTGCCTGAGGGACAGCAGTGCCCTCTTCACTGGCCCTGTCTGTGGATCCACCACCACCTTCACCTTGGCTTAGCATTTGGTACCCAGAATATTCAGAAAAACATTTGGCCTCCCAAAACGCCACCCTACTTGGTCCCCAAACTCTACCAGCAGATTTGAACATCACTGGATTTGGGGCCCTCTGAAGTCCTCCCACTCTCTATATTCTGAATCTTTGATGGTGAATCCTTTGATACTAAAACTCTATAAAACCTCTTGAAGGTCTTCCTGCTACTGTTACTTTATCTGACAATTTAAAGCCAAAATGTTATTTCTCACCAACCCGGTTTCTTATTGTATAACATATGTGAGTTTATTGACAAATGGAGGCCATCTCCCCAGAAGACCTTCCTGATTTTGTCTTTCTCTCCCCTTTCTTGTACTTTGTAGCCAGTTGGACTTGAATTTGGGTTCAAATTCTGGCTTTGAAACTTCATGGCTGTGTGACTATGACTAGTTACCGTTATTTCATTGGCTTTTATTTATTGAGCCCCTAGTATGAGTCATGCATTGGTGTCTGTGCTGGGGTTACAGCAGTGAATACAACAGGAAAACATCCTTCTGTTCTTGTGGAGGTGACATTCTAAGTGGAGAAGGTGGGAGTCAAAACATTTCAACAGATACAGCAATGTGCAGTGCGCCGGGTGGCAATAAGCACGGGAGATGTGAAGCAAGGTCAGAAGATGGAGAGATACTCAGACATTTGAGGCAGATCATCCCAGTGGAGGGAAGATAGCCGTGCAAAGGCCCTGAGGTCAGTGTAGCCAAACGAAGAGTGAGGAGGGAGAGCCAGATCAATATGGCCTTTTGTAAGAACTTTAGCTCTAACTTTGAATAAAATGTGGAGCTATGGTAGAGTTTGGAGCAGAGCACGATGTGATTTGACTTAACAGGATTACTCAGAGTGTTAGATTAGAAATAGTCCAAAGGGGACAAATGTGGGAACAGGGAAACCAGAGAGGAGGATGTTGCAATAATCCTGGGAAGAGATGGGGGTATCTTGGACCCGGGGGGGCAGCAGAGCAGGTGTCAGAAGCGCTTGGACTCTGGGCATGTTTCGGTTTTTGAATAGACTCAGCAGTATTTACTGAGGATTTGGATACAGGATGTGAGAGAAAGAGAAAAATCCAGTTCACAGTGAATGTGTTGGAGCCAGCTGATGCCAGTTTGTGAGGGCAGATTGTTAAACGTCCAGGCATTTGCTGAGCCTATTATCATTAAGCTGCTGTCTTGAAACTGGCTATGGTGGGGATATTTACACCATGGAAATAGGCAAATATTACAAATCAGGGTGTAGCCCAGCCGTCGTCCCATTGCTGAGAAATTCAGCTGTAGAGCATTTACCAGCATCCCATGGGGCCAGAATAACTTCAAGGGGTTACTTAAAATCTTTTAATTAAATTTTAATTTTTTTTTTTTTTTGCCTGAGCAGATGGTAGAATGGATTACTCCTTACTGAGATGGGAAAGATGGAGTGAAATAAGTATCGGGAAGGACGATCTGAGTTTTGACTCCAGCTACATTTGGTTTGAGATGCCACTTAGGCATCCATGGGACTCAGTGAGGCAGTAGGTCAGTATAGTTGAATATAATAGCTGGAACTACCTTATAGGATTGCTATGGGGGACAAGTGATGACATTTATTTTTTACTAGAAATTCATGTTAGTAAAGACCTTACCATAGTAAATGCTCAATAATATACATTTCTTCATTACCATGATGAGAAGGGACTGTCATCACTACCTAGAGCAAGGGTTGCAGATTGGCGGCCCTCAACTTGAGTCCAGCCAGTGGACAGTTTTATTTGGGGGGTGGGGTAGGGAAGACTGTTACCTTAAAACATCACATTTAGGTGATGTAGATGGGTCATCACAGGGCTTCCACTCCATACTATTTCACACCAGCCCCAATTCCCATCTTTATGTTACTTGCCTGGCTCTGTAAGGGTTGGAGTTTGCACTACCCTAGATAATGGTGGCCGTCATTATGCAGAGGAGGAACCTGAGGCCAGAAGAGGCTGGTGTTGGGTCCAGGGCTATTGATGGCATGGAAAGGGTGAGCTGGGGAATCTCTCTGCCAGTCAATGCCACATTTAACGTCGCCAAACAAATGATCAGAAGAGAGAAATTCTGCCCCTGAAAGGTCCCTTCCTCCCTTCTGGATACTGGTGCCAGTGGCCTGGATTTGGGGAAACGTTAATTGCTTGGGTTTCCCAGATCAGCCGCCTCTTCGCGTGAGTGGTGGGAATAAAACCCAATCTGGTGTGAAGCTGAAGGTTAATTGAATATTTGATGCCTAGAAGTGATGAAAGCAGGAGTCCCATTTTCCTGTGTCCTCATCCAGACTCTGGCACCAAAGAGAGATGTGGGCCAGTCTTATTTAAGCAAACCCCCTCGAAACCTTCCCTCCGAGAAGAGAACAGCAGAGCCACATGCAGGAGAGGGGATCACAGACTGGCCTTGCTGTGGGTTTGGGGATGGATAACCCTCTGCCTGAAAGTCCAAGCACCCAGGAGTGGATTTCACCTTCTCTTGGCTGAAGACTGGGGTGGCTGCCCAGTGACTTCTGGGAGAGGGAATTTGTAAGCTGGGACTGTAAATTTATATTTATCATGAAGCTTCCTAGAGGATGCAGCTTCCAACAGGCACGGCTTTTGAATGAAGTTTTCTACTTGAAGGTTCACCTAAAAAAACCCCAGATCCTCTCTTTGACCCTTTCCTTCTGTAACTCCTCCCCAACCTCTATGCTCCAGCTATATTAAGCGTCCGTTGCGCCGCCGAGGTGGGGCATACTCTTTCATTTCCACTCTTTGAAGATGCTGTCTTTGTCATCTGGGACACTCTTCTTCCCCCTCTCGCCTGCCGACCTTCTCTTTCATCCTGGTGTAGACGTCGTCTCTTCCTGGGAGCCCCCCTGATTTCACTCCAGCACCCTCAGCTGCCGTCCTCCTCATCACTGGGGGAGGACACCACCTGGGGGAGGACACCACCCACAGGACATGGAGGGGAGACTTTTTTGTTTTCCTTATAGCTGTATCTCCAGCACTCGTCCTAGGGCTGGCACATAGTAGGTACACAGCCATTTTTCCCCCCTAGAGTTAAAGGAGACAATCCATTTCATGCTTTGTCAAAATAAATTTTACCACCCAAAGGACAACTGTGAGGACTGTGCGGGACTTAAAATCGTGCTTGGCTCATAGCAGATACTCAGAAAATACATCTTGAATGAATGAATGAGCATCTCCCTCCAGATTCTAGAAGGCCGAAAGGAGGGAATGGGGGAGAGAGGATGAGCGAGTGACCCGGGCAGTGGGTAGAGGCATAAAACCCCTGCTTCCTGTGGCCACAAAACACTGCCGTTCCAAGACCTCCATTACAGATGAGAAAAACTGAGGCCCAGAGAGAAGCCCAAAGCCACACAGTGGGGAGTGAAGAGGGTTGTTCCTGGGTTGGCCTGGCCCCAGGTCCACAAGGAGCTCTGGAAGTTTTTGACTCTGCTGGAGTAGGAGCTTCTGGGACAACCTTGGAGAACACTTCTGCAGCCTCTGAGAAACAACCTAAATCGCCAGTCACTAATAATTTGTGGGAACTGTCTAGTTCCCTTTCTCTCGCAAGATTCCTCTGCAGAGCCAGGCGGCCCTGAATTCTGTTTCCAGTCTGCTGGGTTTTGGCATTCCCCCCTCACCCTCAGCCACTTGGGTCTGCCAGGGAGTCTTTTTATTTTGCTCTCTCCAGACGCCACCATCTGTCTTTGTCCCCTTCTCACCCTCGTCTCACACAGGGCAGTGGAAAGAGCACAGCTGAGAAGCCACAAAACTTAGATCTCAGCTTTGCTACTCGCTAGCTGGGAGTTGTCCCTGCACTTCCGCTGTCTTATCCAGATGATGGGGATAATTGCCTTCCAGGCAGGATTCTACGTGAGAATTACCTAAGATATAAATGCTTAGACCAGTCACTGTTTTATCTGGCCCAGAACAGGTGCTTCCCTGCTTCTTGTGAATGTCATCCTCCTGGGGATGTGGGGGAATGTTCTGGATGGAGCATCTAATGGTTACTCCCTCAGAGTACAGAAAACACAGCCACGCAGCCAGGTTAAGTCCATTCATTAAACAGTTTTTCATTCAGCAATCATTTCCTGAGTCTCTACTATGCATCAGGCTCTGTGTTAGACCCTACAAACACATAAATGAGACCCTGACTGGTCTCATTGAGGGAGACAGACAGGAAAATAAACTATTGTAGCACAGTGGTCATGTGTTATAGTGACCCCCCTCTTCCTGGCCTCACTAAGCATTTGTGAAAATGTGTTTGCTCTTGCCACAGGGCCTTTGCACATACTATTCCTTTGGGATGCTTCACTCCGGCTCATCCTTTAGTTCCAAGCTTTAAGAAGCCTTTTCTGACCATCTTATTTATTTCAAATCCCCATTATAGTATCTCCTAGTACCACCAGCCTTTCCTCATATTTCTTGTTAAAGTTACTGTATGCAATTATATGTACACATACTCATTTAATATGTTTCCTCAGACCCTGAATTTCTCAAAGATAGGGACTAGGGCAGCATCTGCTGCTATTGTTGGTCTCACCAGTTATTTACATCCTTGACCCATCTTAGATGCTTAATTAACATTAAAACAAGAGCTATTTCCTCCCCAATCTCTTAAATATGGCTGGACTGGGAGGGGCGAGGTCACCCAGGATAAACACTCACAACTGGATATCTAAGAAGATGCGTTTTTCTTCGCCCACGTGGATCTTCCAGATACAGTCTTCACCTTCCACGTAAGGCTCTGGCCAGTTTGGGGACAGCACCACCCCAGCCACAGCAGAAAGCTCCCCACCACACATGGCTGTAAAAGACAGATAGATTTTGTTTGTATGGTGTAGTGGCTAAGAGTGTGGGCTATGAAGTCAGACAGTCGGGGATCTCCGTGTGTCGTGGACAGGTGTTTTCACCTCAGGCAGTCAGTGTGTGTATATGAATAATTAAACGAGAGCTGGCCACCTGCCTGTTCTTTAGATCAGGGTTGGTAAAAGTTGGGCTAAGTGTGCTGTGGCTCTTTCAGGACCAAGGGCAGAGCCTAAAGGTCAGACTGAATCCCCAACTGCCCTTTGCACAGGGCAAGTAGTGTGGCTAAGAGACACTGCACTCAAGTCAGGTGCCTGCCACCAACAGGCTTTAGGATAAGGCATGTAACTGCTCGGAGCCTGAGCTCCCTTTCTCTATAAAATTGGGGTAACTGCTGACTTCATTGGGTTATTTTGAAGCTCAATTGAGTTCATGAATGTCAAATGTAGAGCTCAGTGCCCGGCACATGGTAGTGCTCAGTCATTTAGATGCCTTTACTGTGACAGTTCCTGGCCCTGAACTGGAAGCAGAGATGTGGCCATGGCTGGTGCTTTTTAAATTCCATTTTGTGTTTACTGCTTTGGAAAGTTCTCAATGTGGCAGAGGCCAAAGTACCAATAAATTCCACTCTGTTAAACCAGCACATTTAATATAGGGATCAATCCCTCACCATGGCAAGGCTGTGATCATGCCAACTGCCATCCAGGCGGTGGCTGCCAAGAGCAAGAGCAGCCTTCATTATTCCATATGCCACCTGGAGACCAGCCTCAAGGTAGCTCAGTGGATATGGGCAAACAGGCAGGGAGGTACACCGGGGGCCTGTGAAGGGAAGGGCCCTACACTGCCAGCCTTGTCCAGAGTGTAGATCTCTAAGAACAGGGAGACCTGAGTTCCGTTTCTGTCTCTGCCAGTGACCTTGCTGTGTTCTTAGACATGTCACTCCATAGCATCAGTTCTTTTGTTTGTAAATGGGACTAATGATATCTGCTTTATAAGGTTGTGGAGAGGATGAAATCAGATAATGCACATCCAGCCCTTGGCAGAGTGCCGGCAGGGTAGTTATTACACACCAATTCACCGCTATTGTTAGTACTACGATTAACGAGATTCAGGACTGCCGAGTGCTGTTGGGTGGGTTGGCACCACAAAAGTGTGCGTGCAGGAGGTGTTGTGCAGGGGCTGACGTCCACGCAGGGTCCAAGATGTGCAGCACCCTTGGAGGAAGGAGCACCTTTTAAAGTTTATCAATTTTGCAATTTTCTCAAGATGAGTAGGAGCCCTGATCCAACTCGTAGTGTTGGGAAGGGTTCCAATCCCAATATTGGTATGAGCCCTGGAAAGGGTTCCAATCCCAATATTGGTATGTAAGTAGGGGACGTGTCTGTCAGCTGTGGCTTTAGTCCTCGCATCTGAAGGATAGAGTCCCTGGGAGAACGGCAGAGAGCCCACTCACCCCTGCACAGGGCAGAGTCCCTGGGAGGACGGCAGAGAGCCCGCTCACCCCTGCACA
>NW_003852433.1:1290529-1309848 GCF_000181295.1 Otolemur garnettii | reverse complement strand
GGCAGAGTCCCTGGGAGGACGGCAGAGAGCCCGCTCACCCCTGCACAGGGCAGAGTCCCTGGAAGACGGCAGAGAGCCCGCTCACCTCTGCACAGGGGCTCCGTGTCGTTCCAGTATGGGTCCCGCACGTTGATGCACTCTATGATGGCTGGGCCCTGCTCCAGGGAGTGGCCAGGGTCACAGGTAAACTCCACTGTGGTCCCAATGTTGTAGGTTGGGTCCGATGTGGTGAAGTTCCCATTTTGAATGTAAGGCTCATAGCAATGGCCTTTCTCGAACGCTGGGGTGGGAATACAAAGAGAGACATCCACTCAGACGAGTCAGGGGCTGCCCCAGGGTGCTGTATCCCAGAAGATGGGCCCCCTCCTGCTGTTTAGAAAAGTCCCAAGGAAAATAAGTACCAGCACCTGTGTCCTGGTTCCAGCTGACCTGATGAGACCCCTTGGGCCTCACTTGGCTGTGTGGGGCCTCATTTTTTTTTTTTTTAATATCTAAAATGGGAATAAGACTCTAGTTTCTCTGCCCTGCAGAGAGTTGTGTTTTATTTCTTTTCATACCCCATGGGGTTCCCACAACTTCAGAGTCCTGATTTATGCCACCAGAAACCATAAATTTATCTGTGATAATGGCCAATTTTTCTTGGGGAAGCCAGAACAGAAATTCCCTCAATATACATGAAATACTCAGAGTGCCCTTTTTTAGAGGGCCAAGGCCAGAGCAGGAGAGGCCCTTGCTAGCTCTTCCTGGAGGAAGGGGTGGCTGGACTCTAAGAGGTCCACCGGGGAAGGTAAAGTGGAAGATGAGGACCCCGTACATGCCAGACAGAAATCTCAGCTCCCTTCTTGTTCACTGGTGGTGTCGGGCAAGTGGCCCCAGTTCCCTGAGTTTCCTCGTCTAAAGCCGGAGATGGTAACAGTTCTAACATTTCAATGTGGTTGGGATCAAATAAACAATGGACACAAGGTACCAGGCACATAATAAACACCCGGTAAATGGTGGGTGATATTGTTAATAAAACCAGGAGTCAAGCCTGCCTTTGGAAGTCAAAGGACCTATGTGGCCACTGAGTCTTCCCATCCTTAGCAGCCCAGATTTCTATCTCCAGGCCCCAGCACCAGCCCCCCCCACCCCCCATGCTTCTCATTCACCAGGCCCACAGGCCCAAGAGAAGGAAAGGCCCTCCAGGGACTCTCACCCTCAAATCGGATGTTGAAGGTGGATGCTGCCCGGTCCTGGCTGGACGTGAACTCAATGCGGATGGTGTTACCTTCACTCAGGAGGCCCTCGAAGGGGACACTCTCGGTTTGAAGGGAGTCATACAGAAGAGCGGACTTGTTGGTCTTCCCACTGTGGACCATCATCCTGGGGGCAGGAAAGGAGAAGATGAACTCTGAGAGATCTTCCTGGGCCACGGACGCAGCAGAGGAAGAGCTGTGCTATGATCGCCGCCTTTGGAAAGTCACATTCCTGGATTCAAAACCCGACTTTGCCTTTTGCTTGCCCACACAACCTGTGTCACCTTAGTGAACCTGTGTCTTCTGCTACAGAGTGGGCTTGAATGCTTGTCCTAGACTCCCTATGGATTTAGTCTGAGGTTGGAGGGAAATTGATGAGTGTGATGTAATAAACCAGTTAATGAACTATCAAATTGATGTTTGTTATAATATCATTCATTGAGAAGTTGGGATTAATGAACTAACATCTTTGCTGAAACAGTGGCTTATATAAAGTCAGGAAAACCTGGGTTTGAGTCCCAGGTTTTAACTGTATAACTTCTAAGCTGGATGACTTCGAGCAAGAGAAATTTACCTCTCTGATCTGTTAATTTCTCATCTGTAAAATGGGTACATCAGACTTATGTCAGTGTGCAGGGATGAGAGACCATGCGTATGAAGTGTCCAGGACAGAGCAGGTGTTTAAGTCATATTATTAAGCATTTGATCTCTACAAGGTTCTAACTCTGATCCTCAATTCCTAAGAGCACTGGATGGGATGTAGTCAGGAGCTCTGATTTCCAGTCCCCAACTCCCCATCAACCGAATTTACATAAGTCTCAAAACATCTTTGGGCCTCAATTTCCCCAGCATGAAAGGAAGGATTACGTCTTTCTAACTTATCTTATAAATACACTTTGAGAACATTTTAAGATAAAGTGCCCTGAAAAATAAAATGTATTAGACAAAATGTGGGATATTTATTTTTATGGTTATTAAGACCATTTGATACTTGACTGCTTGTTAGTCCTGGTATTTTTAAAGAAATTATACAAAAGTGAGGAAGAAAACAGTATACAAATTAGATAACTTTCTTTTATGGGAGTCATAAACCCCCATTTCTAATCCTTTGAGCCTTTTACTATGACTCATAAAGACGGTTTATGTTGCCCGGATGAATTTGTAATGTAAGACGCATAAATGTTGGAGCAACAGTTTGTTCATTTTGCCACGTGTCCAGTATGGCTGAGACAAGGAGGGGGCCCAGTGGAGGCCAGGGGCCGTCCCAGGGGTGGGCAGGGGCATCTCCACAAACTTGTAATCTCAGCTGACTCTGGTATAGCTTGGGGGCTACGTGCCAGGACTCTTCTTTCAAAGAACAGAAGCCTTTGACAAAAAGGGTCACTCAAAAAAAGTTCAACTCCCAAATCAACCACTTTCCCTCACACCCTTACCACCATGTCTGCTTCCAAGGGAACCCAAACTAAGAAAGCAACTAAGGCCCTTGTTTTAAAAGCGTATTCTAGAATAAGTTCCTAAATATCAAAGTTTTAAGGTTCTGGATTCTATGCCTATTTCTTAGAGGCTACAGACATGCTTTTGCTTAGATATTGCCTTGGGACTTCTTTCGAGTTGTGTTATGGGTATTAGTCTAATTTTCTATTTCGACCTTTTATCATATCATGCCGGGAACCACTGTTCTTTAATTCTCTCCTGTTCCCCAGGGCACCTGACACATGGCTGGGCACAGAGCAGGTGATCAGTAACACTCCTTCCTTGTTCCACTGCTAAAAAGGATGTGCGTTACCCTCATAAGAGAAAAACTCAAATGAATTCAAGGTGGGAGGGCAGCGGAAGGAGGGAATGGGGAGAGGGAAGGAGAGAGTGGGATGGGGGTTAGGGTGCAGGGCACGCCTCTCAGAGGCAAGAAACAATTATAAGAGGGTCTTTACCTAACAAATGCAATCCATGTGACCTACTTCTTTGTGCCCTCAGTGAACCTGAAATAATAATAATACTAACGATGATAAAAGGAGAAAGCATGAGGCAGGCAATGTGGGGCCTGGATGCCCGTCTTGTTTTGCCTCCGCCCTGCTGTGTGACCTGGGGGAAGTCCGTTTCCCTCTCTGTGCTCTAGTTTCCTTATCGTAAAATGAAGAGATTGAAGCTGAGGGTCTGTGAGAGCCTTGTCACCCACCCTACCTTTTCCTTTCTTGAATTCCATGAGTTAAAGCTTCACCCATGTCAGGACCCCAAATCCTTGGCCACGGTCTAACACTCTGGGAGGGAAAGGGGCTGTGCACAGACCTGTCGAGGTTTCCCTGTCCTTTGCTCTTTTTAAAAAAATCTTTTTAAAAGTTATTTTAAGGTATTTATTTTTATTAAATCATATATACATAGATCAGGAATACATTTATGCCTTTGTGGGATTCAATGTGTTGATTATTTGTACAAATTGGAGTGCTTACATCCTACTAATTAACATAGCTTTCGCCTCATTTACTTAATCAGTGTTAAGACATTCGTGTTCAATACTTGATAGATTTGTCTTGTACCCTTGCAATATGCTCCATAGGTGTGGTCCCACCGTTATCCCTCCCTCTATGGAACCACCCCCTCCTTCCCCTCCCCCACCCCTTCCCTCCTTCATCCTGGGCTATAGTTGTGATGCATCTCTCATATGAAAGTGTGAGTGATTATATATTGTAGTAGTAGTACTGAGTACATTGGATTTTTTTTTCCATTCCTGAGATCCTAAGAAGAATATTTTCCAGCTCCATCCACGTAAACATAAAAGAGGTAAAGTCTCCATCTTTTTTTAATGCTGCGTAGTATTCCATGGTATATACAGAAGCTTACCTGTCCTTCTCATGCAGCGACAGCCTCTCGAAGTGGAGATGCAGCTTCTGTCCCTCCGGAGCTTCGATGGTCCACACGCAGAACTGGCTCCCATTGGAGTTTCCAGGGTAACTGGGGGAGAGGACGCGGCCAATGGTAGCATTGTGCACTGCCCCTCCGCACGGGGCTGGATCAGAAAGTGGGGGGGGGGGAGAGGGAGAACAGGGACAAGGAAGTTAGTGTTTCCTTCTTCCCCGACCCTTACCTCTAACCCTAAGCCAGGGTGAAATACCAGAGACCTGTGGTGGGAAAAACAGGGCAGGGAAAGGAGAGCTTGGAAGCACCTTGTTCTCCTGGGAGGAAATCGTCCTGTTAAAACAGAGGATCTCACTCCAGGGTTGGAGCCATCGCCGTGTGTGTTTCATGGTAGGGAACGACTGCCGCTTAAGGACTTCTGCGTGGCACTAGCTTTGCCCTGGTGTTAATTATAAAATGGTAATCAAGAAGGATGTGAATAGGCATTTCACAAAAGAAGGAAAACATTTTGAGGACTTAGTAAGCACTAAAAAAAATTCAGCCTCACTAATAATAAAAGAAACGTCAATCTAAACTGCATTCCGCTTTCATCCACCTAACTGGCCAAGGTAAAAAGCAGTAGTAACAGTTGAAGATGGTAACAGTGGTGGGAAATGCTTGTTCTTATCCACAACTGGTTAGGGTGCAAACTGTGATGGGCTTGCAGGAGAGCTATTCAGTGAGAAGTCTAGAAAATAATTTCAGCACTTTGACCCAGGAATTAGGCTTCTGGACATTTATCCTAAAAAGAGATCTGGAGATTTTTTACAAAGATTTAGCAATAAAGATTTTCACTGCTATCGTGTTTCGAAGAGTAGAAAGTGAGAAATCACATGGTGTCCACTTCCAGACGTCAGTGAAATACAGTCATGCACCACATCATGACGTTTGAGTCAATGACAGACCACATAGAAAACACTGGTCCCGTGAGATTACCAGGCCCTATTTTTATTGTACATTTTCTAGGTTTAGATATAGAAATACTTACCACTGTATTACAATTGCCTGGGAGATGCAGTACAGTTGCATGCTGCACAGGCTTATGATCTCTGAGTAACAGCGTATATAGCCCAGGTGTGGAGGAGGCTGTACCATATAAGGCTGTGTGAATGCACTCAGTAATGTTTGCATACTGACAAAATCACCTAAGGACACATTTCTCAAGAGGCATCCCTGTCGTTAAGTCATGATACATAACTGTACATAATTTCACTCCTGTGGTTAGGAAAGACCACGTCCTCAAGGAATGCTTAAGAATATAGGATTCCTGGCTGCACCCGTAGTTCAGTGGGTAGGGCGCCAGCCACATACACCCAGGGTGGTGGATTCAAACCCAGCCTGGGCCAGCCAAAAACAGCAATGCCAACTGCAACAAAAAAATAGCTGGGCGTTTTGGTGGGCACCTGTAGTCCCAGCTACTTGGGAGGCTGAGGCAAGAGAATTGATTAACCCCAAGAGTTGGAGTTTCCCGTGAGCAGTGATGCCATAGCACTCTGCTGAGGGTGACATAGTGAGACTCTGTCTCAAAAAAAGAATATAGGATTCCTTAGATGGCCAAAGCAGGAGGATTGCTTGAGGCCAAGCATTCAAGACCAGCCTGGGAAACATAGGGAGACCCTGTATCTACAAAATGATAAGAAAAATTATCCAGGGGTTGTGGCATATGCCTGTAGTCCTAGCTACTAAGGGGCTGAGGCAGGAGGATTCCTTGAGCCCAGGAGTTCAAGGCCGCAGTGAGCTATGATTGTGCTACCGCATTCCAGCCTGGGCCACAGAGTTAGACTCTAACTGAAAGAAAAAAAAAAAGAATATAGAAAAATGTTCACTATTTTTTCAGGGAAAAACCCCAGCAAGTTAGAAAATGGTTTGTCACACCTATTTTAATGAGCTATTTGCAAGGATCAGTTGAGACCAGGAATATAAAAGTGATTTGTTTCTTCCTTATACACTTCTGTATTTCTTGAATTTTTTTTTTTTGCCAAAGTCATATATTACTTTTATCATAAAAATCTAATAAAGAAATATTACCAAGTGATTTGTTCATGGGAAAGAACTCTTTCTAGTTCACTAATAAGGAGGTGTTCTTGTTCGTATGCTTCGGAGATATTGGGAAATGGTTTTCTCATGTGTTGTTAGGGAGACCGACTCTGAATCCTCCGGACCCGGGGAGAGTTGGTGGGCAGCAGACCCCTCTCACCACAGGAAGGGGCGTGCAGTACAGCCAGGGGGTGGTGGTGGGGGAAAGCCCCAAACCATGACCGGGGTTTCAAGTCTTGAGATCTATTTCTGCATTTTAGATCAAAGAAGCTTACAAAAATCTGACATGGCTCTTGATTTCCCCTCCATTTCCAGAGGATGAAAAGCAAAAGCCGCCAGGTAGTTCGGAGCCATCTCGTGGTTGGCAGGTCCACAAGAGCTGGGACTGTTATTTTGTTGGTTTTTCATCATACCGGCAGAAACCAGAAGACCCCACCGTATATGATCAGTAAATATTTATTAAATAAACAGAAACCATTAATTTTGAAACAGAGGTAAGAGAAGATTGGAGGTGTTAAGTCACTTGCTCAAGGACGCACAGCCTGTGAGTGGAGCAGATGGCACTGGAGCTCAGCCTGCCTCACTCCAGAATCTGTTATTGAAGCCTCTGCTTCACCCTCTGTTGATCCAGAAAGGTGCGTGAAACATAGTGCGTGCCTCATAAATGTTCATTGATTGAAAAATGAATGCTTTTTTTTGGCCCTCTGGCACACGTTCAAAGCTTGACACATGGCAGGCACCCATTAAATGTTTGTTGAATGACTGTATGACTGAATAGTTTGTTGAATGACTGTATGACTGAATAGGGCTGTGATAGGAGGAAAGGGTAGATAGCCATCCTCTCTGCTCCAGACTCACCCGTGACAGTCAGCAAAGCCATTGCCAAGAAACGCCACACTTCTCTCTGGACCACGGACTGAGCATGAGGTTCATTTCTTTCTCCAGGCTCTTTATTTTTTGGTGGAGAGATTGTGCTTTCAGGTAAGATAGTTCTAGGTTCAACCCTGGCTTGTGCTCATTATTTGCTGTGGCTTCAGGACAAGTCACTTAAGTTCTATGAGTTGAGTTTACCCACATGAGGTGAGTGAAATGGTGGTAATTATTCCATCCTCCTTACAGGACGGCAGCGAGAAAACAATGAAATGATGGTACAGAGAGCTTGGTGCCATTCCTGGCACCAAGGAGATGCTCAAAACGCAGCCAGCATTACTGCCCTGTGGCTTGGGAGCTGAAGACGGAGGGCACGGTCTCTGGTGGGGAGTGCCAGCCATCTGTCCACCCGAGCTGCTGATCATTCCCTGCCTTTCTGCTCCCTTCCCAGCCTTATTAAGCCGACTGATGGCTCTGTCTGGCTTCCGTTTGCCAGCCACGGCTCTCCATCCATCTTCCTTAGCACAAATTGAGGCTTAATTCTTCTCTGATTTTGCACATAGATAAAAATTAACATGAGAGAGGCATGGAGACCAACTGCCCTGTGGTCTGAATTTGCTTTTTTTTTAAACAAACCAAAAAAAAAAAAAAAAAAAAGCAAAGTTCTGAAGGGCCTTGGGGGAGCAATATTGCCACAGTGAAATCTCAGACTTTATGATCAGCTCTCATTTACTTTTTAATTCCACTTGACTGTGAATGCCTGGATGGCAGAAATTATGTTTTATTATTTCCAGTATTCTCTCTGTACATGCAGCATAGCTTGGTACATAGTAGGTGCTCAATTAACACGGGCAACCTATCCTTTCTCAACCACTATCAGGATTTTTGACAATCTAAAAAGATTTTTGCTTTCTTGATAGCTGGAGACGGTCAATCCTGGGCCCACTAGTGCAGGGACAGTTTGCTACCGCCTAGAGCTTCTTAAACTTTAATTTGCACTTGAATCACCCAGGGGGCATGTTAAAATAAAAATCCTGACTAGGTGCAGTGGCTTATGCCTCGAATCCCAGCATTTGGGAGACTGAGGCAGGAAGATTGCTTGAAGGAATGTGAAGAAATTCCAGACTAGTCGGGGCAGGATAGAAAGACCTTGTCTCTACCCTAGCTACTTGAGAAGGTGAGGCAGGAGGTTTGCTTGAACCCAGGAGGTCATGGCTGCAGATCTTGCCACTGCACTCCAGCATTGATGACAGAGCAAGACCCTGTCTCTAAAAATGAATAAAATAAAATACAATAAAGTGTTCTAATTCAGTTGATCGTTCATGGGGCCCAGGATTCTGCATTAATAATCTCATCAGAAGGTCTAAGGCAAAGAGCTCAGGAGAAAAAGGTGCTGTCCTGAGTTCTGCCTCTCTAACCAGGGGACTGCTCTCTAAACCCCATTCTCTTCAACTGTCAAGGGGCAGTCCTGCCTCGCTGAGCCCACGTGAAATAGCAGCTGCCGTCTTAGCCGATTTCCACGGACCTCTTCTGACCTGACCACCCCCACACTTTGTTTTCCACAGAGAAACCAGAACATCCCTCCTCTGCTGACATCTTGACAGACACGTCCTTCCTGTTGCTCACATCTTCCTGTCACTCCCATCGTCTTGTGATGTAGGAGCAATATGCCTGCTGCCCCCTGCTCCAGCCTCCTATCCTGCCATTTTTTTCTAGTTTCTCCCGATTGCTACTTTCTTTTTTAACTTCCTCAAAGTCGTCAAATTCTTCTCACCTCTGAGCCTTTCCTAGTCTGGTTCTTTTGCCTGGAATAACTTTTCCGTTTTGCATCTGCAGTTCAGTCTAATGATCTCCAACTTAACTTCCAGACTTTGGTTTAAGAGTCTTCTGATCAGGTGACCTTTCCCTGACCCCTCACGCATCACTGTCCCTGTCCCAGGTCAGGCCCTGTCGCCTTTTCTCCATGGTGACACCTCTCACAGTTACGTCCATGTCTCCTCTGTGCTTGCTGCCTCTGCTGCATGCCGCCCTGTGAACTTCTTTCCTGGGACTTAGCGCAGTCCGTTAGCAGCACATTTGCTCCCTTGTTTAGTCATTTGCACACACTGCGTCCGCACCTCGACAAGACACTGTGAGGGCAGGAGGTGGGTCAGGGTCCCTGTAGCCTGTGAGGGCAGGGGGTGGGTCAGGGTCCCTGCAGCAGCCGTAGAACTCAGGCAGTGTCTGGCAGCTAACAGTCAGTCAGTGGATGTTTCTTGAATGATTACATAGATCTGTATAGAAAAGTCTCTGAATGATAAACAAGCACCAACATATGCTTAAAATTCCTCTGTCCTTGAAGTCTCAGATTCTATCTGCAAACCCAGCAGGCTTTTTCTTTACTAGAGAGCATCAGACTTCATTAGCAGGCTACCCTCAACAATTTCTATGTGGTGACTTTGAGCAAGTGACTTCACCTTCACAAGCCTCATCTGTAAAATGGGGATAATGGGTCCTGTCACGTAGGTTTGCTGTGAGGACCAAGTGCAGCTCCTAGTATGATGCTTGCCACATGTTGGCTGAGCTCAGAAAGTGGCAGCAGTCATAGGCAAAGCGCAAGAAACAAAAGAACAAATTATTAATTTTATTAAAATTAAAACCTTTTTGCATCAAATGATTAAGTTATAAGACAGCCCACAGAATGAATCAAAATATTTGCAAGTCAGATAGCAGATCATCCTAATATATAAAGAAGGTTTACATCCCAACAGCAAAAACAACCCAATTAAAAAATGGGCAAAGGACTTGAATAGACATTTCTGCAGAGAAGACACACAAATGGCCGTCAAGCACATGAAAAGATGGTTGACATTAGTCATCAGAGAAAAACAAATCAAAAGCACGATGAACTGCCTCCATACCCACTAGGATGGCGATGATAAAAACAGCAACATGGAAAATAACAAGTGCAGGTAAGGATGTGGAGAAATTGGCACTCTCGTACATTGCTGGGGAGAAAATAAAATGGTGCAGGCCAGGCACGGGACATGCCCCTGTAATCCTAACACTCTGGGAAGCTGATTACTTGAACCCATGAGTTTGAGATTGCAAGAAGCTACAATGACACCATTGCAGTCTACTTTGGGTGACAAAGTGAGACTCTATCTCAAAAAAAAAAAGAAAAAAGAAAAAAAGAAAGAAAAAAAGAAAAAAAAAGGTGCAGCTGCTGTGGAAAACATTTTGATGGTTCCTCAAAAAGCTAAACATAGAATTGCCAGATGACCCGGAAATTCTGTAAACTTAAGAAAGATGAAAACTATGTCCACACCAATACTTAGATGTGAATGTTCATAGCAGTTGTTCATAGTAGCTAAATAGTGGAAACAACTCAATTGTATCCATTAATGAATGAACAGAGAAAATGTGGCGAAGTAGGCTATTACTCAGCCAGAAAGGGAATGAAGCTCTGATCCAGGCTACAGTGGGCACGGACCTTGGAAACACAAGGGTGAGTGAGAGAAGCCAGGCACCAGTCACATATTGTATGGTTCCATTTACACGAAATGTTCGCAGTAGGCAAATCCACACAGATGGAAAGCAGACTGGTGGTTGCCAAGGGTTGGGGTGGGTCTGGGGAGTGACTGCCAAAGGCCCCGGGGTTTCTGTTTGGGGTGCTAAAGGTTTCTACGGCAAGTAGTGGTGGTGGTCGTACAATATTGTCAATGCGTGAAATGTCTTTAATGGGAAATTTCATGTTATGTGTATTTTGCTTCAATAAAAAAATTTCAAGGGCAGCAGTCATCTGTATTGGGAGCCGTCTGTTCCCCTGGGCTGAGAGCCATTCCCTGAGGTCACTCCTGATGTCCTGGGGGTTAGTCTTCCCCCGTGAGTTTGGTCCGGCTGAGGGGGGCATGTACCTGAGCAGATGGGCTCCGGGCTGCTCCAGTGGGGCTTGGAGGCGTTGATGCACGTCAGCGTCTTGGCGCCCTGGAGCTCGTAGCCCAGGTGGCAGTGGAAGTGGGCCATGCCGCCCGAGTGTAGGTCCATCACTGTGACATCCCCGGAGTTGGGCCGCCGGGGAAAGTTGCAGCTCAGCATGAAGGCTGGGAAGACATGCAAAGGCAGGACGTGTTATCCCTCCGAAGAGGAGATCAAGAACGTGGCCTGCAGCCTGGGGGCCAGATTGTGCTGAGGAGGAAAGCTGAGGCCGCGGGGACTGCAGAGCGCCAGAGGACGGTGTTGTTCTGACTCTCATTGATCATACGGTGCTGGAGCTGCCAGGTGAGCACTTTCCTGGGGTTCAAAACTTCCTGTCCTGCCTAAGTAGGGACGGTAGGTTTGGAGTGAAAAGTGAGTCCCCATACCTCATTTGAGCTGCTCTCTACAGCCAGATAGAATGGCCTTATCTTTGGAAATATGAAAAGCAGGATCACTCAGAAAGGTTGGCCCACCTGCACCCACATCTTGGGTATTTATTTAAAAATGCAGGCATTTGAGGCTGGGTGTGTTAGCTCAGACCTGTAATCCCAGCACTTTGGGAGGTCGAAGTGGGAGGATTGCCTGAGGTCAGGAGTTCGAGACCAACCTGAGCAATACAGTGAGACCCCTGTCTCTATAAAAAATAGAAAAATTAGGGTGGTGCCTGTGGCTCAAAGGAGTAGGGCGCCAGCCACATATGCCCCAGCCCCACCCAAAAACTGCAAGAAAAGAAAAGAAAAGAAAAGAAAAGAAAAGAAAAGAAAAGAAAAGAAAAATGAGCTGGACGTGGTGGTGCACACCTATGTTTCCAGCTACTCAGGAGGCTGAGGCAGGAGGATCACTTGAGTCCAAAAGTTTGAGGTTACAGAGCTATGGTGACAGCTGCACTCTAGCTTGGGTGACAGAGAGAGACTCTCAGCATTTGGACCAGCCGTTCAGGAAAAATGCCCAAGGATGTGAAAGCTTATAAACAACTGTTCTAGTACATGGTGGGGGGTAGGGGAAGGGGAGAGCAGAGAGAGGGAAGGAGAGAGGGGCTGGGGGTGGGACACAATTATAAAGGGGACTTTACCTAACAAATGCAATCAATGTAACCTGGTGCTCTGTACCCTCAATGAATCCCCAACAATAAAACAAAAACAAAAACAAAAACAAAACTGGTGTGGGAGGCAAGTGCTTGGGCTTTGGACCAACGTGAGCTTACCTTCCTTCTCTATGACTTGGAATCCATGTGACCTTGAAACAAGGACTCAGTGCCCTGAACTTCACTGTCTTTATCTTTCAGGTGGAGCTGAGAATTATCCCCACCTCACAGACGGTAGTGGGAATTGAAAGCCACAATGCCAAAAAAGTGCCTCCTTAGCACAATGTCCAGCACATGACACTCACAGGTCACAGGGTGGGACGAGGTGTGAGGTCCATGCTGAGCTCCTCAGTTTTCAAAAACAGAGCATCCTAGCTCCACCCTAGACCATGGTCTGAACTCTCCTACAGCCTAGAATATCTATATTAATTAGGAGGAGTAAATTCAAGTTCATGGCTCATCAAGTTATTATTATTATTTCATCTTTAAATTTCCAGCACCAGGAAAGAACAGCCTCCGTATTGAAAAGTCATGGTAAAGAGGACACACCCCCACACAGTCATCTACCTGTTTCAGGAACAGGTGAGGGAAAAGTTAACAAAAATTGTCTTTTTTTCAGATGTTAATTTGCTACACATGTGAATGGTTCCCAGCATCACGATGTAATCCCAGCACTTTGGGAGGCTGAGGTGTGAGCATGGCCCACAAGTCCGCTTTCCATTCAGTTATTTTGGCGGCTGGCAGGTATAAGGGGAGCTGCTGGTTGAGAGAAGGGAGACCTGAGATCTGCCCAGGAGCAACTGGGAGGGAGGGAGAGGAAGGGGAGGAAAGGGGATAGGAAGGAAGAGAGGGACAGCGGCAGAGGAAGAAATAAAGGAAGAGGGAGGCTGAGAGAAGGAAGGAGAAAGGAAAGAAGAGGAAAGAATGAATAGAAGCAAAACAGAGGAGACTTAGACTAAAAGGAGAGCGGGAAACATGGTGGAGGAAGAGCACAAGAGAAGGACCTCAGGGCTGCGGGCGCTTTGCAGTGTCTACAAACTCACTCAGGACCCACGTGTTCGGCGTGGGGACTGTGAACCTGAATGGGGAAGAGGGTTTGCTTATTTTCATTAATCTCTAAATGAACTACAGTACTTCCTTTCATTACGAATGTAGGCAAAACCCTGCAACATACTAGCAGAACCTGTGATTTTGTCACCAAGAGAATCCCAGACATTTTCCATATCAGAATGAATCTCTTGACATACTTCTTATGCTGTTCAGTACTTTGAAATTAGCGTAATTATCAGAACTGCTAAGTGATATTATTATTTAATGAATTAAAAAAGAAGCACAAGGATTATTATATCCTAGATGAGAACAACATTTTGACAACTGTGCTTCATTATGACTGGCTTCTTTTAAAAATTGCATATATTTTATTTTATGCTTTTAAAAATGCTATTCTCAGAAGGGGTTCATAGGTTTTACCAAACTGCCAGAGAGGTCCCTTGGACAAGAAGTTTGAGAATTGGCTCCAGAGGGAAACCGAGGCACATGCCTATATCTCATAAGCCTTGGCCTGACCCTACCCTGGTAGTGCAGCTGGAAGGTCCCAAGGCCGTCGTCCTGGAAGGTCCGGAAGTAGACAGAGATGGTGTTGGTGGGGCTTCGGATTACCTGTCCCTCCACCAGGAGTGTCTGGTTAGCCAGGACGGTCAGGGTGGGGCCATCCACCCCGCGAATAGAGAGCAGTTCCCCCTCGGACAGGTTCACGCTCTTCACCTGGGGACACACAGGGACACAGAGAGGAGCTCTGAGTCATATGTGAGACAGGGCCTCCCAGGCTGCGAAGGTATCAATGCAGCCCCTGCCGACCAGCCCCATGTCAATGGGCCTCAGGGGCCCCGGGCCCAGCCCACAGGGGCCCTGGGAGCATCAAGGCTGCTGAGGGGCTTCATCTGTCTTATACAAGTAATTAAGGCTGAGGGGACAGTGAAACCAAGCTGTGGGGCAGAGGCATTGCAAGGGACCCGTGGTCTACGAGACCCCCACAGCTGCCACTTATGAGAGAGGCCCTTGACAGAGGCTCTGGCTGGTGGTGGGATCGATTCTCCTGGAGCTGCTGAGTGGAGGCAGGGGTTCGATCAACTTGTGCTTGAGGTCCAGTCTCCAGGGAGACAGAAGAAGGATTCCACCAGAATGTAAGCTCCATCCACAAGGGTAGGGATTTCTCTATGGCCTTCTGTGCCCCCAGTGCCTGGCACATGGTGGGTTCTCAGTCAGTGTTTATGATACATTCTCCCCTTCTGCGTGAGCTGGGAGGTGGGGCGTGAGGGCTTCACTTCTCAGGGCCCTCTCAGGCCACCCTTTTATCCTCCCAATGGTGGCTACAGCTCCAGGGCAATCCGTTCTTTCTTCAGAGAACTGGCCACTTGTTGGCCATTTCCATTTTCTAGGTTTGGAGGAGAAAGAAGGGAGATATTGTAGGGGCTGAATACATGGATCGTGTGTGTGGTGGGGGGACTTTAGTCAGGTCCCAGTCCTCAGTTGGAAGATTTATGCCATGATGAGGGGTTGGAATTCGAGCCCTTTTGACTCTTGTCTCAGCAGGGCAAACGTTACCCACAGCCCTTTCTTTTTCAAGCTATAAATCTTCTATTTCTCTTTGCTAAACTCCTACTCATTCACCAAAACCCCATGAAAGTTGCCCTCCTCTGTGAGACCTTGCCTGACTTCCTAGGAGCTTGCCTATTCCTCCACTGTGATTCCACAACATCCTCTATCAACACCTGCTGGAATCCTTCTCACATAGCATCCTAGGAATTTCTGTCTCAGTCTGTGAACTCTTTCAGGGAAGGCATTGCATCGTTTCACACAACACCACGTTCCACTGTGTGAATGAATTCTACTGTTTCTGATAAAGAGCTCCACACAGTACTAGACACATAGTGGGTCTCTTCATTTATGGAGGGAGAAAGGGGTTTATTAAGTCCAGAAGCTGTTGGAATACAAATTTCCTCCAGTTTACTTTATTTCTGTGTACATTTATTAAGCACCTATAATGTGGCAAAGCTCTGGGGGCTGCAAAGAGCTTCTGAGGGGCTTAATCTGTCTCATACAAGTAACGGAAAAGCTTTCCTAAACAATGTTCTGGTAAGGTCGTACTGTAGGTCAAAGCCTTACGGTAGGTCTTTATGGCCGGTTAGAAAAAGGGACATATCGAGATCTCTAATGTGGCCCAGAAGGGTCTGACATCATGTGGTACCAGCTGCCTTTTCCAGCTTCACTTCCCTTTTCTCCTCCATGGGGCAGTGAGCTGGACAGCTCACCACTTCCAGCTGGGTCTTCTTTGTTTGATTTTAAACGACTTGTAAAGATGGGATGGTGATTGGGGAAGACCTGGAATTAGGGTGATCAGCTAGCTGAGGATAACTGGTAAAGTGCCTGCTATGCCCTCCCTCCCTCTCTCTCTCTCTGCTGGGCTCCGGCCCGATGTCCTCTGCTCCCTGTGCTTTGCCATATTTATTCCTTCTTGAAACTCTGCAATGTAGCAACATTATTTTACATAGGGGGAAACTGGAGCTCAGCAAGTTGAAGTTCCTTAGTCAAAGTCAAGCTATTGTAGCTGGAGGAGGTAGGACCGAAAACCTAGATGTATGAGCACTATGCCACCTGCTTTGTCTTTCTTCCTTTGTAGGCAAAATTTTAAGAATCAAATGAACCAAGTGGGGCTTGCTTGAGTGTGCATGTTATATGTTAGAGAGAGAGAGGGCATCAAGGAAATTTCCTCTCAGATATAAGGCCTCACTATTTATCAGCACGTCTTGTCTATGTATTACAAGCTATTTCAGAGGGTCACTGAGTTGAGAACTCCTATTCACTCACCAAAACCCAGCCAAAATTGCCCTGGTTACAGAAAAGAGAGCACCAAACTGGTTAGGATGGATAACAGTAAGTCTGACTCAGCCAATCCTCCATAGACTTCCTGCGGGAGAGGCCTCTGCTGCAGGCACCTCTCCAGGGTTACCTGGAGTTCCACTCCGTAGCCGGTGTACACGGTCACGTTGTACGTGCACTCCAGGAAGTTGTTGAAGGGCAGCGGTGGGTAATCACTGGAGTCAATGTACCCCTCGGGATCGGAGAAGCTCACACTGCAGAGAGCTGGAGGGAAGTGCTTTAATTAGGACATGAGGAACAACTCAGATGGAACTCAGATGGGCTGGGGGGTGGGACGGGGCCTCTATGGGGACTGGTATTTTCCTGTCCTCGTTTCTTCTGCTGTTGATTCTTCAGCTCCAGAATGGACATGATGATAAAAAGTATCAATAATGGACACAAAGTGACTATCTACTGTTACACCTCCCGCTGGGCCCCCTTCTAGCCAGTCTATGGGGGGGGATCCACTCATTGCATAGGATTGATATTTCATTCCCATTTTAGGGGTAAGAACACAGATGTGCAGAGAGGGGTGTTGTCTGGGCCAAGCCCACACAGTGAGCAGGATTTGGACCCATTGCATTTGTCTAAAATCCATGTATGCTTGACAATAAGGGGTCCCCTTTTCATGTGTGAAGATGAGAGAGAAGACAGAAGAAAGACTGGCCCATGGAGGTGCATTTCATTAAGTCTACATTTCAGTAAGGTGCGTTCATTCAGAAACACACCTAAGGGTGAAAGTGTTTTGGAAAGGTCATTTCCTCCCAAGCAGGTGAAAGAGTTTTGTTCCAAGATGAAAAGGTTTCAAGTCCCTCTCATTAGCTGCATGCCCTTGGGCAAGTTGCTTGGGGTCTCATCTTTACAATGGGGATGTTAATTCTGAGCCACAAGGCCAAGCTGATAGTCCACACACGGTAACTAATGGTGAGGCCTGAGCTTCCTCAGACCCCCGTTCCCTTATGCTCCAGGCACAGTGGGTGCCTTGTGGTTGCTGCAGGAGGACCCAGAGAACTGGGGGGCTGCCTACCTGGGACCTGCTCCGTGGTGATGACCGTGGTGGTGATGATGGTGGACGTAGTGGTCTCCTGGCTCTCCTCTGAGGCCGACCCAGTCAGCTCGTTCTCACCCTTGTCCATCAGGGTTGTGGAGCTGGCATCCTCCGGGGGAGCCTCCTGGGGGAGGGTGTGGGCCACATAGGGCTGGGAGGTGAATGGAGAGATTTGCAGGGGTGCGGGTGTCGTGGGGTCAGCTCCTTCCTTCTGTTCAGTCCAGAGGGGCACTTCTGAGGCCCCCTCGGAGGCAACAACAGGGTCCAGGTCTCCTGCTGGGTGAGGCTTCTCTGTGGGGGATGAGAGGGGACCCAGGCCTGAGGGCGCTGGCTGGGACCCGGCTCTCAGGACGGTGGCTGTGGAGGTGGCCTTGGGCCTCAGCTGCTTCCTGGCTGAGTTTAGTTGCTTGAGCAAAGGCAGCTTCTTCCCTGGGGACAAGGTATGCTTGGTGCTGGCCTCCTCTGGAAGCAGCAGTGACAGGACTGGGGTGTCATGATGCGCAGAGGGCACTGTCCCTTCCAAGTCCAGCTCGCCAAGTTCTTCCCCCGTGGGATTGGGAGGGGCCATTGCCACTCTCTCTTTGGGGCTCTCTGTGCCCAGACCGCTGCTCTCCAGTGCTGCTGAGGGCAGGACGTAAGGACTTGAAGGGCCGAGGTCTCTCTCCGGGTGAGCATCTTGGAAGAGGAGAAAAGACATCAGTTAGCTTAGCTGGGGCTCAGGACCTCCTAGGGTGTTCCTCTTCCTAAGGCTGGTGCCCGGGCTTGCCAGGCTGGCCTCTGCCTCCTCTCCTCCCTTTCCCCTCCCGCCCTCTCCTTCTTTCTCCTCCTTCCTTCTCTCCATCTCCATCTTTCTTTTCCCTCCATCCCTCCCTCATCTCTCCCTCCCTTCACATCCTCCTTTCTTCTTTCCCTTCCTTCTTTTACTTTCTCTTCCTTCCTTCATTTCTACCTTCATCCCTCCCTCCCTTCCTAACTTTCATTCAAATGGTACGAAAACAGTCCATGTCACCAAAACATCTGGACCCCTGTAACATTCTGAAATAAATAAATAAATGTGTGAAGACCCGGGTCTGCCGGTTGCTCCAGTGGCTTCACTCTCTGAGCCTCAGTTCCCTTTGCTGTCAATGGGGCTGTTATTCCCTATTCCCCGGGGTTGTCATCAGGCAGCACTTGGTGTATGCAAAGCACTCCGGGCAGCGCCTCGCCCATGGTGAGCACCCAGTGGACGTCAGCTGCTGTCCTGCTCTTCACTGTCATCATTGCAATCACAGCCCCTCAACGGGAAGCTGGAGCGGTCAGAACATCCCCAGCGGTGATCTCTAGATAGAGAGGAATTACATCCTGGAGACAAAGGCCCTCAGACGGATAGTTGTCCTTGTCAATTTTCTGTAGAGAGACACTCGCTCAGCCACAGTCTCCCGGCCCTTCGGTGCTGTCATTTAAATTTATTTCAGCAGCCGTTGGAAAGGCTCATTTACTCTCCTGGAGTTGGCGGCAGTGGCTTAATCTATATAGACTGCAAGAGTTTGCAATTGGCATCAACAAATGTCCCCGTTGTGTAACATCGATTAGCAGCCAGTGTTCCTTCCAGGTCACCAGTGACGCTGGGGCAGGCACGGGCTGGGGGAGGACAGGGTGTGTGCATGACTTAAGGGTAGATCTCCGTCATTCAGGGGCCAAGCAGGTTTTTTGGTCCGAGGTGGGCAGCACTGAGGCTTTGCAGTTATACCCGGGCTCAAATCCTACCTGTTAGAGTTATCAGCTGAGCGAGCCTGAACAACTCCATTCACCCCACTGAGGCCCAGCAGCACCTTGGGTATAACGGAGATCCACACACTCTATCTAACTCAGAGATTTGACTGATACGGATCTGCCCCAAAGTGGTGGATTTCATGCTCACTGTCACGTTCATAAGATGATTGATGTCAACCGTTTTTGTAGGCTGCAGAGGGAGAAGTTTATGGAACAAAAGGTGCAGAGGGTGAGAGGTAGGGACACCCGGCTCCTGAGATGCAGCTGTTGTTTGATGCAACAACTTAGGTGCAACCCAGGATTGGGGGGTCCTGCGTAGTTGTCCTGTCCGGGCCACTACTCACTAGCATACCTTACAAGAAGAGAAAGTTCTCTTCTTCTCTGTGGGTGTCAAAATGGGCAGCCAGACTAGATAATGATATGAAGGCCTTTCTAGCTCTGACTTTGTTGGTTTTTGAACGAAGCAGGTAATTTACAATTATTCTTAGAGCCATCCATTAACCCTGCTGAATCAGGCCGAGTAACC
>NW_003852433.1:1279983-1290393 GCF_000181295.1 Otolemur garnettii | reverse complement strand
GAGAGGAGAGGAGAGGAGAGGAGAGGAGAGGAGAGGAGAGGAGAGAGAACTCACAATTACAGAATCAAGGATTGCCGGCACAGAATGAAGTGATGGAAAGTCCATCAATACACCTTGGCCTTAATAATAGTGATGTTCATCACCTTTCATTTTTGAGTGCTTTATTGAGTGCTGAATAGGTTCTTTGCATTCGTTACTTCATTTAGTTTTTTCTCACTCTTATTAGGTAGAAATTATTATTTCTGTTTTATGGATGAGCGAACTGAGCCTTTGGAACATGAAGTAACTTTTCAAGGCCATACAGCAAAGCTGAGTTTCAAATATAGGTTTTTCCGACTCCAAAGAGCATGCTCCTAGTTCTCTTAAGAAACAGGTGGCATTGCTGTCACTTGGCATTCTCCTCTTTAGCTTAAGCGGTCTCTTCCCCATCCTCATTTTGTTTGGGTTTCTGCTGGGCTGGTCTTGGGAAGCTGAAGATTGAAAAGCCCCTTTGGTGACTTTACTATCAGGGTTCTCCAGGATGTTTGGTAACATGTGACCTCGCCTGGCCTGTCTTTCTACATATGCCCCATTCATTTGTCTTCTAGATGCCTGAGGTTGCAGGAGGCAGGGAATAGGCTGTGGGTTTGTGTAGCAGGGGGCGATATTGTGACTCTTTCCAAGACCTGTGACCTCACCAGTGAACCTAGCCCTCCAAGACTGGAATTCAGCTAACAAAAGTGGAAGGAAATACAAGAAAATGGATCCTCCAATTGGCTTTTCTCCATAGCTCCTGCTTCCAGACTCTGGGCCCCCGGGCTAGAGGGTGCTAACCGCAACAGCTACAGAGCTCTTTAGGAAGTGAATCTAGCGCGTTCAGAGTCATCCATTTCCTGCCAAGAACCTGACTGTCAAACAGAGTTTTGTGTCCACCAGATAAATTCCTCTCCTTGTCCCCATGGTCCCTTCTTCCTCAGACCATATATAAGCTGGGATCTTGCTGGTTGGCTCCAAACTTAAGGCCTTAAGGTCAAGTTCAACACAGGGGAATGTGCATCCATGGCCCGCAGCACATGTAGTCTGAAGGCTGCATTCCCAACCAGGATGCTGTTCAGGTGAGTGCCACGCAAACCAAATCCCCCCCCCGAGAATGAGTTGGAATGGGATTCTAGCTCACTGGAGATCCAGCAACTTCGCAACTTGCTCTAGTAGGCTGATTTTCCTGGGTACTTCACTGACTGTTGAGTTAAATAAACTCCTTTTTCTCAGAGCACATAAAAATTTCAATCATGGCAGTCACATTTGGCTGAGTCTTCCTTTATCATGCACTTTCAGTGCCCTACTCAAATTTGGTCAATCAATCAATGGAAGTGTTGGGTGCTGACTTTCTCCTCTGGTTGACACTCAGCACAAGAGAGTCAACACTCAAAGATAAGGCCCTTGCCCTCAAGGAGCTGGGAAAACAGACACACACTGGTAACCAAATACAGAGTCAAACAGAAGAGGCGAAGCTTTAATTAAATGCATACTGATGTTTGCTATGTCTGTAGGGCCAGGGCCCAGTCACGCAGAAGTCACCTGGGATTAGCTCTGCTATCTGAGTTGGGGAGGCAGCACCTCTCTCTTTCTCTTTCTCTCTCCACCCCTTTTTTCTAGCTTTGACAGCATGATGGAGATTAGACTGGCAGGTGCCCCACTAAAGTGTAAAAAGCACAAGTTCTGAGCTGAGGGTTTGTTATCTCAAATGCCCAGCAGCAGCAGAAGGGCTGGGAAAGGCACAGAATGGCAAGCAACAGCATGTCACCCTGCAGTCGTGAGTGAGTGAAAGAGAGCTGGGGACTGATTCTGCTATAATGCTCAGTGAAAAGAGCAAGACATAAAATTCTATGGTGTGTACGAGAACAACCGGAAACAACCAAGTAAAACAAATTGCTACGTGGAGAGCCATGTTTTGAATTGAAGAACGGCCTGAGGATGGTGGCCCTGGGGGGCTACAGGTGTTGGATGATGTTTGGTGATGTTTTTTTCTTCCTTCCTTCCACTTTTGGGCATTTAAAAAATATGTTTCATAAGCATTTAATACTTCTTTGAATGAAAAAGGAAACATTTATGAAAAGGGCTGAGGTTAGATGCTGGCTCCAGCGCCTCGTGGTTGAGAGGTCTAGGGAAGGCGGGGACACATTTGTGACCTGGAAGCATTTCCTGGGCTGAGTCACCGGGCTGCCTTGGAGTGCATTTTCCTGGTAGGGATGTTGGTAATTTTCCCCTCATAGGACTGTCTACAATGACTACTTTTGTAGTCAGGAAGGAGTGGCAGGGGAATCAAATGGCTGTATTTTTGGTAAAGGTGCTACAAAAATATCAGTCACTATTCTTACACATCATCATTATTAACATCCAATCCAATGGTTATTTCCTAGACTTTCAGACTCCACAGGAGGACTCCACAATAAGGGCTTACACAGTCTGCCTCTGTTGGCTTGTTTGACCCCAACAAGAACAAAAGTAAAAAGCAGATATCACTTTTTTTTTGTTTGGAGACATCATAGCTCACAGCAACATCAAATTCTGGGGCTCAAGCAATCCTCCTGCCTTAGCCTCTTGAGTATCTGGGACTATAGCTGCCTGTCACCATGCTCAGCTATTTTTTTGTTTTTGTTTGTTTAGGTAGAGATGGCATCTCATGCTCAGGCTGGTCTTGAACTCCCGAACTTGAGCGATCATCTCACTTCAGCCTCCCAGAGTGCTAGAATTATAGGCATGAGCCACCATGCCAGCCTAAATATCACATCTTAAATATCAGAAGGTTCCTAGAGGTTATGGTTACAAACTGCCCAGGTAAAGAGCTTGGAGTCCAGAAAGAAGAAATGGCTGCCCATGGTTACACATCAGTGGCAGTAACAAAACAAGGCTGTTTGGGCTGGGCGCGGTGGCTCACACCTGTAATGCTCACTCTCTGGGAGGCTGAGGCAAGAGGATCACTTGAGCTCAGGAGTTTGAAACCAGCCTAAGCAAGAGAGACACTCTGTCTTTACTAAAAACAGAAAAAAATTAGCTAGGGATTGTGGCTGGTGCCTGTAGACCCAGCTACTTGGGAGGCTGAGGCAGAAGAATCTCTTGAACCCAGGAGTTTGAGGTTACTGTGAGCTAGGCTGAGGCCATGGAACTCTAGCCTGGGTGGTGGAATGAGACTTTGTTTCAAAACACCACCACCACTACCACCATCAAAGCCATTTGACGCTTAAAAACATACTACAGCATATCAAACAAAATGAAAAACACATCTGGACCATCTTGAAGACTGTCAGTCAATTCTATGCCACCTACACTTGGGCTGGGTCCTTTTTGCTGGGGGCAAGGGCTTGCCTTGTTCATTGTGGGATGCAGTGCGGCATCTCTGGATTCTTCCCAATAGATGCCAGGAGCAAACTTTTCCCTGACAAACTCACCAAAATAATTCCAGACATTGTCAGATGTTCCCTGGGTAGCAAAGTTGCCTTGATTAAGGACCACTGGGTTAGTCACAGTGAACAAAACCAGGGTTAACTGGCACTGCCCTCAGAACTAAACCAATATCACTCCCTATTCCCAGAGCTGATCAGCTTCATTTTGCTTGTATCATTGAATTTTAGGGTTGGAGAAGGTCTTAGCATAATTCCTGCTTTGTAGATAAAGGAAGTTAAATTGAGTGAGGGCTGGATTTCCTTGTCCCATTCACATTTGATCATTGCTTCATCTATCCATTCATCTATCCATCCATCCATCCATCCATTTATCCATCTAATCACCCATTCATTCTGCACCTACCACATGCCAGTCCCTGGGACAGAAACAGGTGCTGGCACCTAGCAGTCTGCCCTGGAGAGCAAATCGCCACAGCTGACAGACAGCTCCAGCTTGTTATAATGAAAGAAGACGCAGCTTACATAGCTCACCTGGTCCTGTGGGAATGAGAAAGCTTGGCTAGATCCACAGGACTGATCCCATCTGGACTTTGAGAAGACTTTCTTGGATTAAGGGCCTTGGTGGGGGTGGGTTTGGGGACAGCAGGAGTTGCATGTACTGATTCAGTTGCAGCCTCTGCCTGATACCCCTGCTAAGAACACCTGTATTAAATGGCGAGTTATACCCCACAAAGTACGTGCCCACTTGTGATCTCATTCTAACCTACAAACCATACTGGAAGTGGCATTTTGTTTTTCCCCTTTTATTCATTTATTTATTTATTTTTTAGAGACAGAGTCTCACTTTGTTGCCCTCGGTAGGCATCACAGCTCACAGCAACCTCCAGCTCTTGGGCTTGGGAGATTCTCTTGCCTCAGCCTCCCGAGTAGCTGGGACACAGGTGCCCACCACAGTGCCCGGCTTTTTGTTGTTGTTGTTGCAGTTTGGCTGGGGCTGGGTTTGAACCTGCCACCCTTAGAATATAGGGCAGGTGCCCTACTCACTGAGCCACCTGTGCCACCCCTGTTTTTCCCATTTTATAAGTGAAAAAGAAAAAAAAAATGTCAACGCTTAGAGAGGGCAAATGACTTGTCCAAAATCATGGAGCAAGTTGGGGTGGAGTTACACACTGTCCGACATTGCTTCCTGTGCTCTTTCCTCTTCCCCTCATCTTAAAATATTTTTTTCCTGAAGAAAGTTTGTTCAAAAACCATAAGAGTACCTAAAAGGCAGAAAATCAAAAGTAAACCCCTCACTCCAATTCACCAAGCTTGCCTTGTAATGGGAATCAGTGCTAATAGGGTCTTTAATCTGTACAAAAATGTATTGATGCGAAAACCAGAAAAAGTATTTTTATTTTAAAAAATGCACTAGTACCCAGGAGGGTGGGTCTGGGAGGCAGAATCGTTACTGTTCTAGACTCCGTCCACTGCTACGTGCCGGTGAGACCCTACGGTCACTCCCCCTCTCTGCAGCTCACTGTTCTCGTCGGTAGGGAGGTTTACACCAGCTTTATTTATCTTTTCGGGCCCTTAGAGAGTAGAATGAAAGCTCGCCTGTAAAACAGAGCTCCCACGGCAGCCTGTCAGCCCTCACCAGCAGCGCTGTCACTTTCTGTCTATCTGAGCATTTGCCGAGTTACCACATAGCATAGATTGTTCTGTCACTTACAAAGTAACGTATTTTGAAATATTTCAGTCATTCAAAAAGAGTTAGAGACTAAGGCAATAAATATTCACGTACGTACACCTCCATCCTGAGAAACAGAGCACCCCAAGGCAGCCGAAGCCCCTGTTTCTTCCTCCTCCATCGTTTTCATCTCCCCCAGAAGAACGATTGCCCTGAATTTGGCATTTAGTGTTCTCACTGACTATGGGAACTTTTATTATTTTATTATTATTTATTGTGCATGTTATTTTACTACAGGTATCAAAATCTCTAAGCAACACACAGCCTTGCGTGGCATGTTTTAAAACTTCGTATAAATGCCATCATGCCATATGAATTATCCTGAAAACTGTTGCTTTTTCTTTCTTTTTTTCCCTTGCTCAACACCTTATGGATTAATCCACCCTGACACCTGTAGTGCTGTGGGTTCATTTTCACTGCTGTATAGCATCCCATCACTGACGTTTTACTTACACTCCCTCCTGAGGAGCTTTCCATGTGACTCACATAATCACTGCTTTCTGTTTTAAATGGCTACATTACAGTATAGACATAGACGTGATTGAATCGGTCTCCTATCATTTACTCTTTGGTGGCTGTCAGTCTCCTATCAATTATTATTTGGGTTGTTGTCATTCCCCTCCCTGCAAATAACACTTGAATTAATGCATTATCTTTAGTGAATGTGGTCAGGTAATGTCTTCAGGCGAGTGCTCTGGAAGTTGCATTGCTCAGCCAAAAGATGTACGTATTTAACATTTTGATTGACATGGAAGAATCACCTTCCAGAATAATCCAAACCTATTTACCCCACCACTCAAGAGTGCTGCTGTTTTTCAGCATTGAAGCCAATACTTCACGTCTGGTGATTTTAACTAGATCATCTAAATTAGAATCTGGGGCAGGTGGATACAGGCAGGACGTGCTTTTAAAATGTACCCTCCCCTGAATGGTGGGATCACGCCTTTGGTGCATAATGCAAGGGTATATGTCAGATCTATTAGTATAGAGTATAAATGTCTTAACACAATAACTAAGTAAATGAGAAGAGGTATGTACTAACCAGTGTGATGTAAGTGCTCCTAATTCCATCTGAAATCAGCACATTGTACCCCATAAACGCAGTAATGCATACAAGATCTATGTGTTTATGATTTAATTAAAAATAAAAATAAAAATAAAAATAAATGTGCCCTTCCCAACACTTTTGCTCAAAAGCAGCCAAGGACCCATTCTAGGGTGCTTTTCAAGTCCACCCCATCTCAGCCAGATTTTATGTAACAGAGCAGATGAGGAGGAGAGTGTGGGTTCAGTGGCCGGAGAGCCAAAGAAGCTTCATTCAAACAGCAATAGATTTCTAGGTAAGTGGGCTGCCTGGTCATGTTCCAAAGCACAGAGACATTTGTGATCACTGATACCCACTAGTGTGGTGCAAAGTATTGTTTATATTGGCAAAAATCTAGAAGCAACTTATACACCTATCAGTAAGGGACCACTTAAATGATTGTAGAAACATAGGATGGAATATTTGCAAGGTTTCAGCAAATACGAAAGAAATGAAGTGAAGTCATTGGTGAATACCACAGAGAATAACACGGCAAGAACTTTCAAAATTATAAGTACCTCTCCCCCTCGACTCAGAAGTCCATTTCTGGGAATTTACCCTGGAGAGAGATGTTTACTCATGTGCGAAATGATGTGTACACAAGTTTAAGCAATGCAGTGCTGGTTGTAGTGCAGAAGACAAATTAAGTATCCATCGATAAGGTCAAATCAGGTACAGACTGTCCAGGTGGAATGACGTGAATCTGAGCGAGGAGGGGAATGATGAAACTTACTATGGACTGAAGAGAAGCGGTGAAAGTGTCTGTTATGCTAGGAAGCAAGATGCAGTCTCAAAAGTTGAATCTGAAAAAGCTGAATCTACATAAGCTGGATTCATTGAAGGAGAGAGTAGAATGGCATTACTAGGGAGTTGGGGAGGGAAAGAGTGAGGCCAAAGGACCCAAAATTCCAGTTAGAATTCTTCACTTTGTCTTCTTTTGTTTGTAGCAGAACATCTGAACCTAGATACTTTATAGAGGAAAGAAGGTTAATTCTGACAATTAATTCTGGAGGCTGGGAAGTTCAAGGGCATTACTTGAAGTCCTGGTGAGGACTTGTCCTAGTAGGGACTCCGCAGAGTCCTGAGATAGTGCAGGGTGTCACATGGTGAGAGGGCTGAGTTTGTTAACATGCTTAGGTCTCTCTCTTCCTCTTCTATAAAGCCGCCAGTTCCACCCCCATATAAGCCATTACTCCATTAATCCATCAATTCACAAATGGATAAGGCCAATCATGAGGGCAGGGCCCTTGAGATCCGATTGCCTCTTAAAGCCCCCCCGACCAATACTGCCACATTGGGGATTAAAGTTCAACATGAGTTTTAGAGGGTACAGATATTCAAGCCACAGCTCAGGAGAAATAAGTTCTCCTGAGAGAGAGTTCTCCTGCAGACCTACTGCACAATAGGGTACAGATATTCAAGCCACAGCTCAGGAGAAATAAGTTCTCCTGAGAGAGAGTTCTCCTGCAGACCTACTGCACAATAATATAGCGACTGTAGTTAGTAGCAATGTCTCATATTCTTAAATATTGCTAAGAGACTAGATTATAAGTGTTCTTATCACAAAAAATAAGTATGTGAGATAATATATATGCTAATTAGCTTGATTTAGTCACTTAGCAAGGTATAAATATTTCAAAACATCATACTGTATATGATAAATATATACAATTTTATTTACCTATTAAAAATAGATGAATTAAAAAAATGCATTTTCTGAATACCAGGCTTCACCTGGGTCCAGCTGTATGTCACTACAGCTGCAGGGAAGATGAGTAACTCAGAATTGAACTGTAATGACCAGGCTTTGTCTGCAGGGGTGAGGCAGGGAGGGGTGGGAGGGTAGGGTGCAGTACAGGAATGATGTCTTCACACTATATGAACAGTCTGGCTGCTGATTGCTACTAGCAATCAAAAAAAGTGAAGAATAGTGTGTGGAGTTGCTACCTTTTGTGTGAATTGAGGAAAGAGGAAATAAGGCCATGGATATTTGCATTTGCTCCTATGGCATCAAGAGTACAGAAGAAGCTACACTGGTTATAGGGGACACGGGGCACTGGAAACAGGGTGATGGAGAGTAAAGGTGGAACGGAAATTTTTCCTATTGTATCTAGGTGTACCTATGTGTATGTGTAGTGTATACACATATGTGTGCGTGTGTATATATGTACATATGTGTGTATAGAAAGGAAATTACTTGTTCATAAACTATGTAACAAGTTGAAAAGAATAGCCACCACAGTTCAGTGTGGTGGAAAACAAGGAGCATGGAGTGTTGCTCACTCTCATGTGCGTGCGAGGGTGCACTTGAACCAGATGATGGGGGTTGCCTCAGCAGGGTGGGACTGACGTTTGGGGTGGGAGATAGAATCACTTTTTATTGTGCATCATTTTATACACTTTGACGATTGCATCAGGTCTGTGCTATTTTTATTGCAATAATTAAAAAATAATAATTAACTCCCTTTGTCACCTCAATTTCAGAGGAGGGCAGAGAACCAACCCCAGTCTTTCTCGGGTGTCTGCCTGCTCTCATATTTCCATGAGAAGTGGGAAAGTCTGCTTCCTCTTGCACGGAGTCCTCAAGAAACAGCACTTCTCTTCTGTTCTCCCTCCCCCAGGGAAAGGAGGGATTGTCTGACTGGAGGTATTAGGAAGTTGCTGGTATCCACTGTGAATTTCCTAGGGCAGGACCACTGGATGGAAAAGTTGGCATTAGAGAATCAATCAATCTTCAATCAATCTCTCTCTCTCGCCCTCGTTTCAGGCTTCTCTACTTGTGTGGCTGGGTACCCAAATCGAAGTCACCTGGGGAGGACACAGTGTAGGTGCCCAGCTGTGCTCTGTGGCCTCTTATCACTGATAATGAAGCTGATCCTATCTGGATTCTTATGCCCACATCCGTTTCTTAAATCAGAGGTGAGGACCATGGAGGTGAATTATGACCATTCCTACCCCCAAAGCTGGCTGATTAGAGTCCAGAGTCCCAAGGGAATCTTCTAACTGGGTTTCATGGCTTTGTTTAGTATACTTAGGTTAAGCATGAGTCACCTGAACCTCACCTAGCCCATTACACTCTTCCAGAGAGCACTGGCATTGCAGTTATAGCAAATGGCCGCTGATGGTCCCCACCATTAGTGAGGCAGTCGGGACTCTTCCTATGCAGGCTGGACGCCAGGCACTGCAGATTTCCCACTAGACATCCAAAATGGATCCCAGTTAAGATTTATAACAGAGGAGCCCTCAGACATGATTGAATGACTTGATTTTATGCTTTAAATTGAAAAAAAAAAGCCCATCAGGGCTTGGTGGTTCTTTTAAGACATAAATCACAGGACCTCTTTGCTTAAAACCTACCAGCGGATTCCCCTCACACTGAGAATAAAAGCAAAGCTCCTTTTAATGGGCTACAAAGCATTTTGGGTTCTGGCCTTGGACCTTCGTCTCCAGCACATCTCTTACTGTTTTTTTCCTTCTTCACTGTAATATGGCCACACACACTTTTTAATCTTGCCTTTTAAAACCTTTTGAATTCATCCTGCACCCCAGGGCCTTTGCACATGCTGCGCTCTCTGTCCAGAACTGTTCTCCTTCCACACGTTTGCTCCATGTGGTCCTTCAGGTCTCAGCTCACCTCCAGGATCACCCTTATCACTTTCTATCTTGTTCCCTTCAAAGACCTTGTTGAAATCTTGATGATTTGCTTCCTTGCTCACTGCCTGTCTCTACAAGATCACCCACACCCGCGCAATGTCACCTTTCACTGGCCACATGTGTCCCAAGTGCAGAATGGCCAGGATATTTGGAAACTGCCTGGGAACCTCCAGATCCCCCTACAGTGTTGGCCTGGGTGCTGAGTCGTGTCCTATCCTGCATTCTCTTAGGGCTGAGTTAAGAGTGGGAAGTGAAAGTAGATAAACTTTATTTATTTTGTTCCCTGTTATATCTCCTACCACCTACAACAGTGTCTTCTGTATCTAAGAAATCCAATAATTATTTGTTGAATTCATCAGAGAGGGAAGGGGAAAGAGAGAAGAGGAGGAAGGTGGGAGGACGGAAGGAAGGGTGTTAGACTAGGAGCACACTGTTCATCTTCACATTTCCTACAATGCCTAACACACATTACACACCCAGTGAGCACTGAAGAAGGGGAAGGAAGGGAAGGGGCATAGGAAGGTGGGAGGACGGAAGGAAGGGGTGTTAGACTAGGAGCA
>NW_003852433.1:1256509-1279942 GCF_000181295.1 Otolemur garnettii | reverse complement strand
GGAGGACGGAAGGAAGGGGTGTTAGACTAGGAGCACACTGTTCATCTTCACATTTCCTACAATGCCTAACATTACACACCCAGTGAGCACTGAAGGGGAAGGAAGGGAAGGGGCATAGGAGGCGATGAGCTAATGCCGAGGAGCCGATAGTGTCTAGATATCCTATCATTCTGCACCTGGCTGTGCATGGGTGGCAGGGAGCACAGCGTAGACTGAGTGCCCAGACCTCATCCTCATGAAAGCTGCTCCAGCCTGGTTCTCGGCCTTCGGGATCAGTTGTTCTAATCTCCTTCCTTTCCCCCCAGTTTTCTCCTCAGGACTCAAATGGAGAGATCTCCAGTCCACATTCTCCCTTCACTCGGAGAGGAGTTCATAGGCACCAAGATGAGAGACAGGAAAGAGGAGGGGCTGGGATCCTTGATCGACTCTGTGTGATTCAACAACACCCCCATTGTGATGGAGCAGGAAACCCCCGAGACTCCCAGTCCCCTCGTTACTCACAGAGCCAGTGACTGGACGGGAAACTGAGGCAGAAGCAAAGCCCCATCACATTCTCCCTTCGTGAGTGGGGAGACGGGAAACCCCCTCAATACCTATCTGCCTGTGCCAGGAGACCACCTCCTAGGCTCAGCCCACCCCTCATAAAAACCATCTCACGTGATCATTTACGGTGGAGTTGTGCCATTTCAGACAGCACGTCAGTGTCCAAGGCAGGCCAAGCCCACGGGAAGTCGGGCCCAGGGGTTCTATTTCACACATTTGGATGGGGACTTGGATGGGCTCAGCTTTTCACTTTTACGGTACACAAAAGACCTGGGCATATCAGGAGAAGCAAGGCGAGCAAATTGTACATATATGTACTTTTAACTTCAGATTCACATAGGTACATACAATTTGACTACATTGTTTGTGTTTGTTAGGTAAGGTCTGAGTTGCATTTGAGGCCCTCACCCAGGAGGTGTGCCACACGCCCCATGTTGTGCCTATTCCAGTTGAAGGATTCCCACAGTCGTTGTTAGGAAATCCCTGCTTCTCGCCTGGACTTTGCTCCACAGCCTCCTGTGTGGGTCCCCCTCCTGGGCCCCCCAGCTTGTTTCAGCCACAGCAGTCTGAGGGATCTCTCTAAACCACCCTCCTTCCGTGGCTGGGGTCCTGTCCAGTAAACTTCAAACTCTGTACCTTTCCCTGGAAGGTTCCAGGCCATCAGTTCCAGAATATTTCCCCATCCTTATTTCTCAACTGCTTGTCCCACAGCAACCAAATTATTTTAGTCCTTCTGAGTTTGATCAATCCATGTCTCTCTCGTCCCCCCAGTCACCCCAACACCCGCATAGACTGTTATCTCTCCTTGCACTTACTCTGCTTCCTTGACTCTTAACACTGCCAAAGAGCTAAGTCAAAATATAACCATTAATTGTCATTAATTGCCAGGCTTCCCTCCTGCCTTCCCTGCTCGGAGGAAGTTTCTCAAGCACAGGGAGAAACTAGGCTATTGGTCACTATCTCCCCAGAACCTATTCTGTGGCCATAGCCCTGACACACGGTAGCCCTCCCCCAGTAAATATCCCTGTAACCAATCACGAGTTTGTCTGCAGTGCTAAGGGTGAGACTCGCTGTGTTAGACAAAGCCCCCCTCTTTGAGTGATGGATTATAGATTTGCGGGATGGTTTACGCTATTGGTTATTATAAAGGTTAATTGATCCTTGGTAAACTTTATCCCAGATAAATGTGCTTTGGTTTATAAGCAGACAGCACAAAGGATGCCCATCCACAGTTTGCTTCAGCGTCGGCAGGGCGAACAGAAGCCTAGCTGGGGAATTTGCTTGTGGGTCCCTTCAATTTTCTGGCCTATGCCACGGTCATTTGGATACAGGGGAGGTTTTGAGATCCCGAAACAGAATCAAATGCACACGTGAGCTGATATGCCAGACTGGGTCGGCTGCGGGGTCCAGGGGGCCACAGGATGCTTGCGGCAGGTGTCAAGTGGGCTCCCACAGGCAAGAAAAGACCCTTTCAGTGTTTCAGCTATAAGAGTAATTATCCAATAATTATCTTTTGTGAGCTGTCTTCTCTCCCACGAATGGGCCTCCTTCGTAATTCATGCTGGGTTCCGAAAGCCTTGAACACCCTTTTATGTACGGTTACATCTCATCAGAGCGTCGGCTGGGCACTGCATCCATCTCCCTTGAATGAGTCCAGGGAGCTGCTGGCACAAGCGTGTATCTTGCCCTTGTATCTCAACTGTCTGATTGACCGAGGAGGCTGACGGCAGTGCCAACGGATTAGCATTGAATTGCTCTTCTCCCTTCCCTCCTCCATCTCCTTCTCCCACTTCCTCACGCCATGTGCCCCATTCATACCTCACGACGCAACTTTGGGACTTCCCGCAGGTAGTGAGTGAGTGGGAGAGGAAAGCAGTGTGAGGTATCTGTGTACACAAAAATCAGTGAGTGACTGAGGGAGGGAGACAGACGCACCACAGGCAGCCCAGAGTGCCGCACAGGGTGGGAAGCTATGGAGATTCCACTACCTAAATACTCGTGTACACAGATACGATACTTGGGAATGAATCCAGACGATTTGCCAGTGAGTTTAAAAGACATCGTGAGTAAGTTAACAATTTGTCTTCACCTGTTTGCTCAGATTCACAGACAAGAATAAAGATGGGATCAGCCTTCTGGGAAGCTTATCAGGACATGCCCAGAGGTATGAAAGATTTGAGAAATCAGGAGGCCTGAATTCAAGCCCTGGTTTTGCCCCCCAGTTGCTAGGTGACCTTCAGTGAGGTCCATCTCTCAAAACCTTGTTTCCCCACTTTGTGAAGTTCCAACAGTAATCTTTGCCTGGTCAAACTTCAAGAAACGAAATTGGGGCATGGCAAGGAGAGTTATATGTATGGTTGACTTTTAAGATGTTGATAGCAGTTTTACAAATCTGATGCATTTTAGAGATGGGAGCTGTCTTCTCTTTAGACATAGCACAGACAGCAGTGGCTGTAGTTGCTGGGGACTTACAAAACATTCCCGAGAAGTGACTATTGTTATCTTCATTTCAATGGTGAGAAAACTGGGACTCAGAGACAAGTGTCACAGTTGGAAAGTGGCAAAGCCAGGATTTGCAGGAAGGCTGTCTGATTCCCCGAACCTATTTTTTCCTTCTCTCTCTTTCTCACTAGCTTCTGAATCCTGGCCTGGCTGCTTCCAAGGTGAGCGCCACTGACTACAAACAAATCAGCACGGATCTGCTCCAGCTAATAGGTTCCCCAGTGACTCATCATGGTGGGAGCCCCGCTGATTCAGGAGGACCCTTGGTGACCACAGAGATAGCAGAGAACCAGCTGCTACAACTGAAGACTGAACTGCAGAAAAATGTGAGATCATTTCTACAGAGGCAGAACCAGAAGGCACCTAAAAGGTGGGAGTGTCAGCTCAGCACCCTCATTTTACAGATGGGTAAGCTGAGATCTGTGGCGTGAAGGACGAAGTTCTGGCTGGGACAGGCAGGAAGCCTCCTCAACTCGGTGGCCTTTGATGCGCCCTTTGTTTTTTCTAGGCCTCACGTTACCCTATCCATAGTGGAATCATTTCTCCAAGTAAAACCTTAAGAAAAATGACAATCAGGGGCTCCTCCGCTTACAGTGGGGCTATGTCTCGGTAAACCCATTTTAAGTTGAAAATAACCAAGGGGAAAATGCATCTGATACACCTATCCTATCATAGCTTAGCCTAGCTTACCTTAAGTATGCTCAGAACACCCACACTAGCCTACAACTGGGCAAAATCACCTCACACAAAGCCTACTGCCTAATAAAGACATTATAAAGAATTTTGAATCAAAGTCCAAAATTTGAAGTACTGAATGCTTATCATTTTTGCACAATTGTAAAGCTGAAAAATTGTTAAGTCAAACCATAGCAAGTTGAGGACAATCTGTATATAATTGTGCAGTGAAGAGATTGACTCAGAAGGTCTGGCTTGTCCATACCCTGCATATTCTGAACAAAAGTTTGACCCTTGAACTTGGCTGCAGAGAGGTAACCTTAAAGCCCTTGGAATATCCTGCTGGATAAGAGTGTCTTCTCTTACCTTAGGGGCCTTAGGGGCGATGCCAGACGTTTGATGCCAGCATTGTGCCTCTTCCCTTAGCCTGTGTCCCTGCCCTGTAACAAACCATAACCCTGGAGGCTTTTCTGAATCCTGTGAATCCTAGCATATTATTGAGACTGAAGTGGTCATGGGGATGACTGAACCCCAGTTATAGGTAAAAATAGGAACACAAGGGTTGAGTCAGGAAGAGGGGCAGAAGCCTGAGAGCTGCCTCTTAAGTTTTCTCCTCTTACCTGAGTCACCTTTGATGATGATGATGGGGCATAATGGAGCCAATGATGACAGTGCTTATTACAAGCCAGGCCCAATGTCCTGTCTGTTTTTCTATATCTGTGGTTCTACATCCACGGGTCATCTCATTTATTCTGCTCAACATCCCTGAGAGGTAGATTATCTTATTACCCCCATTTTACAGACAAGAAAACTGAGGCTGAGAGAAGGTTAGTCACTTGCTCAAGGTAGATGGTGGAGCTGGGATTTTAACGTAATTTGGAAGGCACTGGGCAGAATGGTCCCTAACATGATTTCCACACCTGGTGTCTTATGGATGTGCAGTTTTAAGGTACAATTTCTCTTTGAGGGTTTGGGGGGAGAAATCACTTCTGTTTATCTCCACTTCTCCCCTTCTCTCTCACATCTACACCTGCTAATGAGTCTGACAACTGCAGGAAGGATCTGGCTCTCAAACAGGAGGTGGAAGTGTCTTGAGTCTATCTCATTCTATTCCACCCATCCCTCCACTCCATCTCAGCCCAGTGCGTTCATCCCTTAGTCATGTACTGAGTGTGGCCTTGTGACTTGGGGTTCAGGGGAACTCAGGACACATCCTCTCTGCTCCCCGCCTCTACTGTCACTGTTTGTACCCGGCAGTAGAGCCTGACACATATTGGGAAGGGTCTGGCAACATCGAATGCTGAGTCCCCAGCCTTCCCATTCTCCGACTTGTGGGCCTTGATGTCTGCCTCTTGGAGTCCAGCCAGCCTCTGCACAGAGCCTAACGAGCTCTCTCAGCCAACGAGAACAATGCCTTGGATGTGAGTGGGCCTGTGGCCGAGGCGGTGCACAGAGCCTCCCTTCACTCACAGGCCTGCCCAGTGGGCAGGTGCTGTGTGCAGGGCCTCGGGGGAGCACTGGAGGGTGGATCTGATGGTCCTCAGAGTGGCTATTGTCAGCCCCCCACATGGCAGGGGTTACACAGAGTGCCTTAGTGCCCTGCCTCCCACCTGGCCCCCATTGTCGGCACGGTGCCTGCACACAGTGGCACGGTGCCATCTCCCTGGGATTGGGGAAGGATGCCTTTTTATTCACTGGGAAGTCATCTCTGCCAAGGTTGGCTCAGCACATGTGGGGGTTGTGACACAAAGAGAGAGAGGGAGGGGGCGGAGGGTGGAGAAGGAAAGACGCCCACCTCCCTTTCCCATGAACACTACTGCAGCTGGACTCTCGGCATCACTGATAACTTTCATCCTGACGGCCATGGCCACCACTGTTTGACCTTTATGATGTACTGAGTGTTTTACATGTGTTGACTCATGTAATCCTCAAGACCAGGCTGGGCGTGGTGACTCACACCTGCAATCCTAGCACTCTGGGAGGCCAAGGCTGCAGGATCACTTGAGCCCAGGCGTTGTAGACCAGCCTGAGCAAGAGCAAGACTCCGTCTCTACAGAAATTAGAAAAATTAGCCAGGTGTTATGACAAGCACCTGTAGTCCCAGCTACTCAGGAGACTGAGGCAGAAGGATCACTTGAGTCCAAGAGTTTGAGGTTGCTGGGAGCTGTGGTGACACATTGTATTCTACTGAGGGGCGACAAATCAAGCCCTTGTCTCAAAAAATAAATCCTCAAAAGTGAGCTGTGATGTGGAGACTATTATTTTCTCCATTTTGCAGATGAGGAAATTGAGGCTTAGGGAGAAAAATTCATTGATCCAAGATCACACTGGGAGAAGTTGGTGGGCCTGGGATTCAAACCAAGGACTGTCTGATTACATGAGCTACTAGCTCTACTTCATTTTAGGTGTTGTTAAAAGCATTATAAGTATGTTATTTAACTTTCACAATGAAGATTCACTCATTCACTCATTCATTCAACCATACTTTCATATAGTCATTCAACAAACAATGAGAACCCAGTGGCTGCTGGGTGCTTTGCTGAGGAATGTAGAAGGAGGTATGAAATATGTTGGAAGCAGTTTTGTTCTTGGTGGTGGTGAGGAATGAAGGGAAGGTGGGCTAACTCCAGAGCCCTTTCTTTTCCTTCTCTAAGGCACTCCCATCTGTCTGAGACTGTGGAGCCAACAGCAAGCGGTGCCCCGAAGTTTGTCATTCACCCTTGCCTTCACAGTCTAGATTTTCTGCTGGGCATAAGATAACCAGATAACAAGAGGATTGGGTGGGCATTCAGGGCGCCTGTGTCCCAAACACGAACTTGGTGTTTGGGTGTCCAGCACCCAAAGTGAGGAATGTCGAGTAGATGTTCTTTGGTCCCGAGGTGTCTTTTCGTGTTTTCCATATGCTCATATTGAATGGAACATACGTATAGGAAAGTCCAGCCAGCTGTAAAAGCACCACTCCATGAACTTTCTCAAACTGGACGTACCTGAAAAACTAGCAGACAGATCAAGAATCAATATATTGCCAGCATGTACTGCATCTTCTGGTCCACTCCCTTCAAAGGGAACCTGCTTTGCATTCTGGCGGCAAACATTAATTTAGCCTACTTCCGAATTCTTTGGATAATCATGCAGTACGTTATCTTTTGTTTGCAGCTTACTTCCCTCAATGCTATACTTGTGAGTTGTGTCTCTGTTGTGTGCCGTGGTAGTTTCTTCCTTTTTATGGCTGTGTAGAATTCCATCGTATGAATACACACCACTGTCTACCCATCCTGCTGCTAATGGGAATCCCATTTTTAGTTATAGTGAATAGTACAGCTAAATATTTTATTATGTGGTATTGGTGTGTATGTATACCCACTTCTGGAGGTGTATTTTCAACAGAATGCTGGTCACAGGATATGTCACCTTTGTACTTTCGAGATCTGCTAAAGAGTTAGTGCAAATCCTCCAATTTTGATTAAAAAACCCCACCCACATGCTTTCCTATGATGCTCTAACTAGCAGACCAAGGGAAACCTAATGTTGTTTATGCAAATACTAATTGCTATTTTTATTGCTGGTCTATGGTTCCTATCCTTCGAGGCCTTGGGGATGAAGGTACGTGCTGAGCATCGAATAGTTTGGATAAAACTGCAAACCAATGAACATCCAAAGAGTCCAGTCGGAAATTATTCCAGTACAAATTGTCATTTTCCAAGGGTTGACCGCCCACGCTTCATCCTTATTTTGGCATCTGGATCATTACTGGACACCTCATTACATCCTCGAATGGGGCTTGCCTCTCTTAGCTCCCTCTTTAACTAAGCATGAAATGAATCCAGGGGGCTGGGTGCGCTGGTTAGAAGGTTTTGATATGACTGCCCACGGCTGGGGGTGGGGGGTGGCCGGGAGTCCAGGCAGGTGGAGGAATGATAAGGGTTCCAGCAGACATCAGGGAGGGCTTTTCCACGGGAGCCAACCTTAGGCAACCAGGCTTTAAGCTGGAGGCAACACATCCTCCCCTCTCCAACTTGATCTTGATGAAGAAGAGATAAGGGCGAGGGATAAAGAGGAAACTGGACAAGGTCGCAATAGTCAGAATTTAAGTCTCTAAAAGGTTTGTACCCACATCTTCTCTGTAGCTCCCAGGAGACACGTTTTCTTCCTACTGTTTTGCCAGCCTATCTTTGCTGTTTCTTCCATCAGAGTGCTTAACTCTTTGATACACAGAAACACATACACACAACATACATAACAACCATCAGAACTAACTTCCCTTCTAAAATCTTTGGTAATTTTCCTATTAAAATTGAGACCTCCCAGCAATGCCCGTAGATCAGTGGGTAAGGTGCTGGCCACATACACCTGGGTTGGTAGGTTCAAACCTGGCCCAGGCCAGCTAAAACAACAATGACAACTGCAACAATAAAAACAACAACAAAATAGCCAGGCGTTGTGGTGGGCGCCTGTAGTCCCAGCTCCTTGGGAGGCTGAGGCAAGAGAATCGCTTGAGCCCAAAAGTTTGAGGTTGCTGTCAGCTGTGATGCCACAGCACTCTACCCAGGGCAACAGCTTGAGACTCTGTCTCAAAAACAAAAAAACATTTAAAGCCTCCTGTTTGGTTTCTTGGATTTTATAAGAGATGCGAAGAAATTCTTATTTTAGAATTGGGGAAACTGAGGCCCTAGGGAGGGAAAGAGCCTTGTTCAGTGTTACCCAGGAAGAAAAAGACGCTGACAACAGTAATGGGAATAAAATCACAATGATAACTGAGACCTTAGTAATGTGCTATAAATTGGTCTAAATACTCTGCTATGCCTTCTCATGTCATGCAACACCTCTGTATCAGTTGCTATTTTGGGAGTCCATTTTATAGATATGGAAACTGAGATTCAGCAAAATGAAATTATCATCATGAAGCTTCTGAAAGAAGGTCCAGCACTCCTCCTGGGGCCATCCAACACCAGGGTAGGCGGCCTTCATCACTTTCCTCGTCCTTGGTCCCTTCCTCTTTCTCATCCCCTTCTAGGATGGTTTCTTGTCCCTTCTTTTTGTGGTCCCCTCCCTTTGTGTATGGGCTTATAGCACAAGAATGACAACTCATCTGCCCTAGCTGGAACAGCACTGGTGGCCGAGATAATGCAATATTGATCTTCCCATGGCAGATTCTGTTCCTCGTAGCCACGTAGAAAGGAGATTAATGCAGGGCCCTGGCGGGTAGCAAACGGCATCTGTAAGGCAGCTTCCGTGACAGCAGGATAACATGCTTTATTAGCCTCATGACAAGACAATGTTTTACCATAATTTTTGATCAGAGACTGGGCAATGTTAGCGTCACAATACGTTTGGGAGGCAGTCACGCTGAGTAAATAGAAAATGAAAAGTAAAGTCAATGGTGGAGCCTTGGGAGTCAGAGATTGACTCAAATTGACCTCAAATTTCTAAGGATACACAGAAAATACAACAAATGCTCAGATTGCCAGACAGTAAGGTTGGGGCTCCAGTGCTGACCGTGGGACAGTGTGGGTGGTACCTTCTCCTCCCCACACTCTAGATTTTGTGCATTCATTTAAGTTCTGGATTCTCTAGATAGCCATGGAAATTGCTCATGTAGGCTTTGAGGGGAACTGCCCCAAGACTAGTGTTTCTCAAAAGATCACTTGCAGCAGAATCTCCTGGGCTGACTTTTATTTTTATTTATTTATTTATTTATTTTTTTTTTAGAGATAGAGTCTCTCACTTTGTGGTCCTCAGTAGAGTGCTGTGGCGTCACAGCTTACAGCAACCTCCAGCTCTTGGGCTTAGGTGATTTTCTTGCCTTAGCCTCCCAAGTAGCTGGGACTACAGGTGCCTGCCACAATGCCCAGCTATTTCTTTTGTTGTTGCAGTTTGGCCGGGGCCAGGCTCAAACCTGCCACCCTTGGTAGATGGGGCCAGCACCCTATCCACTTAGCCGCAGGCACTGCCCCTTTTAAAAGGGCTGACTTTTAAAATGCAGATTCCCAGGCATAACTTAGACTCATTGAAGTCAAATTTTGGGAGTGGGTTAGCACCAAGGAGTTTACACTTTTATCAAGTATTCCAGGCTAATCACATGATTATTGAGATATTTTCTTTTTCATATATCCCAGGCTGATCTCAAACTCCTGGCTTCAAGCAATCCTTCTGCCTGTATGTCCCAAAGTTCTGGGATTATAGGCATGAGCCACCATGGCATCAGGAAAATTTTTAGTTTTTTCTTTTTTTCTTGTAGAAAGAGAGTCTTGCTATGTTGCCCAGGCTGGTCTCAAGCTCTTAGCCTCAAGCTATCCACCTGCCTTGGTCTCCCAAAGCGCTGGGAGTACAGGTGTGAGCCCCTGCATCTGGCTTCCATTGACATATAAGAACCATTGCCTTTGGGAGTTCTGGGCATGGAGCAAATTACATCCCATAATCCTCCTCCCACCCCGTACTAAGCCATCACACCAGTACAGTCGCACTGCCCTGCATAATAGTCAATCACGTGATATCTGCATAGCACTTTTCCATATATGGTGCGCCATCACATCCACTCCCTTATCTAACCTTGGAACAAAAACCTTGCGGAAGGGAAATTATCCTTCCCACCTCACAGATGATAAAACTGAGGCTTGGAGGAGTTAAAGGGCTGGCTGCTAAAAAGGCCTCACATTTGGTAAAAAAGAAAAAGTGAGCCATCATTTGTTTCCTCATCCTCCTTCAAACACATCCTGCTTTTTAGAATTTTTCCATAGATCAGTGGTTCTTTACTGGGGGTAATTTTTCCCACTCTCCCTGCGGGATACTTGGCAATGCATGAAGACAAATTTAGTTGTTACAACTGGGGCAGGAGTGCTAGAGGCCTGAGATGCTGGTAAATATCCTCCAATGCACAGGACAGGCACCAAGGGCCTCACAACAAAGAACTCACAAATGTCAGGAGTGCTGAGGTGGAGAACCCTGGCCTGCACCTACTCTGCTCTCATCCATCAGATTTTATTCCGAGTTTATTGGGGGGGGGGCTTCAAGAATTTTTAGCGCAAGGGGTCATATTGCATGGAGCCTCTGGTTGCCTCTGGCTGCTGAAGATGGAGAAAAACTGGGAAACCAGCTTAGAAGCCGTTTAAACCACTGGTGACCTTGGCCATGTCCCTTTTTGAGGATCCTCAGTTTTCTCTTAGGTAAAACAGGGGTGGGGGGATTAGGCTAAATGAGATTCTTCTCATCATTTTGAAAATGTTCTCTGATCTACTTTTGTGCTCATACTGGGTAATCTCCTTTGGAAGGTGAGAGACAAGATCTGAGAGGCTGGTCCTGTGCAGGACAAAGTCACTGCACATTTTGGCCAATCCATCTTCCTGCTTCATCAGCTGGATTTGTTCTGCGTTAAAAAGGAACTCCCAAGGCAGAGAATGCTTTGGAAAGAAATTGGATTGGAATTTAATTGATGGTCTGGGCGATTTGCCACAGTCATTAAATCTCCCTGAAAGCCAGGCCATTGTTCTATACAGAAGCAACATGGCTTTGTTTGGATAATGCCGTGTGTATGAATTCAGTCTCTCCCCACTGGACCCACTGGGAGTAGAAGCCTGTCTTTGATGTCAATGGATCAGATGTAGGCCCAGGACCCCCATGGGTCCCGCTCCCTGTTCCAACCTGGCCTTCATCATATCCTGGCCATGAGGGTCTTGGATTCAGCAAACCCTCCTATTCTAACTCCTTCCCTAAAGTCACAGGGAGCCTTCTCATCTGACCACACCACCCCTCCTTGAAATTCCTTCCACGGACCTCCATCATCCATACAAGCAATCCCCAAGTTCCTCATTCTGTCGGCTCTTGAGTAAGTTGGAAGATGGTTTTTCCTCCTCATGGGCAGTTAAAATGCTCCCCTGCAGGGTAAAGGCTCTGCTAAGCCCTGCAGGATAAAGGGAATGTGTTCAGCTCAACTGAAACCATGTTTTCCAAATCCTTTGCACATGAATTCTCCTCCCACTCCCTCCCTTCATCCATATCTCACTTGTTTACATTTTGTAAAATAGCATTTCACAGAATTCCATTTAGGGAAGCACTCACCTATAAATGGAAGTATAAAATCTTTAGCCTGGCATTCGAGGATTTCCAAGGGAAGGTCCTTAACTGTATTGCCAGCCTCATATCCTACCTTCTAGCACCACCCTACAGCCATGTCAAAGCAGCCAGGTCAAATCCTTTGACATTTTCCAAATCCCATGTTTTGGAAGAGTAGGAAGGAAAACCTACAGGCTACAGCCAAGCCTGGAATCACACAGACTCACAGTTCCCACCCCCCAGGCCACAGATCAGTACCAGCACACGGCCTGTTAGACATCAGGCCATGCGGCAGGGTGTGAGCAGCAGGCTAGTGAGCGAAATTTCATCTGTGTTTACAGCCGGTCCCCATCACTGGCACCACCACCCGAATCCTGCCTCCTGTCATATCAGAACCTGGGAGGGGAACCCCACTGCAAACGGTGTGTGCAAGGCATCCAGGATGCACACTCCTTATAAGAATCTAATGATCCCCCTCCCCCCCAAATGTCTTCCATGAAACAGGTCCCCTGGTGCCAAAAAGTTTAGGAACTACCGACTAAAACTACTGAATCACATTTTGCCATTTCCTAGCAGTGTGAGCTTAGAGAGTGAACCTCCATGCCTCGGCTCCTCTCTGTGAAATGGGTACTAGAGCCCCACCTCATACAGTAAGCAGATGCATGTAAAGAGCCCAGAGCACAGTAACCACTCAATAATGTCAGCTCTTGATTTAAGTCTATTATCATGATTTTGCACGCATGATTTTCTCTGCTGGCAATACCTTTCCTCTCACTGCACATCTAGTGAACGTCCATTCTGACACCATCTCTCTGTAGAGCTGTCTTCACATGCTCAGGCAGCACCTTGCATTCACCCGTTCATTCATTCATTCATTCATTGCTTTGTTCATTTAACTTTGAGCCCTTACTCTGTGCTGGCTACTTTTCCAGAAAGTATGACTGACCTGGTCTCTGCCCGAAGTCTAGAAGGAAGGCCAGACTTGAACAAAGAACGACACAGGTAATGAACTGCAACAGAGACATTTACCAGGCCTCTGGTCTCTATTCTTGCTCCTAGTATGTTGCTTTTTCTTTTTAAACTAAAATATGAAAGCTTTATTAATAATCACAGATCATCCCCGTGGGTTACGTGGTTGACCCTGACATCTAGGACTCAGAAGTCAAGGTTAGCACAGTCTCAGAGACTCTTGTTCTGACCCCAACAGGGCAAGCGTGTAGCCGACGCACCTGGGGCCTTTCACGCTGTGATAAGGGAGCGGCACGTGTTGCCCATAAATTTACACACCTGTGTGCACTGTCTCTGCAAGCTGTCCTGCCCAGGACCTTGGTAACCCTGGCCGGCTTGACAGGCTGCACATGGCTCCCATTACTGATGGCAGTGGCGGCAGCCAGGTGGGAGACCCTGGCATGCTGCATTTTAATGACTTGTTTTCAGGCACAGCTCCCTACCAGACTGGGAGCTCCTCCAGGGAGCTGCGTGAGTGACTGCTTCGGAGAAGAGGTTCCTGAAATGTTTACTGAATAGGGAGATGGCTTGGGAGCAGCAAAGTTTAAGGATGACCCTTATAAGAATCTAATGACCCCCTTACCTGCCTGCTACTGAGACATCAAAAGTGGTGGCTACCACTTGCCACCAGCTGCAAACCCAAGCCCTTAAGAGGAAGAGAAGAGAAAATGACCTGGTTTATTCTATTTGAAGAACTCAGAGTTCCCAGTGCCCTGGGTGCCTCTCAGAACTCCATTTTTATTTCTGAAAGAAAAATAATAAACCAGGTTAGTGCTAAAGAAGACAGACAGGAGCCGAGGCAGGCTAACAGGCGGTCTGCAGCTCTCTGGGGCACTTTCCTCGTCAGTTCCAGGGAGAGGGAGAGAGAAAAGACACAATTCTTCAAATAGCTCTTCTCTTTTTAGGGAATATGTAATCGTCTCAATTAAAACACAGACCAGAATATTTAATGGCACGGAAATTGATTTTGATGCTATTTAAATAATTTCCCCCTAGAGGAGACGGGTATTACTTGGCCTAATTTGGTGGAAGCATTCATTTCCTTCCCAGCTCAGAACTTGTATGCGGGAGGTTCTATTCACACAAGGCAGACCTGAATTGGTTTCAGGCTCAGGGGACTTTTCCAGGGTCCTGGAATAGGAAAGAGCATAAACTAAGGCGACTCAGGTCAACAAGAGAAGTGCGTAAAGTGATTTAAGGAAGCTTGCCCTAGCTATATCATTCTAACTTCTTCCCGGGATAAGTTTTCATGGGACCCAATGATGGGGGGATCTCCTAGGGGATGTACTGTCCATGACATTATTCAGAGTGGAGGCCCGTGGGTGTGGTGGCTCATGCCTGCAATTCTAGCACTCTGGGAGGCTGAGCTGGGAGTATCCCTTGAGATTTGGAGTTTAAGACCAGTCTAAGCAAGACAGAAACCCTGTCTCTACTAAAAATAGAAGAATCGGCCTGACTTGGTGTCACATGCCTATAGTCCCGGCTGCTCAGGAGGCTGAGGCCGGAGAATCGCTTGATCCTTAGTAATTTGAGGTTGCTGTGAGCTAGGCTGATGCCATGGCATTCCAAACTGGGTGACAGAGTGAGACACAGTCTCAAAACAAAGCAAAAACATAAAGAGTGGAGGCTAAGAGAAGGAGGGGCCGGTGACAGGCACTCCCACTTGTAACTTTGCTCCACCCCTAAAACACGTCTGCGGCATTATGGATGCACCATAACCTGCGTGCAATCCCTGTGCTGACTGTCTTTCTGTTGGTTTACTTGGAAGATGACGTAAGGAAGGGAGGAAGTAAAGAGGCATTTGCTGCTCTCCTGGTACCCTGCTGGGCACTTGCAGCAATGGGATAAAAATTCCAAATTCCAAATCCCAATCATTTCCCTTTCCTTTTGACAACAGAAAATCCATGGTTTTAAAGTTGGCAAACTATAGCCCATGGGCCCCAAACTGGTCTTCTTTCTGTTTTTGTAAATAAAGTTTTATTGAAACATAGTCATGTATTTTTTACAAATGTGTTATCCATGGCTGCTTTCATGCTTCAATAGCAGAGTTGAACCCCAATAACCATCAAAGCCTAAAATGTCTCCTCTCTGATCCTGTAAAGTTTTCTAATCCCTGGTTTGAAGTATGAACATATGAAATGACTATTTTAGTAGGAAAAAAGAAAAAAGGAAGGTCAAATATTTGTAATATGTAGTTCAAGCTAATAACCCATTTTGGTTTCAAATCCTGGAAAGCACGCAGTTTGTTTCATCCATCTTTCTCATTTTATTTTATAGTAGACAGAATTAAAGATCAGAGAGGTTAAACGACTTAAAGTTCACACAGCTGCAAAGTGGCAAGATCAGGACACGAGGTCAAGGGCACACGTCTAAGGCAATTGGTCTTTCTGCTCCCTGTGCTCCATCGTCAACCTCTGTGCCCTTGTAGTTACCAAATACTCACATCATCCCTTCAGTCCTTGCCCTAGCAGATGAAGCCTCAGAATCTGCCAAGGATCTGGGCCAGGAATGACCCTGAGTTTATTCTTTTGTTATTAGCATTAAATATTGTGATAAGAATCCTTTATCTGAGAGATGGTCAAAGACCATTGTAGCCGTCCCTGTTGAAGGGTTTAGATGTTATTTCAAAAGCCATGGGGGTGGGGGCTAAACATGGGAGTGGAGGTGAGATAATCAGGTTTGCACTGTACTCTGCACTCTACTTGATCACTCTACTTTCTGGACAAAGCTTGGTGAGGGTTTAGGGGTAGAGGCAAAATGATTAGTCCAAGTGAGAGAATGGGGCATGACCAGAAGTGGAGACTAAAAGGTGAGTAAGATTTAGGGTACATCTGTTTAGAGTCAAGAGGTTGCAATTAGATTGGATATGGGGAGGTGAGTGGGTTGAGTGTGGTTCAAGGATCAAGAATGATGCCAACATTTCTGCTTGAGCAATCAGGTAGAGAGTGGAGACTTCGGAGGCAGGAAATGCTGATTAAGCACCAGTTTGGGAGGCAGGATCAGATCTGTCATATATTGGTCACTGCTGAAAGGGGAGACTGTCTATCTCAGATGGTTACTGAGAAAGCTTAAATGAAAATAATGTCTGTGCAGACCTGAGCATATAGTCTGTGTCCCTTAGATGCGTGGTTTAAGAAGGATACTAACAAAGGTATATGGCAAGGTGGAGAGAATCTGGGTTCTGGAGTCAGAGACTTGGGTTCAAATCCAAGTTCTGCCACTTGGATTCGACATCAGTAGGCCATGTGCATCAGCGAAGTGCTGAGTGGTAGAAGAGTCCTTTCCGTAGGAGTGTAGGAACCAGAGATGGCTCTCGGGGAGGCTTCCTGGAGGAGACAGCATTAATTCTGAGACTGGAAAGTAATCAATCTGGTCTATGAGAAGAAGGGAAAATGTATGCAGCTTAGTTATTTTGTGAATTGGAAAGAAACTACGGTTCTTAATGTGCTCAAACAATTTCCTCTTCCTTCTGATTTACTTTGAGATTTTAGTCACATTATATTGGTCTCTCTTTAGGGACTGAACTTTCTTTTAATAATTAATTCTGGCTTCTCATCCTGCGCTTTCAGAGCTCCCCACCCACCTTTACTTGTCAGTCCTCCTTGTCTCCGCTTACTCAGATTTCAGGTTCTCTGTTTAAACATAACATTCACAGTTCTCTGGACTAGTTCAGTCCCCATTATATGCTCCCGATCTCCCTGTGCTTGTACCATCTACATGTGTCCTCCATACTAGAAAATAGCTGAGAGGGGGAATGAGCCTGTGTTTACAAGACTAGCGCTGGCAGCTGTGATACAGGCACATAGGAGAGGCTGAACAAATACTTGAATAAATGAATGAATGACTGAATTTGTGTATTGCATCCTGGTTCCCTAGCACATCTGGATTTCCCTCTTTCTCTGCAGGGTGATATGAGGAGATGTACGGTTGAGTGTCATACCCAGTCCACATGTTCCTCTTTCCCCAAGAAGGGTCATGAATTTCTTTTCTTTTTGTAAAAATAAGATATCTTCCATGACACCCCTGGCCACCAGATTATTCATCCCAGAATTCTTCCTCTATCTAGTATAACTCACTTCCTGCCCTGGAAACAAGGGGAAATCCAAATGGGTTGACTCAGTTTGTAGGACCCTCCAAGGCTGGGTCAATAAACTTCGGCAACCTTATTTCCCTCTGATTCCTCACATGTCGCCTTTCTTTTCCCTATCCATGGAACACTCACTTCTGAAGGCCATGCGTCCCCCTCTATTGCTTTTCCTTGAGTAATTTCACTGCCTCCTTAAAGCCATTCCCCATCACCCCAATCTAACCTGACTTCTCTAAAATGCTTCTATACATTTTGTCTGAACTGCTCTTTCTGTTATCTATCCTTGCTTTATCTGTATCTACCCTGCCTTTCCAACTATAGCATATGGAAGGGAGACGACCTTGCTTTGACCAACTTTGTATCCTCATAGCACCTATACCTCATGCTTAGAAGGTGAGGTCCCCCATATGTAACAATCATTGGTATATAATTTTTTTGATGTCTGCCATTCCTGTTAGATTGTAAATTTTATGAGGGCAGGGGCCATGGTTTATCCCTTGCTCCTGATTCCTTACTTGATGGTACGTGCTCAGTAAATGTGTGTTGGATACACACATCAAGTGCATGCCTCACAGTGATCTGATGTTTACCTCTGGATTCTGTATAATTTACATAATAATTCCCACATCAGATTCGTAACATACTTAAGTATGTCGAATTGGGATATAGAAAGGGGTAATTATTTCCTCACTCAGGATCCCAAAGGGAAAATCATTTTGTAATTGTTGAAAACATAATCGGATGTTCATAAAATTTTTCTTCAATAGCACATAAATCAAACTTTTCATCAAGAAATCAAGAGACGCTATGAGCACTGGGAGAGCTATGCCAGCTACGACCAGCATTCTGGGGTAGCAGAAGGCACTGTAGCAGCCCAGAGCACCCTGGTATTTCAGCACCCTGGACAGCAGCCCCAGAAAACCACTTCCATCAAATTCTTGACTGATTCCTGTGATGGATGGCAACCTGAAGAGATAACACCCCTAAGAGCCCTAAGCAGCCAGGCGAGGTGGCTCACACCTGTAATCTTAGGACTCTGGGAGGTCGAGGTGGGTGGATTATGTGAGCTCATGATTTCGAGACCAGCCTGAGCAAGATTGAGACTCCATCTCTAAAAAAATAGCTGGGTGTTGGGGCGGACACCTGTAGTTCCAGCTACTTGGGAGGCTGAGGCAAGAGGATCACTTGAGCCCAAGAGTTTGAGACTGTTGTGAGCTATGATGCCACAGCTCTCTACTGGGGGCAAAAAGTGAGATTCCATCTCAAAAAGAAAAGAAAAGAAAAGAGCCCGTGTCTGTGCTACGACACCTTATTTATGGTATCTCTCCAAGTCTCGTCTCCTCTCTGCCCTCCTGCATCCTGAATCTGCCAGGCTCTTCCTGTGTCTCATCCTCCTTCTGTCAGGTTTTGCTCTTCTGACCCCTTTGGACCTGTGTTTTTGCTCTTTCTCCGTAGGCTGAGTTAGGAAGGAAAGCAAGTTGGGGCAGAGCAGTCCTCCAGCTGCAATTACCTGGCTCCTCATCTTGATCTGCTCTTCAGACCGCCCTTCAAGGTGAAACCTTATTGTGAAATCATATGATAATTCCCTCAATTCTTTCCAAGACTGCCAAGGAGAGAGAGAGATATCAACTACCAATATGCCACCTTTCTTGTTTCCAACTATTCATCCTTACCTTCTCACCCCAACCACATTCCAAAGCATTTTCCTTTCTCTCATTTGGGGTAAAAATGCTTTCTTTTCATTCCAGCTCTCATGGTAGCCGTAGCTCAGGCTAGGAATCTAAAAATCTCCCATTTTTGGTCTTTCCACATCCAGTCAATCACAAAGTTTTATTCATTATCTTACCTGTGTCACCTCCTTTACCCTCCCCCCCCTACTGCCCCAGCCATGGCCACTGGCCCAAGCTAAAGTCATCTCTATCCTCGGATCAGCAGTCCCCAACATTTTTGGCACTGGAGACTGCCTTCATGAAAGACAATTTTTTTTCGCAGACTATGGAGATGGTTTCAGGATGACTCAAGTGCATTACATCTCCACCTCAGAGCATCAAGCACCAGATTCTCAGGAGTGTGCAGCCTGGATCCATCACATGCATAGTTTAAAGTAGGGTTCATTCTCCTGTGAGAATCCTGCTGATATGACAGGAGACGGGGCTCAGGCAGTCATGTGGGCCATGAAAAGCAGCTGTAAATACAGACGAAGCTTTGCTCACCCACCTACCATTCACCTCCTGTTGTATGGCCTGGTTCCTAACAGGCCATGGGCCACTACCGGTCCATGGCCCAGGGTGGGGACCGCAACCTTAGCTGATCAAACAGCCTCCTCACTGAGGCTTCCCTGACTCTAATCTCTCCTTCCAAAAGAACTCCCACTCATGACAATTTTTCTAAAATTCAAATATGCCCATTTTACTCTCCTACTTAAAATCCTTCAGAATTTTCCCTTAGAATAAGGTCTGAGATTTTCAAACATTATATATAAGTTCTGCAAATCTAGCCCAGGCCTGTACTGATCGCCTCAATTCCCCCACTTCCCTCCTTACCCTAGACCCTTTATAACTCAATCATTCAATTATACAAAATGATGTATAATTTTCTAGATAGATGTAGTATAAAGAATAGCGGGTAGAAATATAAGTTCAACAGTTAAACTGCCTGAGTTTGGATCCAGTTCTGCAATTTGGTAACTGTATGTTATGTCCTGACACCCAAGTTTCCTCATTTAAACACGGGGAAGAAAACCTACAGCAGTGCCGACTTCAGAAGGTTGTTGTAACATAAATGAGATAATTCACACGGAAGATTTTAACACAGTGCCATTTTCCTTATCAACAAATGTGCTGTCTTATCTGTGCTTGGCTCCTCCTGGTGCTTTGCCTTCTCTTCTGCATCTGGTCAACTGATAACTCCTCTTTAACTCTCAGTTCAGGCGTCACCTCCTCCAGGAAACCCTGTCGGGTTCTAGGCTGGGTGAATGACTCCCAGCTCACTTTTCACCCCATCCCGTAACCATTTGGGCATTGGATACACATCAGCGCGTATGGGCTGAGTCTCACCTTCCTCCATCCTCATTACCAGGCACGGTGCTTGGTATAGGGTGTTACGTTCACGTAGCACCTGCTGAATGAATGGATCTGTAAGAAAATTACTCTCCTGTGAGCCTTGTGTATTTCCAAGCAAAGCCCAGACCTTCTCTTCTGGTTCTTCCTCTATAGCTCTCCATCCAGATTTAGGCAGAGTGGATGCTCACAAAAGCCTGCTTCGTTTGAGTGAATTGAAAATGACAACCTCATTCCAGAATCCTCGCACAGCCATCTTGATGGAGGGAGAGGGTGGCTGGCTGGTAGGCACAGGCAGATAAAGCAGGCCAGAGTTGGTATAAGCCATTTATTCTCCTGAAAGAACTAAAGCTAATCTTTCATAAGCAGTCTGGTCGGATTCTTGTTTCTAATACAGATGCTATCAGGGTCTTAGATGTGATAAACTCCCTGGGGTTTCTATAAGACTCTGAATGCTGGCTGGAGTTAAATGCCTGTTCTCCTCTGAGCTCTGGCAACTCCCTCCAGATCAGTCAGCGGCAAGCAGACACACGGCTGCAGGGAAAAGCCAGATTTTCCTTGCAGGCTGCAGTAACTAAGATGAGCCGGCCTTGGCCCCACCTGTGCCCTCTCCCCATGGCTGTCCCTCTGACTCCTCAGATCTCAGCATAAAGTTGGAGCCAACTCCTCAGAAGGCTATCTCCAGCCACCTTAAGTTACAAAGTCCTACAAATGTTACCAATGTCCTACCCATGAGGGCCAGAATCACCTGTCTCGTCTGTCATTATATCCTCTGTGTCAACATAGCATCTTGTGCAAAGTAAATCTTCAATAAATATTTATAGAATGAATTAACAGATAAGAATTTGGAGTGCTATGAGACTCTGGGAAGTAACTGTGTTACTGTGGCCTGTTTCTTCCCCTGTGACATGAGGGAGTCCAGTGGGACTTTGTAAGGTTCCTTCCAGGTCTGTCATTTATGACCTTATAGAATCAGATCAGGAAGAAAACATCCAGTATTGGGTCCTTTTCTTCTAAGACTTGAGCCGTTGGTGTATTTGCCTATCTTGGAGTTCTTTAACCTCAGAACTCTTGAGGCTGGATTATTCTTTATGGGGCAGGGGATTGTCCTGTGCACTGAAGGATGTTTAACAGCATCTCTGATCTCTATCCACTACATACCTATGGTATTTCCACCCTGACCCCAGTGGTGAGGTGACAACCAGAAGCATCATCACCAGACATTGCCAGATGTCTCTTGGAGAGCAAAATTGCTCCCCAGCCCTGTGAGGACCACTGGCCCAGACCATGGTGGGTCTGATATTTATGCCAAGCAGCCTAGACTTTGTCCTTCTTTGCCTCCAACTTGAACTTTCTCTGCTGCAACAGGAGCAAAATTCCCCAGGAAGGAGTCTCAGCAGATGACGAATGCCCTCCAGGGCAGTGGCTATGAGACCTGAGTGAGCATCGGAATCCACCAGGAGGGCTTCATAAACGCAGATTGCCAGCCTGCCCCCCATGGAGCGGAATCAGAGTTTCTGATTCAGAAGGTCTGGAGAAGGGTCCAAGATTTTGTATTTCTAACAGGTTCAGGTGACTCTGATGCTGCTGGTCCAGTGACCAGACTATCTATGCCTTATGGCCATGGTTCTCAGACCTGAATGTCCATGAGAGTCACCTGGGGGACATTTAACAACCCCGACATGTTCTGCCTATATCCCAGCTCACTGCATAAACTTTACAAGGCACCCGTGTCTTTTAAAGCTCTCCAGGTGCTTCCAACATTGCAGACAAGCCTAAGAACCTCTGTCCTGTGGCACAGAGAAAGAGCTATGAATGCCGCTTCTGTGTTTTCTACATTTTGTCCATTCAAAAAGAGCCATTAGAGCTGGGCGTGGTGGCTCATGCCTGTAATCCTCTGGGAGGCCAAGCCAGGAGGATCGCTTGAGCTCTGGAGTTTAAGACCAGCCTGAGCAAGAGTGGACCTCTGTCTCTACTCAAAATGAAACACTGTGGAAGATGAGTGGAGGGAGGGTAATTGGTGGGGCCACACCTACGGTGCATCACAAGGGTACATGTGAAATTTACTAAGTGTAGAATATAAATGTCTAAACACAATAACTAAGAAAATGCCATGAAGGCTATGTTAATCAGTTTGATGAAAATATTCCAAATGGTATATAAAGCCAGCACATTGTACCCCATGATTGCATTAATGTACACAGCTATGATTTAATAAAAAAAAAATGAGACACTGAGACAAGAGGATCCCTTGAGCCCAAGAATTTGAGGTTGCTGTGAACTATGATGCCACTGCACTCTACTGAGGGCCAAAAAGTGAGACATTGTCTCAAAGAAAAAAGAGCCATTAGACCATTTTGGCTGCGGGGACATGTTGGAAGGGCGGAAACCTGACTCTCCTTCATCTGCTGGGTCCCCTTGCTCACTTGGCCTCTTACTCACTTTCTTTGTCCACCTGCTAGTTTCTCGCCTCGGCTTCACGTACCTTGGGCAGTTCACTCTTCCACGCACACTCCCTCTCGCCCCTGAACACGACACTCTCCTACCTGCTTCTCATTTCTTGCCTCATCTCTTCTCCATTTTTTCATTTCTCCACGTATTTGCTTACCATCCTCCCTGTTTTAATCCTTGATCGTTTATTTTTTCCCATCTCCTTTTGAGAACAGAGGCCAGAGGTTGACTAAGACCTTTGCGCTTGGAATTCTCTTTGCCCTCCTCTCCTTCCCTCCCAATTAATTTTTGAATTTCAGCTTAACCATCCCTACCTCCGTCTCCCAGGCCAGCTCAAACCTCTCACAAGCTCTGGCATCACCCAGAGGTCACAGATGTAAGTGTGCCATGATTTGTGGGTACAATCATACGTATGGGAGATGATTTCTGCTTGTCCGCCTCACACGACTGTGTGCACCTTGAGGGCAGGGCCCTGTCTCTTTACTGTCACGGCATTCCCAGTGACTGGCACCACCCAGAGCCAGGGGTCAACTCTGCGAGGCTGCAGAGACACCTGCAGCAGCTCCCCCTCCCTTCTCGGCCTCTGGGGCTACTATGCTGTGCTGGAGAAGGGAGACGTGGAAGGACCAGGACTCTTTCCCCAACAGTTATAGGCCGGGATGGGTTCTGAGACTTTCCAGGACACACAGAGAAAAGCCTAATTCCCACTAGGTTGGCAAAGTTATCCTCAGTGGTTGTGACTGGTTCTCAGGCAGGCCTCCTCAACTGACATCCAGACCCAGGGTCACAAAACCCTCAGAAAATCTTTCCATGTACTGGGGGAGGGAGGTTTGTGTCAGCCATTTTTTCATCTGGGGCACCAGTCAGACTTTGAAATTCCAAGTTGTCTAACTCTTACACACCAGAGGGTGTGTATCTTGTAAGTGGGAAGGCAGGGACTATGTGAATTCAACCAGTCGGAGCAACCAGCTTGTTTTGCAAAAACCTGTGAGGCCTGCAGCCACATAACCAGCAGAAACTAATGCCTGATAGGCCCTGGCAGCTTGTGGATGAACTCCA
>NW_003852433.1:1253886-1256284 GCF_000181295.1 Otolemur garnettii | reverse complement strand
GGAACCTTGATTTGGGGAGTGATAATCTCCACCTCTGTCTCTTTGGGAGATTAGCTTTGACCGTCTCAAAGCATTAACCAGGCTCCTAAGGAGAAATGAAGGGCAAGTTTGCAAATGCAGTTGCCTGGGCTGGGATGAGTAAGTCTGCAGGTGCCTTTGCCTCCCTTGGCCAGAGGGAAATCGGCAGTGAAGGTCTTGAGGTGATGGCGTCACAGGTGTATACTCATCTCACATTCAACCAGTCTTATATATCAAGTATCTATGCTTTTTAAAATTCCAGTTATTCCTCTAGAAGTTGGTTGAAAAAGGAGAGTGAATTTTAAAGTATTCTTTAGAATTCATCTGCACAGTGTGGCCTGGGTGGCTCTGTCGGAGGCCCCTTTAACCAACTCAAGTTAACCAGGGAAGCTGGAAACACAGGCTTTCCCATCAGCAATGAGCTAGGACCAAGTAATAGACTTTCCATGACCGGAAATAGCTCTCAAATTCATGCCTGGAGATAACTCACCCACTGACAAAGAGAGGTGTGTAGGGTGCCCCACATCTCAGCCAGTAGCTGTCCACACACTGAGCTTTTGGGAGTTGTGTTCTACACCTTCCTCATTATGACCCTGACTCTCACCCTCTTCCCTGAAGCCCCCAGTACAGCACAGCTGCTCAATTCTTCTATCCTTACTGTTAGTTGAGATGCTCAGAGCTCAGCATTCTGTTGGGTGTTTTGCTTGTGTTAATTTTATTTGGGATTGTTCCTTTTCTCCTTCCATTCTCACCTGCCTTTTTTTTTTTTTTTTAAATCAGTGCTTAGCTATAGCTAATGAACGTCTTTGTACATACAACTTTTGCTACCATCGGATCTATCTCCAAGTAGAAATTTCCTGGAATGAAATTCCTTGGTCAAAGGGCATGGAGATTTTCACAGCTCTACTTAGATGGAATTGCCATATTGCTTTCCTAAGGAGTCTTCCAAATTATAAAACACTTAAGCTTACCGATGTTACAATAACCTTGCCAGCACCGGGTATTATTGGTTTAAACATTCTAAGCTAATTTAGTTGGTTTAATGTGGTCCCTTGAGGGTACTTTCAGGTGCATTCACTTGACCTCTGGTGAAGGATGAACATTACCCATGAGTTTGCTACTTATGTTTCATCCTTGGTGAATTATTTAATTATGCACTCTGTCTATTTGTGCTTCTGTGGTCTGGATTTTTAAAATTAAAACTCTGACTGAATTATATTATAAGCCCATGTTTATAAAATCTGGATTTTTTCATTATTACCCACCCCAGGAGCCTTTTAAGATATTTTTTCATGAAAATTTAATACTGCAGATATACTATATATCTATTTACATGCAATATGGAGAACTGTGCTTTATAAATATGCAGGAACCCAAAAATCCATTTTTTGTTCCCTTGGGGGCAATATTGTCCTCATTGGGAATGTATGCAATACACTGAATTTAACTAAATAGTTATGATGAGTTAATGCTAATGAACTAAATCATGATTGAATTAGATAAACAATTCGGTAAGCCTTTCCTGGGCATCTACTGTGTACGAGCAATGAGCTAGTCACCGTAGATTATAAAATGAAGACGTACCTTTTCTTTTTGCACTTTTAACACAGATAGATGAGACAGCTGAGAAAGGACAAGCGGAGGGTCAGCCTGAAGAGAGAGGTCTTGGGGACAGTAGAAACAACCCTCCAAACAACAGAAGCAGCAACCACAACAAAGGAAGCGAGAGATGGGGAAGCAGGTGGATTTTACATGGAAGCAGAGAGCTGGAGCCAAAGGCTGTGTGGGATGTCCTTCAAGACATGGGGAGGAGCAACCTGGAGGCCAAAGAGGCTTGGAGCAAAAGGACCTGGTGCAAAGCCAAACCTGCAATTTACTTGCACAGTGACTCTGGGCCAGCCACATTATTTCAGATTCCCAGTCTGAAGAAAAGAGAGGGAATAATGATACCCACTTGTTCAAGCAGGTGTGAGGCTTAAATGAAACAATTCTGTCTACACTCTTAGGGAGCCTGGACCATGAGGTAGGGCTTAAAAACTGTTTGCTACCGTTACTGACAGTACTTTGCCAATTTTGAGCATGTTCTCTGTAGGCTGTCAGGTATTTGAGAGTGAGAAATGATTCTGCTAAAAGATTTTCCAAGTGTCTTTATTACAGTATGATCTTTAGATGAATAGCAAAAATAAGTGCACAAATCACAAAAAAAAAATTTACTTTCTTTCCTGGGTTTTTCTCCTCCCCTAGCCCTTTCCTTATTTTATTCTCTATCTCAGCTTCTTAAACTTCAATGGGTACCATGAGTCACCCAGGAATCTTGTTAAAATGCAGATTATGACTCAACAGGTCTAGTAAAGCGTCCAAGATTCTGAATTTCCCTTCC
>NW_003852433.1:1233418-1253526 GCF_000181295.1 Otolemur garnettii | reverse complement strand
ACTTGAGCCATAGGCGCCGAGCCAGATTCTGAATTTCTAACTAGCTCTCAGGTGATGCTGCTGCTGCTTATCATAGGTCGCCCCTGGAGTTATGCTGCCCCAGTGGGTTCAGGTGTGAGTGGGGTGGAGGTGATCCTTGGACTCTGAAGGCATCCAGAGAGATGAGTGGGAGTGGACAGCAGATCCCCACTTCCTGCCAGGGGTGTAAATGGCTCCACACAGGTCTACCCTTTTGCTCTAACAGAAAGACCCGAATGAATGTGTGTTGGGAGACAGATGGACACTCTAGGTCAGGGGCTGTGAGTCTGCCTGGCTTTGGTAGGGAGGTTTTTCCACTCCAAACACCATTGACCAGTGTCAGTGACAGCCCCTCATCAGGGGGCACTGACTCTGTGCAGGTACTTTGCAGCCTTAGCAAGGATTCACCCAGCAGCCCTGAGCTAACTAAGATGGGGCTTGAATGCAGAGCTGACTCCAAGCCTTCCCTCACTGTCCCAAGTACATGCACCCACAATCCCTAACACTTGACAGCTCCCGTCTAGTCTTCACAGGCCCTGGAGTAGCTTTAGGGTGATGTAGTATTGATGACTCAACATGCACAAATCAATAAATGTGATACACCACATCAACAGAGCCAAGGACAAAATAATAATCTCAATAAATGCAGAAAAAGCATTTGATAAAATTCAACATCCCAGCCAGGTGTGCTGGCTCACATCTGTAATCCTAACAGGATGGAAGGCTGGGGTGGATGGATTGTTTGAGGTCAAGAGTTCCAGATTAGCTTAAGCAAGAACAAGACCTTGTCTCTACTAAAAATAGCTGGGCATTGTGGTGGGTGCCTATAGTCCCAGGTACTTGTGAGGCTGAGGCAGAAGGATTGCTTGAACCTAGGAGTTTGAGGTTGCTGTGAACTAGGCTGACATCATGGACTCATCTGGGCAACAGAGTGAGACTCTGTCTCAAAAAAAAAAAAAAATCAATATCCCTTCATACAAATTAGGGGTAGAAGGAATTTACCCCAACACAATAAAGGCCACATCTGACAAACCCACAACTAAGGTCCTGAGTGGGTAAAAGCTAAAAGCTTTTCCTCTCAGCACTGGAATAAGACAAGGATGCCCTCTCTTACCACTCTTATTCAACGTAGTACTCAAAGTCCCATCCAGAGCAATTAGGCAAAAGGAAGAAATGAAGGGCATCCAAATTGGAAAGAAAGATGTCCAGCTGTCCCTGTTTGCAATGACATGATCTTATATATAGAAAACCCTAAAAATCCCACCAAAAAACCAAAAAACTTAAGAACTGAGAAACAGATTCAGCAAAGTTATGGGAAACAAAATCAACATAGAAAAATCAGTAGTGTTTCTCTATACCAATAAGAAGATAGCTGAAAAAGAAATCAAGAAAGCAATCCCATTTGTAGCCATCTGTATTGATAACATAGCTAGAAATAATATATAAGATATGTAGGAATCTATGTAGGAACCAAGAAGGCAAAAGATCTCTATCAGGAAAACTGTGAAACGCTGATAAAAGAAACTGAAGAGGACACACACACACAAAAATGAAAAGACATCCTATATTCACAAATTGTAAGAATTAATATCACAACAATGACCATATCACCAGAAGTGATCTATAGATTCGATGCAATTCCTATGAAATACCAATGACATTCTTCTAGAATGGAAAAAAAAAATCTGAAAGTTATATGGAAGCACAAAAGACTGCAAATAGCCAAAGAAATCCTCAGCAAAAAGAACAAAGCTGGAGGCATCACACTATCTGACTTCAAAATATACTACAAAGGTATAGTAAACAAAACAGCATGGTGCTGGCATAAAAACAGATATGTAGACCAATGAGACAGAATAGAGAACCCAAATATAAATCTATATATTTACAGCCTAATGATTTTTTTTTTTTTTTGGCCAAGGCCGGTTTTGAACCTGCCACCTCCAGGATACAGGGATGGCACCCTACTCCTTTGAGCCACAGGCACCACCCCAGCTGAATGATTTTTGACAAAAGCATGGTGAATATTCATTGGGGGGAAGATTGGTCTTGCCAAAAAATACTGCTGGAAAAACTGGATATTCATATGCATAAGATTGAAACTACACCCCTATCTCTCACCACATATGAAAATGAAAAAAAAATGGATTAAAGACTTAAATATAAGATTCCAAACTATAAAACTACTAGAGAAAACATAGGGAAAATACGTTAGGCAATTAGTGTAGGCAAAGAGTTTTTGAGTAAGACCTCAAAAGTGCAGGCATCAAGCAAAAATAGGCCGATGGGATCATATCAAAGTAAAAAGCTTCCTCATAGCAAAGGAAACAGTTAACAGAGTGAAGAGACAACTGACAGAATGGGAGAAAATATTTGCAAACTGTTCATCCAACAAGGGATTGATATCTGGACTATACAAAGAACTCAAACAACTCAATAGCATCAAAGCCACTATTAGAAAATAAGTAAATGAGCTGAATAGCCTCAAAAGAAGATACACAAGTGGCCAATAGGCACCTGAAAAAAATATTCAACATTACTAATCATTAGGGATATGCAAATTGAAACCACTATGAGATATCATTTTATTCCAGTTAGAACGATTATTTCCAAAAAGACAACAAATAAGAAATCCTGGGGAGAACGAGGAGAAATACTGCTCATCCACTGTTAGTGAGACTGGACACTAGTACAGCCAGTCTGAGAAACAGCATGTACGCTCCTCAAAAAAGTAAAACTACCATGATATGATCCAGCAACCCCACTACCAGGCATATTTCCAAAGGAAGTGAAGTCAATATGTTGAAGAGATTTCTGCACTTGTGTTTATTGCCACATTATTCACAATGGCCAGGCGATGGAATTGACCCAAGTGCCCATCAACGGGCAAATGGATACAGAGAATGTGGTACCTATGTAAAATGAAATATTATTCAGCCATAAGAAGGAATGAAGTCCCGTCATTTGAGGCAACACAGATGATCGTGGAGGACATTACATTAAGTGAAATAAACCAGTCACAGAAAGGTAAATACCCGACATGTTCTCACTCATCTGTGGAAGCTAAAAAAGTTGATCTCATAGAATTCTGGAGAGTACAGGAGGGGGTGGTAGATGCTGGGATGGGAGGGGAAAGGGAGATAGTGAGAGGTTGGTAAAAAAAAACACAGAATTGCAGCTAGAAAGGAAGAGTAAGTTCTACACCTTGTGTTCTCTAGTTAACAAAAGTATTTTCTACTGGCTGGAAGAAAAGATTTTGAATGTTCCCATCACTAAGAAGTAATAAATGTTTGAAATGATGGATATGAGAAATAATTACCCTGATTTTTGTTTATTGCAGCTCAATTTATAATCACCAAGATGTGGAAACAACCTAAATGCCCACCAACCCAGGAGTGGATTAACAAACTGTGGTATATGTACACCATGGCATACTATTCAGCCATAAAAAGATGGAGGCTCTACAGCTTTTGTATTAACCTGGACGGAGTTGAAACACATTCTTCTTGGCAAAGTATCACAAGAGTGGAAAAGCAAGTATCCAATGTGCTCGATACTAATATGAAGCCAGTAGATGCCCACACAGAGAAAAACTCAATTCAATTCCAGCTGGGGCAGACGGAGAGGGAAAGAGGAGGGAGATTGGTGTGCTCCTGCTTAATGGGTACAGTGTAAGGGTATATGACACACCTCCAGCAGGGACGTCGCCTAACAAATGCAAACACTGTACCCTAACAGTTTGTACCCTCATAGTAATCTGAAATAAAAAATAAGAATTAGCCTGATTCGATGATTATACATTGCCTACATGAATTAAAATATCACATGCACCCCATAAATATGTATAATTGCTATGCGTAAATTAAAAATAATAAAACAAAATCACCTTTAAAAAAGACAAAGTTTTGTTGCAGACAGGAGATGACACTTTTTGAATCTTATTACTAAGTCAGTAATCTTATTACTTATTACAATTTCAAGATACTAAAAGAAAATTTTCATTAAGAGAGGGAAAAAAACAAGAAAAGAAATGCCTGGGGGTGGGGACAGGGTCCCCTAGGGAGGCAGGCAACCTTCCATAGCAGCTTCTGCCATTGGCTTGTTGTACCAAGCTTGCTCAGTAGGATCCACCCTGTGGGATTCTTGTCCTCAAAACCAGATTCCTTTTACGCCAAGTAAAATGGGGTCAGTCTTTTATGCAATATCAACTTAACCTTTCAAAGTTGAAAACCACACCTCCAATTCAACCATCCCACCTCCTTGCTCAAAGCTATTGACAAGCTGCTTCTTCAGAGAGGATCTGAGATGCACGAGGTCAGAATCAGAATCCCATGTTCAAGCCCTGGATCAAGGGCTTCATGGGTGTGCAACTTTGGGCCAGTTACTTCACCGTTCTGCACCTCAGTTTCTCAACTTTCAAAAAGAGGTAACTGCAGCAACCAGAATACCACTAACAGTACCCAGTTGATAAATACTTATGTGTAGGCATGACGTTTCCTCTGTCACTCCTCATCATGACTCAGTGAAGTAGGAAGGCCATTGTTTACATTTTACAGATGACGACCTTGTGGTTTAGGGAGGTAGTTCAGCGACATTGACACTGGAGGGCGCTCTGAATATTTTGTGTGGCTTCTACCAAGTGCTTGGTGGACAGTAGGTCCTGATGCTGGGCAGTCCTCAGAACCCCTGCCCAGGGACTGCGACTTTTCCTTGTCTCTGACCTGCGTTCCTGCAAACGCACTGTGGACTTTTTGTCAAGGCTGGTGCTCTGTGAGGGAGGCACAGATGGCCTTCATGACCAGAGTCTGGAGACTGTCTGGACACTCTGCAGAGGCTGTAGGCAGAGGCATCAAGGGGGGAGACATCAAAGTCAGCCTGGGTCCTACCGGGATGGTGTTAACAATGTTGGCGACCCTCTGGAGACCTTGTATGCACCTGGCGCTGTTCCGCGAGTTCTGTGTGGATCATCTCACAGGATCCTTCCAGCAAGATGTACAATTTCCACTATATTGTCCCCGTTTATAGAAAACTGAGGCCCAGAGAGAGTGTTTTAGTTTCCTAGGACTGCCATATCAAATTACCACCAACTGGGTGATTTAAAATAACAGGAACTTATTCTCACACAGTTCTGGCGGCTGGAAGTCCAAAATCAAGGTGTTAGGGGGCCACGCCCTCTGCGAAGGCATTAGGGGAGATGGTTGCCTGCTCTTCCAGCGTCTGGTGGTTCTTGGCGCTCCTTGAGTTCCGTGGCTCACAGGTACATGGCTCTGCACTCTGCCTTGTCGCCATCGCCACGTGGCTTTCTTCCCAGAGTGTGTCTCTCTGCAGCTTCACTTGACATTCTTACAAAGAGATCAGTCATGGGATTTAGGACCCCCCTAATGCAGTATGATCCCATCTTAACCAATTATATCTGTCAAAATCCTATTTCCAAATGAGGGGACCTTATGATGTTTGGATTTGGAAGGGTACGAAGTAGCAAAATTCAGAGTTGAATCCAGTTTCTGTGAAACCCGAGCCTATGTCTTTAGTGGTTTCTCCACTAACCTCATTGGGACTTTTTGGCCCTAAAAACGTCCCTTAGCTACTTGGACTCTGTATGCCTGGTGTAGGCCAAAGGAGCACGTCCTGGCAGTGATTACACACCATAGCATAAAGATCCGGGGTCTTCCCGGCAGAGCCTGTCTCCACCTCTTAATTCAGACAATAGGATACCACACTCTTGATGTTCACAAAACCCTCCAGAGTCTGCAAGACACATCCCACCACACGGCACTGTGTAGATGGCCCCCCAACAACTGCATGTGGTTCGCATTGTCACCCCCGTTCGTCTGATGGGAAAATCGAGACCCAGACAGTGTTAGAGGAAATGCATGGGAAAATGGGTTAGAAGTTCCAAAGCACTTCTGTTAACAAAGGGAGTTATTAATAACCCCAATTAAGAGCAGCAACGGCAACACTAATAGTCACTACCCATTACAGATTCGGTTCTATGCAGTAAACATTTCCAGGCGCGATGCTAAGTATTCAACAAATATCATCTCATTTAATTCAATTAACGGCAACGACCCAGGAGAAATGTTGTGGGATTAATTGACTCTGTTGTAAGGAAGAGCACTAGCAGGTTTGAAACTTTGCCTCATATTCTTGTACCTTAGAAGGATTATTTTTTTCTTCCTTTGGACATTGGTGAGTAAGAGGAAGCAAGAATGTCTGGAGCCAGAGGGGTGTCTGGGCTGTTTCACTGAGCCGGCTATGGGAGGGTCCGCTTCTCTACCTCTTGTCCAATTAATGTGTTAAGAAAACAGCAGGCTCTCTCTTCCCTGCCTCCCTCCTGTTTCTCACCTCCATTTCTTCCTTCCAACAAATGTATCTACTACCTGCCAAATACTCAGGTTGGTTGCGGTTGGGGTTAGGAATACAGTGGTGCACTGGACTGGTCCAGGTGAATGTATTTTTCTTAAGGGTCCTAGGGTCATCTAGAATGGAAAAGGACATGCAACCTAGATCCAGTGTGAGAACTCAAGGCGGGTGTGAGTCAACTGTTAAGACTAAGACAAGTGAACGTTTAAGCACTATCACGCCTCGTAAGTCTTAACACCCACACGCAATCTTGTCTTCATGGATGTATAATACAGTATTTAACTTCCACGAACTTTTCTCATATCACTACTGCTCAGAAAGAGAACAAAAAGGGTACTGCTTTGTTTTCTTTGGTATAATGGTTTCACCTAATCAACTAAGTGGAATATTCACAGGCTCATCATCTTTCCCCTTCATAGCAGGGATCAAGAATGGAGGGGTAATAATTATAATGTTAACTGCAAAAATAATAACAGTAATAATAATGGCGACAATGGCAGCAGCAGTAACAACAATAAGAATAGTAATAAAGAGTCTGCAGGGCGGTGCCTGTGGCTCAGTGGGTAGGGCGCCGGCCCCATATACCGAGAGTGGTGGGTTCAAACCCGGCCCCGGCTGAAAAAATACCCGGGCATTGTGGCGGATGCCTGTGGTCCCAGCTACCCAGGAGGCTGAGGCAACAGAATTGCCTAAGCCCAGGAGTTGGAGGTTGCTGTGAGCTGTGTGACGCCACGGCACTCTACCGGGGACAATAAAGTTAGACTCTGTCTCTACAAAAAAAAAAAAATAATAATAATAATAATGATAATGAAAAAAATAGAGTCTGCAGCAGTTAGGGAAGTGGCCAGCATTCCCATCTGTCACGGATGGACTGGGAGATTAAGGAGAAGGCAAGTAACTCTCTCAAGGTCACACACCAATCAGTGGCCCTGTCTGAGAGGAAGATCTGGTGTTCTGACAAGCAGGCCGGGGTGCTTTAATAACAATGGCAATGAGAACAATAACAGGGTGGGCATTTGGACCTGCTTACCCTGACTCAGGCATTGTGCAGGGAACTTGGCAAACAGTATTGCAAGTCATCACAATAGTGCTGGGAAGAGGCGCCATCAGGTCAGCCCATTTTCCAGATGGCCTAGGGCCAGTGGTGTGGGATGCAGGCTGAGGGGTAACAGAGGGTTTCTGCCTGGGGGAGGGAGGAGGAGCCTAAAGAGCGGGTACCAGGGAGTGTCAAGGGCCGCCTGGGAGCCTGCACCTCTGTTCCAGCAGAACAGCTTTGTCTCTTTCCCTCTCTCCCTCTCCTGTTCAATTCCGTGGCATCCCAGTCTTTCTAAAATCAAGCTCTCAGCTGCCAGGGATGTTGGCTTCAAGGTCCACAGGATCAGTGCCTGGGGAATTTGCATAGCTACCTTGGCTACGGGCAAGCAAAGGGTTGCCATGGAAACCCTTCATCCCTTCCCAGACCTGCAGCCTATTTTCCCTCCCCTGATGCTCCATCCCCCACCTCCCACCACACAGGGCAGGGGTGACCAGAGAGCCCCAACAAAGGCAGGTGCCCGCAGGTCTTCCTTCCGATGCAAGCTTGCCTCCCTGCCTCTGTGCAAATGATTATCTCTTGTCCTGTTCAAATCATGTCATTCCCCTGCTCAGAACCCTCCATGGCTCCCTATTATCTGAAGGGAGCACAGCCCCCTTGTTCTGGTGTTTATGCCTCTCTCGCCTCCCTAATACAGCTGCACGTGAGCATGAAAATCCCACCAGTTCCTGGGTTCCCAGAGGATCACGATGGTCTTCTTCGTGAGGCTTCCTTGATGCCTAGCATGGCTCTTGGTCCTTACATAACACTCGGGAAGGAAAAAAAAAAAACAATAGTGAAGAAGGGAGAAGTGAAAAGTGGAACCTCCTGCCCTTAATGTACCCTTTGCCTCAGTTTCCCAGGACACAAATTGGAGTTTGGCATCCTTCCTCAAGGCACCTCCTCCGATGTCAGGCAGGTGCACACCTCACCTGCTCCTGCCAAATCCTTAGAAGGCCCAACTCCGGTGCCACCTCCTCTAGGAAGGCTTCCCAGATGCTCCATTCTGAGCAAATGCCCCTGTGTTCTAGAGCCCTGACCCACAGAGCATCTTTCCTTCTCCTCTAAGTCCCTTGAATGTAGGGAATCTGCATTCTTCACTCCCGGACCCATCAGTGGCTCGGACTTAACATTGTAGGGTTCTCAGGAAACAAGTTTTGAACTCCATAGCATCAAAGACCATTGGGATTTTCCTTCATTTCAAGGCTTCTAAAGTGGGCTCATTACAAGGTTCACAGCTTCAATACCACACAATCTGGGAAATGGATCACTTTGCTGATTTTTCTTCTCTGGGACTTAACAAGTTAAAATGAATCACCAGACCAGGTGCTCTCCTCTCCTCTTGTTTTGTTGCCTTGCTCTCAGCCTTGGCCCCTTTATAGTCTGTTCTCCATGCATCAGTGAAAGTGATTGTTATAAACTGTAAAGCATGAGTTTGGTCCATGGCTCAAAACCCTCTACTGGCTTCCCCTGTCTGGCAGAGACCCTTGGCCTCTAAGAAGTTTACCCTGATGCATCTTCTCCCTCCTGCCACTTATTCCACTCCAGCAGCCTGGCCTCCTTGCTGTCCCTGAAACATCCTGGGAGTGGCCCTGCCTCAGGGCCTTTGCACGTGCTCTTCTTGCAACGATTGCTGTTCTCCAGTTGTCTGTGTGGCTTACATTCACCCAGCTATCTCTGCTCAATATCACCTCCTCCTAGAGGCCCTCCTTGCTCATTCGTCACTTGAAATCAATCCTCCTTAACTCTGCTGAATTTCCTTCATGGGACCCAAGCAACATCCAGTGAATATTTGGTTATCATCTACTTCCTTGTAGTGGGTCAAATTGTCTCCCTTAAAGGGATGTGTTTGAGTCCTAGCTCCTTGTATTTGTGAATATGACCTTTTATGGAAATTCGGTCTTTGCAGATGTAATTGTGTTAGGATGAGTTCCTTGCTCTATTACAGTGAGCCCTAATCCAGTGACTGGTGTCCTTAAGAGAAGAGGGGCATTTGGACACAGAGACAAAGAAGAGAAGGATTTGAGAGACAGGCAGAGATTGGACTGATGCTTAACAAGCCAGGAATGCCAAGGGCTGCAGGTGACCACCAGAAGCTAGAACATGGAACAGATTCTCCCTAAGAGTGTCTGGAAGGAACCAACCTTGTTGACATCTTGATTTCAGATTTCCAGCTCCCAGAAGTGCGAATGTGAGAGAATAAATTTCTGTTGCTAGAAGCCACCCAGTTTGTGGTACCTTGTCATAGCATCCCTGGGACACTGCCACCCTCCTCCACTGGAATATCAACTCAAGGAGGACAAGGACCATGTATCCATTTTCTGATAAATCCCTGGCATCTAGGTCTGTGCCTGGCAAAAGGAGACACTCTACCAATGCTTTTAAACATAAACGACAAAGTCCATTTTGCAGATCTTCACTGAGAACAACTATGTGCCCAGCACTGGGTTAAGTTCAAAAGAGGCTGCAACCAAGTCCAGGGTTCTGCCTCAGCACTTCCTCCTCCAAGGGGTGATGGACTCAGAATAACAGTTGCAGTTCTTAAAAGGCTTTTCTAGTTTCTCAAGCACTTCAGTCTCATTATCACACACACTCTTGCCTACAAGCCAAAGAGCTTGGGACGTACTTACTATCATTGTCTCTATTTTCCAAATAAGTAAGTGAAGGCTCAGAGAGGCAGAGAGGTTTGTCAGGGTCATCTGGCTGGACAGGGGCTTGACCCGGGGCAGTCTGCCCCAGACAGGATGAGTCAGACCCTGGGGCCCAGAGAATGTCAGTGAAGGAGAGTCTCAGGAAGCTGCCCAGAGGCAGCATTAGGATGGGATGTGGGGACACCTGTGAAGACATTTACACCCTCTTCACCCATTCCCCAAAGATGTCAGTTTTCCATGAGTCTCTTAAGTAGGGGTCCTCAAACTTTTTAAACAGGGGGCCAGTTCACTATCCCTCAGAACTTGGAGGGCCAGACTGCGGGCCCTGGGAAGAGTCGGCTGCTAAGCAGGACAGGCAGTGGTGGCAAAAACACCTGGCGGGTTGGATAAATCCTAGGTGAGCTGCATGTATTTAGCTGCCATCATATTTAACACACCTGCTCTTAAGTATGACAGTTGTCATCAGTGTGCATTGGGTCTCCTAACACGTAGTTAACCAGGGCATCTCCCTTTTAATAACCTTTGAGAAAGCCTGGGCCCTCCTTGTGCCTGAACACACGCACCATTCAAGCCTGTGACACCGATAGTCACACCAGCCTGTGGCATGAGGCAAAGGGGCACCTCTTAAAATAAGATGGGAGCCCGAAAGCCCCAAAGCTATTTTTAAGGGAGTTCTAGAAGTGCTTGTTTTTAAAATATCATAAAATGGTTATTACCAACCTTTTTTTTTTTTTCTTTCTCCTCCTGCCTTTTTCCCAAACAGGTGCAGTGAGATTAGTGGTAATTTAAAAAGGAGGATTGCCTCTGTGTCAATTTCTCGCTAATGAGCAAAACACGCCATGTAATTGCTATGTATTGAAGGAGGCAACAATACATTTTCAGTGGCTGTTTAATATGCCAGAGCTTGGTCTAGCAGCTGTTCTGAGACGCGCATTCTGAGACAGAGGAGCCAACCTCAGAAGGACAAGGCGACGCTAGCCTTTCTTTTCCCTCGTGCAGTCCCTTGGAGGGTGTTAAGGCAAAGCCAGGTGAGATTTGGGAGGCAGAGCTGATGGGAGGTTGTAGAACTGGCTGGGGCAGCAAGAGGGCATGACCGTCTCTCTTACGCTCTTCATCACAGGAGGCGCCAACCCTGGGCCATAGCAAGGTCTTATATTTTGCTTGGATTTGCAACCAGCCAGGGATGTTCCTTGCTAGTTCTGTGACCCTTGAATGGGAATTTAACCTCTCTCGCTTTCAGCTCTGCCATCTCTCAAATGGAGATGGTAATAACCAACTCATCTCGAGAGGATAAAAAGAGAAATGAATGGGGCTGTCCCCCTGCAGCGTGGTCTTCTCTGGGGCGTCCACAGGCTCATTCCCTGGCTTGGGTGTGTGGACACAGCTGCGGGTTGAGCTCCTTTCTCTGCCTCTGACCAAGTCCTTTGTGCTGAGTTGGTGGTCATGGAGGTCAAATGTCACCCTCTTTGTGGGCTTTCTCCTCATTCCTGTCTTTTCCCTTTACACATTCTGTGTTTCTTATATAGGATCTGATACCTTCCGGAGCACTCTATGTAACTTACTTTTTTTTTTCTGAGACAGAGTCTCACTTTGTTGTCCTCAGTAGAGTGCTGTAGTGTCATAGCTCACAGCAACCTCTAGCTCTTGGGCTTAGATGATTCTCTTGCCTCAGCCTCCCGAGTAGCTGGGACTATAGGTGTCCGCCACAACGCCCAGCAATTTTTTTGTTGCCGTTTGGCCGGGGCCGGGTTCGAACTGGCCACCCTTGGTATATGGGGCTGGCACTCTACTCACTGAGCCACAAGAGCTGCCCAACTTACTTTATTGTTTTAATGTTTGGTACAATCAGTCTCTCTCTGTATTGGAACTGAAGCTCCACGAGGGTGAAGTGAAGGCACATATTTTCCTCTCCCCAGTGAATCCTGAGTGCCCAGAACAATGCCTGACACACAGTAGGTGCTCGATTAAGACTTAGACTAGTGCCCACCACACAGCAGTAACTCAATAAATGGTGGTGTACAAGTTATTATCTAATTTCTTATTAAATTGCCTCAAGCAATTAAGCGTCTGCTATTTGCCAGGTGTGGTTCAGGTCAGAGGCTATTAAGTAATTACCTTCTTGGTTCTCCTGACAACCGAGTGAGGCAGGTCCTTTTATTATTCCTACCTGATGGAGGCTAAGGGAGCTGATCCGATGCTCCCACATCATGTGGTCATGAGAAGCAGAGGGCTGATTCTGCATCACCTTGGCTGGAGTCCCAAGTCCTCTCTTCAGGGCTGGCCCTGTTTACCTGGTGTGTGAATGTAGGAGGCACCTGAGGAAAGGGACTCCCCTTCTTTCAAGAGGGAGTTGTGTGGTTTGAGCCTTTGCAAAAACTAAACACAACAAAAGGCCAACAGAAGAAAAAGGAAGAGGGTGCATGAGACAGGGAATGGCATGGGCGAAGGTGTGGGCTGGACTAGGTATATTTCTGGTGCCCCTACTATGTGTCCACCAGCTCCAAGCAAGATGCAATGGGAAAGAGTCGTAAAGAGAATCTCCTCTGCCTTGGAGAGGGAGCAAGGTGCGTATGTGTGTTGCCGCAGGGGGAGGGGGGAGCAGTGCTCACAAAACACCAGAGACCAATAAGAGAAAGAATAAAACAGATTCTACAATTTAATGAATATTTGCAGCTCAAGAAGGCCCCAGCCCGAGCCTGGTTGGGGAAACTTGAACTCCCTCTGAGTGATGATTGGAATGGGCTGTAGGTGGGGCCTGGGGGTCTGCTGGGAGTTGGGAGAGGCTGGAGAATGAAGTGAAATGAATGGCTGTGTGTTTGGGTCTATCAGCGATAGTCCAAAGTCGCACCAGCAGGTTCAGGATGCATTCTGCCAGCGTGGAAAGTGAAAAGAGAATGTTTTATAACCCCAGTGGCTCTGGGAGTCAGAAAACCACAGCCGTTCCATGCTGATAAGGGACAAGAGCGAGATAAATTGTCCCTTGGATTGGAGAAAGAGGCAGTATGTGGAACTAGGATTTGGGGTTGGTTGGGCCCTGGGGGTCTCATCTTAAATCAGTCCTGCTGGTGACACTAAGGCTGAGGGAAAGAACTTAGGTTTTGGAGTCCCACAGGCTTTGCTTTGGGGTCTGGATTCCAATTCTCAAGAACCTTAATTTCTTTCTCCACAGCAGTGGTTCTCAACCTGTGGGTCGCGACCCACAGGAACTGTATTAAAGGGTTGTGGCATTAGGAAGGTGAGAACCGCTGCTCTATGGAATGATGGTTACCACAGTCCATCTTCATGGGCCGGATGGATAAAGCGATTTTCTGTAAATGACATTAATGAGGAGGGGCAGAAAGCTCCCGTTGGTGCTTGGAAAGGCTTCAGAAGAACTTGTCACTCAACCAGCAAGTCCTTGGTGACCACCTACTGTATGCAAATGCCAAGGCGTGTGCTGGGGAGGGGGACCTACAGTCACTGCCAAGGGCTCGCCCCACCTCACTTTAGAAGTCCCACTGGACATTCTGTGGCTCTGACCCAGCAGTTAAAACATCAGAGCATCCTAGTGGTTACTACGGCTTTGGTTAGAAGGGACGGGTTTGAATCTTGGTTCCTTCCTAACCTGCGACTGACCTTCTCTGTGCCTCAGCCTTGCCATCTGCAAACCTAGGGGAAAAATAGGACCTATTATCTCACTGAGCTACGATGAGAATTAAATGGAATAACTTACACGAAGAAGCCTGCCTGGCTCATTGTCGGTGCCCAATAAACAGCAGGTCTTACTATTTTTGCCATTATTGCTATTGCTGCTGTTGTTGTTATTTATGTGGTGTCTTTATCTGGCCTCTCACGCGGCTGCCTCCTGGGAAGCAGGGCCTGCACGGTACTCCTATTTGGCATCTGTGAGCGATCAGAACCATGCCTGGCTCATCGTGGGAACTAATAAACAGTTTGGAAGTAGATGAGGGGGTGACTGAATGAATGAATGCCATCTTGTCATGGGGCCGTCTTTATAAACACGGTTCCCCAACGTTCAGCCCCTTCCAGATGGAATGCGTATTTTTAGCTCTTGCACGTCCTTCTGTGTTTCCCCTCCTGAGTGCTTTGCCCCGTGACAGCTCACAGTAGGTGCTTACGAAATACCGGCCTGAATGCCTGCACCGCCATTCAGGCGAAATCATGTCTAGGATACAACCTTGACGTCGATCACATGGGGCCCATTCCTTAGACCCCTCCCGTCCCCTCCTGTCCTCTCTGAACAATGTCCTGCCTCTTTCTATTGACAACAGGGTCGTCGTTCACTCAAGCACTGACCTCTGCCCATCTCCTGCCCTGGGCTACCTACCCAGAAGACTTCTATTCTTTACCTCCCCCTGAGGACTTGGGTTCTGACAGCTCCTCCATCAAGAATATCCCAGGCTGCAGCCCTGATGGTGGAAAATGAATATTCTGGCCGCTTTTCAGTTTCCAGATTGATTGGGGACAAACGGAAACTCAGCCCCCTCAACCCATCATCCGAGGCAGTCAGCTGTAACTAGGTATACGCTTAAACAGCCGGCGTGTGAAATAGCGCTCCCGCACTCTGCTGATTAAAAAAGGCCTCAAATCATTATTACCCACCGTCACAGGCTTGGTGGTGGCCTGGGTCGCAGATGGGGCTACCAGACTGGCTATAGCGGTTTCATCATTAAAAGCCGCTCTCCCCCCCATCATGTGTGATGCACTGTGAAAAGTGTTTTGTCTTCCTCAGCTGCATTGGTGAAGAAATAAATCATCTGGCTTCTAGTTTTTGTTAATCAAATAATGAGAGTGACACTCAGGGAGTGTTGACTTTGTGCCACACACATTGCGTATATAAACACATTTTATCCTTCCAGTGATCCTACAAGTGGGTACTATCAGGATACCCATTTTACAGATGGGGAGACCAAGGCACAGACGGGTGAAATAACTCACTTTTAAGTAGCTCTGGCTCCCTTCTTGCTTCTTTGGACTCCTTCATGCAGATATTTATTGGGAGCCTCCTATTCGTGAGGGCTTGCATCAGAATCTGAGGATGGGAAACAAAAGACCGGGTCCCTGCCCTTTCTGAGATGTGTGGGAAGCAGAAATGTAAATGAAGCAATGAAACAACCGCTAACCCTAACACTGGGGCTTACTCGGTGGCAAGTCAGTGCTAAGAGCCTTTACGATAATAACCCTCTTGGCAATTGTCTAAGATAGTTGTCTTTGTTTGACACACAGAGAAACTGAGGCTCTGGGAGGTGAAGCTGTGTCTCAAGTGAAGTGGCTGAGACCAGATTTTTAGCCCAGGTCTGTGCCATTCTACATCCCACCACCTGGAGACCTCCAAGCAGACAGCCCAACCTGGGTGGTCAGTGGCAGCGCTGAGCAGAGTCCTGGGTGAGGCGGAGAATGAGGGAGGGTTGTGCTAGAGGGCTCTACTAGAGGCCAGTGTGTTTGGAGCACTGTTGTGTGCGGGCCTCCATGTGCCCAGAGGGCAGAGGAGAGGCCCGCAGTGACCACACCAACCTGGGCCTTGGAGGCCAACAGTAAGGATGTCATCCTGCAGGTGTTGGTGGGAAATTCCAAGCTACTAACACCTGACCTTTTAGCTGGCTGATTCAGTTCCACTCAGGTTTTCAAACCCTTAGCCTCTCAGTCATCCCTCTACCCCACCAGTCTCATCACTCCTTCCAAGGGCTATAAGGATCAGTGGACCCCAGATTTGAAACCGGTGGCTTAGCTTATATTAATAACTACCTTTTGAAGATGGAAATACATTTTACAACTGGAATTAATCAAGTCTCCCGGCTGGTAAAGTTTGACTGTCTCCCATCCCCATTCTCGATATTTAATAAACTTACTTCCTTCCCAGAGAGATAAGCCACATGCATAAGTAAATGGAATGAGAAATAAGTTGTTGCCTGTTTTAGAGAGCCACTGGGCAAACTTGAGCCATAGCGTGAGTCATACATCATTCAGGCATGAGAAGGTTTCCATAACACCAAAGTCCTCGAGCAATTAGAGGCTCAGTGCCTTTCTGTTGAGCTCTGGGAGACCTAATGGGCTGGCAGTTCTGACTCTCCAGAGCTGAGCTGCATGCAGCACCCTAGTCTGCCTTCAAACTCAAATGTAATCGGGTCACAGTGGCAGGTTTAATGGTGTGGGTAGATAAAACACTTCCTCACCTCCACCTGTAAGAACTGTCAGGGCTGAGAAACCACGGACGGGAACAAGGCCTTTGTGGGGGTGGCAGTCTGAGATGGAGGCTGAGCTGCCCAAGGCAGGGGGTAAGAGCCAGCCTGGAGAGCAGGCTGAGGCCGGGCCAAGGTCAAGAGGCAGTGCCTCTCATGTTCTGAGAGCATCATCCTGGGCCACAAGTCTAGTGACTTACACAGCTCATTTAAGGAGCCTCTGTGCCACTTTGCATCAGAGAGTTTTTCTCTGACTTGGTCAGATGATCATCTTCCGGAGCCTCTGTGCCACTTTGCATCAGAGAGTTTTTCTCTGACTTGGTCAGATGATCATATTCCTTCTTCCTCTGCTTTGAACCTTCCAATAGCTCCCTCATGGCCCTCTTGATAAGGCAAAGACTCTGCTCAATGACACAGAAGGCTTTCTGTGCCACCCTTTTAGCCACCCTGAAGATTCATGCTCCCGGTATGCAGGACGGCTGTTACCTTCCTGCCCCACCAAGAAAAGCAGCTGTCTGCCTAACCCGTTTTCTTGGCTTAGAAGTTTTCTCTTTCTTCTTGGTGTAGATGTCTGTCTTCCCTCTCACCCGGCTCATCTCTATGTGTCTCCTCCCCTGGGGAGCCTTCCTGGAATATGTCCCTCTGTCAGCTCTGTCCACCCTCCACGCTCTCTCAGGCTGGGTGCCTTGCTGTGGTACCTTCTTGTCCAGGAGTCTTCACCACTCCAGCCTGGCCAGCCCCAAAGGCAGTGACCGTGGCTGTGTGTCATGTGTCCCTGCGTTCCTGGTGCCTGGCAATGTGCCCGGCTGGCAGCAAGTAGTCAGTACATGTTTGTGGAAGGCATGAATAAAAAATTAAATAAGTGAATAAATGAATATGCAGATAGTCTGTGATAACGGTTCTCAACCAAGGCTGATTTTGGCCCCGGGGGGACATTGGTACTCTCTAGTTTGTGGGGAGGCAGGAGATACTGCTGGCATCTGATGTTAGAGACCAGGAATGCTGTTATATTAAGCATCCTCCAGTGCACAGGATTCTCCACGTCCCTACTCCAGATAAAGAGATATCTAACCCAACATGCCGAGAGTGCCAAGGTTGAGAGACCTGGCTGTAGCAACTGGGCTCTGTGTAGGCTGCGTAGGGAATAGATGAGGAAGCACCGGCACAGCACGCAGTCTGCAGAGACACACAGGGGTCACACCTGAGATAGCTCTAGGAAACAGAATAAGACATTAACACTTGATGAACACTTTCTAGCACCAGTCATTGGGTGTTATCACTGCCGTGTTGAATTCCTGCTCATCCTTCAAGACCCATGGTAAAGATCGCCTCCTCCAAGGAGCCTTCTTTGATGCCCCAAACCAGGCTCAGTCTTCTCCTCTCTGCTACCACAGTTTCCATCACACTGGCCTGTAATTATTTGTACAAGTGACTGACTGTCTCTCCTCCGGGGTGAGGACAGTGACTGTGCTCTATTTCTCTTTATTTCTCTAGTCCCTAGAGAACAGTAAGTCGGTTTGGGGACACAAACATGAGAAATAGGCCCATTGTGCATGTCGGGCCGACAGCTGGGTTTCCCCTCCTGCTGGAGAACTGGCTAACACCTGGGTAAGGACCACTATTGCTGAGACGTCCTGGCAGGGAGGTAATCCTGCGACCTCAGCCATGACCTCAGACCGAGGAGGAGGGGTGTTCTGGGCTGTCAGTACTTTGTCACTGACTTTGCTGCCAAGCCGGAGAGCAAGACGTTCTCCCAATGAGCACGTCAACCAACGAGCTATAAATTAAAAAGGGGGGAAAAAAGTCTGCTAATTCCAACCCACTCTATTTTTTTCTCGCAGCTGCTCGGGAGGGAATGCACTGTGACTTTCAGATGGAACATTTCTCTGGCTTACGTTCCCCTTGCTCTGCCTGCTCTATCATTTCCCTCCTCCAGGGTCTAGCCCGGCTGGAACCAAGGCCGTGTGGGCTTTGGGATCACGCAGACCTGGGTTCACCTTCTAGGTCTGCTGCGTCTTGACCTGTCTCTCTCAGCCTCAATGCCTCGACCTATAAAATCCAGTTCAGGGCGAGAGGTTCTCCTTTGCCCTCCATGTCACCCTCTCCCGAGTGCCCACAAGAACACATGGGAACCACGTTGCAGGGAAATTCAAAGGGGAGGCAGGGCTTCCAGTCTCTGGAAAGGAGTCTCCCTATCCCCTTGCTCCCAATCCCAAACCCTTTTCTTCCTGAGACTATTAACACTCTAACCCAGTCAAGATACAGGGTTCTCAAACATTGTCTAGGCATGCAGCTCCCCCATTGCCCACATGAGGAAACTGAGGCCCAGAGAGATGGGACCTTAGCTGGGCACCCCCAGAGAGAGGTACAAAGGCGCCCAGGACCTCGCTTGGGGTGCTGTGCTTTCTCCTTCGTAGTAATAACAGCAGCATCTGCCGTTTATCATATGCTTAGTAATGTACCAGGGATCGAATTAGCTTAATACCCAAAGAGGGAAAAAAACACCCATAAAAGGAGAAATGAATAAAGTGAACCTCATTAAAATCCAGAACTTCTGCTCTTTGAAAGACACTGTTACGAAAATGAAAAGGCAAGCCACAGATGGAGAGAAAGTATTTGCAAATCTCCTATCTGATGAAAGACTTTTATCCAGAATATATGTATAGATAATTCTCCAAACTCCATAACAAAACCAGCAACCCCCCAAATTTGGCAAGATATTTAAAGAGACACTGCTCCAAAAAGATACACAGCTGGCGTATCAGCCCCTGAAATGGCGCTCAACGTCATCATCCATTAAGGGAGCGAAAACACATCCCATAAAGAGATATCCCAACATACCTACCGGGACATCTCAAATCAGAAAGGTAGGCCACAGCAAGGGTCGAGGCTGAGGAAGGGCCGAAACTCTCAGGCATGCCTGGTGGGGCTGTAAAATGGTGCAACCACTTTGGCAAACAATTTGAAAGTCTCGAAAAATTAAACTTAGATCAGGAATGCCACTCTTAGATATTTACTTAATAGCAATAAAAACATTTTCCCACACCAAGACTTGCAATGGAATGCTCATAGCAGCTCTGTTTGTGAACCAAAGAGTGGGAACAATCCGAATGTCTACTGATGGCTAACCAGAGAACCAGACGGTGGTTCCAGCCTACAATGGATAGATCCCACCCATAAAATGGAGGTATTGGACACACGCGACAACAGGAATGAATCTCAGGGAAAAATACACTGAGGGGAAGAAGCCAGACCCCCTCCCCAAATAAGAGCACATTCTCCATGATTCCCTTTGTGTGAAAGTTTTGAAAATATAAACTAATATATAGTGACAGAAAGTAATCTGCAGTAGCCTGGGGTGGTCGGAGACGCGGAAAGGGGTGAGGGGAAGGCATTACAGAAGCGCGAGCACTTTGTAGGGTAATAAATGTCTCCTTTTCTGATTGCAGTGATACTTTTAGCAGATATATATGTATATATCCATATTTATCCAATTGCACATTTAAACATGTACTGTTATAGAAAGCCAAAAACACTTTAATAAAGCTCTATGTGATAAATACCCAAGAGTGGGACTCCTATGTTATGAAAGAGTAAACTGAGGCCTAGAGAGGTTGGAGTCACCCAGCTAGTAAGTGGTGGAGCTGGGATTCAAACCCAGAAAGTCATGGTTAGTAAGCCCCGTCTCTCAAACCGTAGGCTACTGGATCCTCAGCTTCCAATGGTTTGATGCTGCCCCGCACGGGTGTGGGGGGGCAAAGGGGGGAGGAGGAGGAGAGAGAGGAGGAAAGGAGAGATAGGGGAGGGGCAAGAAGGGGAGAAGAG
>NW_003852433.1:1232743-1233224 GCF_000181295.1 Otolemur garnettii | reverse complement strand
GCTCCTGACCTCAGAGTGCACTGCCTGGCGCCCCCACCAGCCAGCACTGCCTGCGTCCTCCTTCCTGGCAGATTAGTGGACTGAGGATTGGCGCTATCTGGCGCCTGGACTGACCATCATGGAAGCTGATTTTCCAGCTTCCCGTGACAGGTGGCACTTGGAACCTGGCCAATCACTTCACTTTCACCCTGTCACAAGTCCCTGGAAGACGCCCACCCCTCTCCTGTTCTGCCTCATGGGTCCCCACCTTTGTCCTCCCTCCCTCCACTAGGGCCAGCCTTTCCTGGGAACTTCTGAACCGCAGCAGGGAATGAGCAGGGTGTTTCAGTAATGGCTTCCCTACTTCTGCTCTTGGAGTCTGACACTCCGTGTCCACAGCGTAGTCAGAGGGGCCCCCTAAAGCAACAAGTGGCTGAGTCCACAGCCCCACCCTGTGGCTTTCAGTCACACTGAGGGAAAGATCAAAGTCCTGTGCTGGCAT
>NW_003852433.1:1222941-1231489 GCF_000181295.1 Otolemur garnettii | reverse complement strand
CTAGACGGTACGCCTCTGGCTCCTGCCCTGCGAACCTGGACAGCATGCCATCATGCTGAGTACCATGCAGTGGTAACACAATTCTAAGTGTTTATGTATCTAAACATAGAAAAGGCACAGTGTGGTGGCTCACACCTGCAAGCCCAGCATTTTGGAAGGCTGAGGCAGGGGGATCCCTTGAGCTCAGGAGTTGGAGGCTGCAGGGAGCTAGATCACACCAGTGCACTCCAGCCTGGGTGACAGAGCAAGACCCTATCTAAAAAAAAAAAAAAAAATACAGTATTGTATGCTTACAAGACCATCATTATATGCTTTATCCATCTTTGAAACGTCACTGTGTGTTGGCTGACAGAAGAAGGTGCTAGAACAGCCTGGACCCTAACACTCCCTGGTTGGTCAACCAAACATTAAAGCAAAATGCCAGGTAAGGGCCTCTCCTGGGCCCAGCAAAGGCGGGAAGGAGATGAAAGGCCATCCCAGCAGGGCACTCCGCCTGCTCAGCTCCTACTGCCACTCGCCAGCCACAAGACCTTGCGCCCCAGTGGGCGATGCAAAACATGTCTCCCTCGTTTGGTTATATGGGCAGTATGTGGGTGAAGGGAGAGAGGAAGCATCAGGACCCCGTCTATAAACACCACCCTCTGCGCCCTCCTCATCTGCTCTGAGCACGCTGCACTGCCCTGAACCCATCCTCCTACACAGGAGCTCTGTGCTACCCTGCTCTGTGCTCAAGGCCCCGGTTCTCAGCAGTTTAGAGGACCAAGTAGCTCCCAAACTGTTTCAGAGAACCCTGGGGCCCCAGAACCCTGTCAGGGGCTTTTCAAGGTGGAACCAGGGTTATGGCAAAGTTGTAATGATACTTCTCTTCTCCCCTTGTCCTCTCGCAAGGCCCAGCAGCAGCTCTGCTGGTCAATAGGATATGTGTCCTGGGTTCTTGAGCTTTAAGTCCCTCAGAAGTTGCAGAAATGCAATTAATTAGATAGAATGAGGAAGTTTTAGTATTTGATAGTATAACAGGGAAATTACGATGAACAGTGATTTATTATATATTTCAAAAAGCTAGAAGAAAATATGTATAATGCTCCCTACACAAAAAAGAGATAAAGGTTTGAGGTGGTGGGTATCCCAACTAGCCTGATTTGATTATAGCACATTGAATGTGGTATAAAAATACACATGTACCCCCAAATAGGTACAATTAATATATATCAATAAAAGATAAATAAAAATAAATAAAAAAAGGAAACGTTGCTGTGCAGAGCATGACAGTATTTTGTGCAAAGTCACACAGTCAGGAGAGGGAAGGTTGCAATGTGAGTTTGCGTCGGCCTGACCTCAGAGTCGTTCTCTGGCAACAAGCAAGTGTGTTTGTGTGTGAGTGACTTAATGGCTTTCAGGGCAGGACAGTCCTCAGAGGTCAGCTCGTATGGCTGCTTCCTTTAACAAGGGGAAACTGAGGCTCATTTGGGGGAAGGAATCTTCCTGGCACCCTGCCCTCCCTGAATCTGGGAGACGGGATTCTGGTGGGATGAGACCACAAGGCAGTAGGCACTGGGTTCAGCCTTCATCCCATGAGGAGGAGGAAGACTCCATGAACCCCATTTCATAGTTGAGGAAACTGAGGCTTAGAGAGGGTAAGCCACCACTTAGAGTGACGAAGCAGGAGGATCTGGGATTTGAACCCAGGGCTGCTATGATGCTGCAAGGGGTGCTGTGCCGGGACCCCAGGGCAGGCAGCCTTTCTTTCCATGTGCATGGTGCCCCCCAAGTGCATGCACTGTGCACTTGGGACAACAGACTGGCTCAGCAGGGTTCCCCGTCCCCCTGTACCCACACCGTCTGGCCTCTGCTCAGGGGGAGGGCTGAGGGCCAAAGCTTGGCTTGGGATTGATTTTGACCAGGGGTCACTTGCTTCTCCTCAGAGGACTGGGGGTTTCACTAACATTAGGCAGGCGAGGGAGTGAGGACAGCTCCTTTCTCTGCCAAGGGAAGATGAGAAATAATCTGTCTCTTGGGCCTTGACACCAAGCCATTGGCTTTGAGCAGCACCAAACAGGGAAAGGAAGCCATCTGAGCAGTGTATTTCTAAGGCCATTCTTCAGTGCTGTAGCAACCGTGGCCTTAACTCATACTCTCCCTGGACTCCTGGGCTCCTCTAAGGAGGGGTCTCTTATAAACAGCAAACTCTGCACAGACTTCCTGGCATGCTGGGAAAACCCTAACTGCTACCCTCTACCTGTCAGACCCCGGATGGCTTGTCTGTACCTTGCTGGCCATGCTGGTGACCAGCCCCTCCACTGCACACTATGCTTCAACGACACTGGCCTTCTCTTGGTTCCTCAGGGGCACCAAACATGTCCCCTCCTTAGGGCTTTTGCATTCGAAGCTCCTGTCCCTGGAACATTTTCCCTGGCTCTTCCTGGGGCTCCCTCCCTCGCTTCCTCTGCTCAGGCCTCTGCTTAAACTTAAATGTCTCCCTACTGAAGCCTCATCTGGCCACTCTGGTCACTGGTCACTGCAGTCCGTCTTCAGTCCATTTCCCTGAAGGATCTTCTTCTGCATCCTTGGCCTACCAGCATTTTTTATTCCTTTGGCTATGTTTCATGTTTATTATCTGATTCATGCTGTTGGAATATAAGGGCCACGAAGGCAGGAACATGGCTGGTCTTGTGCCTGGCACAGAGTTAGGACTTAATATCTATTTGTTGAATGACTAAACGACCCGACCAAGGTCTCACCTGGGCATGGCTGCTCTAGGAAGAGCTTGACTCCTCACTCCTTCCATGCCAGAAGACAAAGTCCAGGGTAGGAGTAGGGACCCTCAACAGTCTCTCCTTTCCCCAAGCCAAGAGATAGACAAGAATACATGAGAGGACAGAGCCTGGGGTCTTGCAGAGCCTGGAGACACTGCAATCAGGGCAGGCTGCCTGGGGGAAAATTTTTTTTCTATCCCTTCAACCTCTATGATCAAGGAATTACCCTCAAGTGGTTACCTTTTGTCTCCCTCTGCTTCCCCAGTTGTAAAGGGGTGGAGGCTAAGGAGACCATTCTCATGGCCTAGATAATCTTGACTCCAGGTTTCATGAAACAGCAGGTTTGCTTATCTCAGTCACTTGTGGCTCTAGCCTATAAGCTGCACTGGGGGACCCCCTGTTCCTGGGGACACCAGTGCCAGGAGCACAGCTCAGCTCCATGCAGAGGTCTTCCTGGCAGCTGAGGGCTTTGTGCATAACTTCTCAGACACTGCACGCAGCAGATTCTTGGCAAACACGATGCTGTGTGTATTAAGAATAATTCCAGGGCAGAGAGAGGGCTTAGTTTAGCAAAAAGTGTTTGGTCTTTTGATTTCTTCTGGAGCATCTTCAGGACCTGACTTGCCTTTCCTAGCAGAGCAGGGCGTTTGTTATTACCTGCACCCGCCTTTGTCCCGTCCTAGCCTGGTGTGACGAAATGACTTCTTAGCTCAGTGACTAAGCTCAATGACTATCACCCCGAGATGCACATTTGAATCACCTAGGGAACTTTCAGAAAAATATATGCCTGTTTCTTGTTCTTATTCCCAGAGAACTTGTCTTAACAGATCTGGGGTGGGTCCCAGGCTGTGGTGCTGTTTTAATGTTTCTCAAGGGACGCAGAGGTGCAGCCTGTTAAAGCCCACTGGCTCCAGGCACACTGCGGTGGCAGAGTCAATGTCACCATAGATGTTCTGTAAATCACAGGATTTGGGCCTTACCCAGACCTGGTAAAATCAAAATCTCTATTAGCAGGGTGTAGGTCCCAAGAGGCCACATTTTCTAATAAGCAGTCTAGGTGACTATTGGGCATAGTTATTATTTTAATTGCTTTAAAAAAAAATAACTTAATGGAGGTATCACTGCCATATAAGAAACTAAGCGTTTAAAAATGTTTGTTTGTAAGCATCCACGGCTGTACCTTAGACCGTGAGCTTCATTGGTTCATAGTAAAAACTCCAGCAGGCGCGCACAGTGAACCCAGTAGACAAGAGACCGGGTGGGTTTCTGCTCACTGCTGCTGTCCCCTAGCTGTGTGGCTCCATGGAAGTGGTCTCACCTCTCTGAGGGCCAGCTTCTTCAGTGGGATGGTCCCACCCCACTGTGTCCCAGATCAGTGAAGGAGATGCTTGAAGAGCGCTTTGCTGTAAATAATCCCCCACCCAGTGGCTACTGCCGCTGACATTAGATCCACTGTCGTTTCCGAGACCCTCAATCACAACAGGCTGGGAGGAGAAAGTAGAACTTGGAGAGAAAGAGGTTTGGGAAGGGCAGAGGCACCAAGGACTGAGTGATGTCGTATTCTTCCCCTGGGTGCCTACTGCACAGCGCCTTGTTGGTCAACACTCAGCTTTCAGAAAAAATGGGGAGGGTGACAAATGGCATATCCTCCCACATAGGACTTTGGGGGCAGGTCCTTCTCTTCCCATCCTGCACCCCCTTCACTGGCCACCTTCTCCCACCCTACCCACATTTCGCTCTGAGTAGGGTTACAGCCTGCAGTCTGGTGCTCCAGCGACCCAGACTCTCATTCCTCAGGGCACCGTATTCCTCTGGGAACACCCGCCTTTGTTTTCTAGCTCATTTGTCTCTCTTCAGAAGTTCGTTTGTTGGTGCATTTGCTCATCGAATACATTGTTCAGGGAGGCCAGCATGTTCATTGAATCACTTCTGCACCTCTGTTGGAGCGTGCCCGTGTTATCCTGGCACTTAGCCCCCTCGCGGTGGGTGATTGATGAATGTTTGGTAACTAAGTGAGCAGAGAGGAAGGGGGCTTCCTCTTCCTGTGTTGTTCCTGGGGCAACTTAATAAATACACATGATTTTGGCCTTTCCTTCACTCCCCCTGGGGGCCAGTGCCCCTTTCCATGGCCATTAGCACATTTCTATAGGGAGGCACTGTGAGTTCTCCATGCATCTGTGCAAACTGCTTGTCGCCAAAGGAACTGCCTGGTCCTGGAGAGCAGATGCCACCCACAACCCTGTGCCCACCACGAGCCTGTACGTGGTTAGCACTCAGAGTCATGGTTGGAGGTGACAGATGCAATCATTTATCATCATAATACCAAAAGCTACTGTTTATTGAGCTTCTAGTCAAGGACCGGCGCTCTCTGCGTGTCATCTCATTCCACTCTCAGAATAACCCCGTGAGGATGTTATTATTAGCCTGCTTTTATACTTGAGAAAATCACACTTAGAGGTTAAGTGACCACACAGCCATCAGCAACAGAGCAGGAATCTGAGGTCAGGTCTGTAGGACTCCAGAGATGATGCTCTTTCTAGCTAGTCACTCAACAGATGTTTGCTGAGCAGATACTACGTGCCAGATACTGTCCTGGTGATGGGTGGGGAACAAAAGTAGACCCAGTTCACACCCTTGTAAATCTTGCATCAGTCGGAATTGAACTCAGCTACTAGCAGCAGGAAACTCTGACCAGCAGCAATGAGAAGTACGTAGTAAGGGGACCAGGTCACCCGTCAATGGCATCAGGACTACAGCCCTTCCTTCTGCTCTGCTGTGCTTATTGTGTGGCTTCACTCTTCATGGTGGAAAGATGACTGCTACACCTGTTTGCATTGTCTCTGTATTTCAGAGAACAAAGGGAAGGGGTAAAACGGGAAAGGGGATCCAAGCTGAGTCTGTCCTACACTGAAAATCTTTCCCACAACTGGGTCCCACAATTGGCACCATCTGCTTACATCTCATTGGCCAGGCAATGTCACATGACCATTCCCAGGTGCAAGGAATGCTGGGAATTCAGCCATAGCAGAGAAACGTTAGAGAGGGTGGGAGTGGGTTGGGAACAGCCCACTCCCACTCATTCATGGTCTCTACTGTAGAGCTCTCAGAAAGACAGATTTCACCCAGGTACAGTGGCTCATGTCTGTAATTTCAGCACTTTGGGAGGCTGAGGTGCAAGGATCACTTGAACCCAGGAGTTTGAGTCCAGCCTAGGCAACACAGCAAGATCCTGTCTCTACAAAAAAAAAAAAAAGAAAAGAAAATTAACCTGACTTGGTAGCATGTACTTGTAGTCCTAGGTACTTGGGAGGCTGAAGTAGAAGAATGGCTTGAGCCCAGGAACTGGAGTTAATACTGAGCTATGATGGGGCCACTGCACTCAAGCCTGGGCTACAGAGTGAAACCCTGTCTCTAAACAAAACAAAACAAAAAGTTTGACTGAATAATTACAAAAAATGATAAAAATTTGATTCTCTGGGTATATTTTTAGGTTCTGATCTCAACTACAAGAGAGGTTAGGGGACATAAAGAAGTCCTCTGCAGAACTGATGTGTCCGTTAGAATTTGAGGAAATTAAGTGAATTTGGTGAAAGTTGACGGGACGTATGTTGTTGGTTGATGGAATAGCTTGTGCGGTGGCGAGAGGTGGGTAAGGGACCAGATCATGCTGGGAACAGTGAATCCTATTTCAATAATTTTAGTCTTTATTCTGAAAGCAATGGGGAGCCACAGAAGGGTTTTAAAACAGGGAGATGGTATTGGCAGATCTGTGTTTTGAAAAGATTGCTACGGCAAACAGCATGGAGAAGGGGTGGGAAGGAGGAGGACACAAGCTGGAAGCCAGAGGACCAGTGGGAGGCTGTTGCAGTTGGCCAGGTGAGAGCTGATGGTGATGAAAGCAGGGATGGAAAAAGTTGAGCTGCTTTAAGAAATATTTAGGCGGCAAATTTAACCGGCCTTGGAGATAGATGGATGGGAGAGTGGGGGAAGAGCGAGGCGGCATGAGTAACTTCCAAGTTTTTGTCTTGGTCAGCCACACGTATGGTGGCACCACTCACTAAGCAGCAAGTACTAGAGTGCGGACCTTGTCTCTGCAATGAGGGGACTCTTGGGTTGAGGAGTGTGAGCCGAGGGAAGGTTTGACGCTGTGTGGAATTAGAGGCCGTCCTTCCTTTGTAAAGTCCTTCCCCTTCCAGACAGCCACAGTCAGCCCAGTTTGTTCCTAAATGGAACGTCTTCGGGTTTCTTGTGGAGGCCCATTTGCTTCCTTCCTGTCCAGATTGCAAATTGTCCTTTGAGATGGCGGCAATTTTCCTCAATCACATCTCTAATCCCTCTTTCTCCATAGGAAACCCAATGCATTACCCCAAGATGGCTGAAAGTATCGTCACCTTGGTTGTCTTCCTTCTTTGGAGTCATCTAATTCCTCAGCCACAAATGCTGGGCCAGGGTCATTGTCTATTTTCACTTCTGTGTGTTCAGCTTGTCCTTGAAAAGGCTCCCCCCTCCTTCTCACAATCAGCCTGCCCCGGAGTCTAATGGCTGCTGACAGACTGAGTGATCCCGCTGCTCAGAGCCAGTAATGGAGGAGCAGGGCCTGGCTTGGCAGTGCTTGTGAGTCTTAGTGTTTGGTGGATGGCATCGATTAGGGGGAGGCAAGCCAATCTCTCCGACTGAGTTGGCTTCCTGACCAGTGACAAGCTCGTCCTGTGTTTGGTGTGACAAGCTATCTGCCTGACAGAGATCTTGCTAGCTGCACAAAGCTAATCAGAAAACCAAAATTGCCTGAGCCTGGGAGAAATTGGAGCATCCTCCTCTCTCTCAATGCCCTGAGTTGTGAGATGACTGGGAAAAATCTTTTCAAGTTGCTTTAAAACCATGACACCACAAATTTTTCAACCATTGATTCCCCCTCCCCCCCCATTTGGAATAACTTATTTGTTTTAGTAACTTTCTTTTTTTAATATCCCAAAGAAAAACATGTTCATTGTAGAATTTTCATAATAATAGTGAGTGGCATATCTAAATATTTCCTAGCATTAGCTGAGCTGAATTAAAGGTGACTGTTGACTCATACTGTTGCAGTTCTGAGTCACTGAGTTGAGGGGTGGTTTGTTACACGGCAATGATTGTGGCATAGCTGACTGATACAGGCATCAGCATCCACCCATGCTCTAAGCTAGGGAAGCATCCTTGACTACCTACCTTCCACCTTACCCTCCACATCCAATCCATCAGCAGCTGTGTCCAACTTGACTTCCCAAACATACTGTGTACCTGTGTGCATTTCTCTGTCATGACTGTCACCCTCTTCCTTTGTCAATCCTCTGTAAAGGCTCATCCAGACAACTGCAATAACTTCCTACCAATTTCCCACTTTGCTCTCAGCCAGTGACCAGAGAATTTTTTTTTTTTTTAATTTCAGGTTAATGTGGGGGTACAAACAACCAGGTCACAATATTTGAATTTGGGCTGGGCATTCAGTGACTAGGGCACCAGCCACATACACTGGAGCTAGACGGTTCGAATCCAGCCTGGGCCTGCCAAACAACAATGACAACTGCAGCCAAAAAACAGCTGGGTATTGTGGTGGACACCTGGAGTCCCAGCTACTGGGGAGGCTGAGACAAGAAAATCACTTAAGCCCAAGAGTTGGAGGTTGCTGTGAGCTGTGATGGTATGGCACTCTACTGAGGGTGATATAGTGAGACTTTGTCTCAAAACAAAAACAAAAACAAAACAAAAAAACAATGTTTGAATTTGTTGGGTAGAGTCCCTTTTGTAGTTGTGTCCTG
>NW_003852433.1:1217519-1222839 GCF_000181295.1 Otolemur garnettii | reverse complement strand
CAAGCCCCTTCCTTCCAATTTGAATTGAAATGGTTTTTTTCTCCTATGTGGGTGTGAATTAGATTGTCTACTGGCTTCATATTAGTATTGAGTACATTGGATATTTGCTTTTCCATTCTTATGTTGCTTTACTGAGAAGAATGTGTTTCAAATCCATCCAGATTAATACAAAAAATGTAAAGGTTCCATCTCTTTTTCATGGCTGAATAGTATTCCATGGTATGTGGATACCACAGTTTGTTAATCCATTCTGGAATTGATGGGCATTTAGGTTGTTTCCACATCTTGGTGATTGTAAATTGAGCTGTGATACACAATCTAGTTTAAATAGTGCCGAGAGAACTGGATAACCACATGTAAAAGACAGAGTGAGTTTTAAACAATCACATAAACTGTTCCCTGCTCTAATCCCAAGAGAGACTTCCCATTGTGTGTTGAGTCAGCCCAGACTCTTTGTCACAGCTTCAAAGCTGCTAGATAACCAATCTGTGCCCACTTTTCTTTCTTTCTTTCTTTTTTTTTTTTTGGAGACAGTCTCACTTTGTCGTTGTTGGTAGAGTGCCATGGTGTCACAGCTCATAGCAACCTCAAACTCTTGGGCTCAAGCTATTCTCTTTTCTCAGACTCCCAAGTAGCTGGGACTATAGTGCCCACCACAATGCCTGGCTATTTTTGGAGACAGGGTCTTGCTCTTGCTCAGACTGGTTTCAAACCTGTGAGGTCAGGCAATCCGCTTGCCTCGGCCTCTCACAGTGCTAAGATTACAGGCGTGAGTCACTGCGCCTGGCCCCTGCCCACTTCTCTAATCTGTCATGTGTCTCTTCTCCCTCCACCACCACACCAGGTCACTGAGAACAGATGCCAGGCCAGGGCCTGCCATTCGGATCCCTGGTCTAGTTCTCCTTCTGTCCCACAGAATGACCTCTTCTTGGGGGTAAACAGTTGTCTTCAAATCTCCCCAACTCCTCCTTGGTTGCAGCACCACTACCCACTTAGAAACCTCTGGGAAAGCCAGGATAAGTTTAATTTCTCATCACTTCCCTCAGCTCTCTCATGATTTACAGCCTCCTTGAATTAATTGTCAACAGCAGCCAGCGTTATTAGGGATTGTTCAATTGGATCCAGGATGGTGCATTAATTCAGCATTTTCCCCCTTTCAAGACATTTTAGTCAACGATGACAACCCACTGAGTCTGCCATTGATCCCTCAACGCTTAATAACAAGGCCACTTCACTAGTAGTTAATCCCCATATTGAATACATTTTTACTAAAACCAGAAAAGACGGGTCAAATGTAGTGAGCTGTGAATTATCAAACCCAGATCGCACCAGCTTTGCTTTGCAAATGCTGAGTATTCTCCAAACTCTCAGTTTCCCACCTTTGGTATCCTGGGGCCTTCATTACAAAGACAATGATGATGACAACGATGATAATGATTGTTACTGTCAACATTTACGGAGGTGTTCCATGTACCGATGCTAAGTGTTCCACAGGCATTCTCTGAGTTAAAATGCACAATCATGTTTTCAAATGGGTTCTATTATTATCCCACGTTACAAATGAGGGAACGAGTCCCAGAGAAATGAAGGAACGTTCCCAGGGTCACACAGCTCATAGTCAACAGGGCTAAGATTCAAACTCAGGCTGACCACGAAGTCTGCATTCCCAACTCCGGGGCACTACTTCCGCCCCTAATGAGGATGTCGAGGAGCCACAAGTTGTGTTGAAGATTATACTTGGAAAATTCAATTTAATCTTAATTCTTTCAAAGTATCCATATATGAAACAGATTTGGTATACATATGTATACATATATAATATATATAATTTATAACTTTAAAAAATACATCATCTATATATATATATAAAATTATATATAATCTATATATTTAAAAGGGCATGAAGGGCTCCGACTCAGCCAGTCTTATGTCTTCACAGCGGGGATCTCCCTTTCCTATCTTCTTTTCTTCTAATGTTTGCCAGGATCAAGGAAACCTTGTATGTCTCGAGCATCTTCTATTTTGAGGAGCTGGGAATATTCGCAGCATTTATCTGACCATTACAACCACCCTGTGAGGAAGGTGTTGCTATCCCTACTCGCCAGCTAAGGGAACTGAGGCTTAAAGAAGTGATGTGAAAATTAGAGACATAACTGGGATGTGCATCTAGAAGTCTCTAGAACTTTCTGGGGGATGGTTTGGGCAAAGAAACAGAAAAGTCCACTGTTCTTCATGCAGACCACTTACTTCACCCCTTTAAGCTTCAGATGCTGCATGTGTATACACACACACACACACACACACAAAATACTTTAGAGGGCTTTCATTGGGGTTGAAAAGGGACAGCAAGTGGCATTTATAAAGGGCTTGGCACTGGCCTGACACGACAGGCCCTTTATAAACGGGGAACATTGCTGTTTTGTTTTTTCTACCTGACTGTTGTTTATGTTCCTGCATCTGTTTTCCCACTCAACCGTGTGCTCATCAAAGGCAGGAAGACTATCCAATTTACCTCTGTCCTCCAGCACCCAGGAGAGTGACAGGACAGAGAAGGGTCTCCAGGAACTGTCTGTAGAAGGAGCAAATGTCTGTGTTCATTTCTTGTTGACACCAGCCTCAGAAGTGTCATCTGCGTTTAGAATTCAATTCACCTCTTAGAGGAGAAAGCTAGGCTCCTCGCCTTCCATTGCAGCAGGTGGCGAAAGGATTTTAGAACCTGCTATGTGGCAGGACTAAGTGGAAATCTCTCCAGGAGGAGGCTTCTCACAGAAGACCAGATTGTGTTTGCAAGGCCCACTTGGATTCATAGGAGCTGATCTTGGATGAGCCCTTGGGCTTTGTTGACTATTTCACAGATCGGAAGAGTGATGCCCAGAGAGCAGGGAGAAATTGCTCATGGCCACACAGATGGAAATCGAGTGAACAGGAACTTGAATAATTACCTAATTAAATAATGACATTGTTAATGTAGAATCACAAGTGGATGGATACCCCAAGAAGAAGATAAAGAGTTGTCTGTGAAGTGACACTTATGCTGAGAGCTAAAAGAGAAGTAGAAGTTAATCAGGCCAAAAGGTCAGAGGGCTTTATAAGGATGTTTACAAAGAAGGAATAGGAGGTGCAAAGGCCCTGTGGTAGGAGAAGCCACAAGAAGTTCAAGTTGACAGAAAAAGAATAAAGAGGCATGTTATCGATGCAGACGTCAGCAAGGGCCAGTCTTGTAGGTTCTAAGGAAGAGTGTGGGTTTGGTTTTAAGGTTGAGAAGGTTATGAGCAGTGAAATATCACTCCAATGGTGTAAAGGGAGGGAGGGGTGATTTCAAGTTCCAATTCTACTACCTGCTAGCAGTGTAACTCTGGGGAAGTGTAGGTTATCACACTAGAGTATAAGACTGTTGGGGTGGAATAAGGAATACTTAATCACCATTAGTCAAAATGGCACAGCACTAAAGAGTCAGGAGTCCTCGGCTCAAATCCCAGTTCTGCTCACTTAACCCTCCAGGGAGGTGGGAGAGCCCAGTGGTTAAGAGCCCTAAATTTGACACCAGATATCTGGGGGCCAAGCTTCAGGCTTTTCACATGCAAACTGAAGACAATAATGAGAAATACCTAATGGGGTGGTTATCCGAAATTAATGAAAATCAACAGCATGATGTCTGATAAATTATGGCTATTATTATTGTTATCATTATTATTATTATTGTGGCTAAATTAGTTTTATTCATGTAGAAAGGACAATGCCTCTACCTGCTGGATCATTTCTTAGAACAATACATTAAACACCCACGACCTTATGGACAGATCAGCTGTGCCTTTAGGGGTAAAGTGATTTCTCAGAAAAGTTCTTTCCCCCCACCCCACTGAGACAGTCTCACTCTGGCACCCTGGGTAGAGTGCCCCACAGCAACCTCAAACTCAAGTGATCCTCTTGCCTCATCCTCCCTAGTAGCTGGGACTATAGGAGTTGGCCACAATGCCCAGCCAGTTTTTCTATTTTTTTAAAATATAAATGGGGTGTTGCTCTTGTTCATACTGGTCTTGAAGTCCTGACCTCAAACAATCTATCCGCCTCGGCCTCCCAGAGTGCTGGGTTTACAGGAGTGAGCCCCTGTGCCCAGCCTTCGGAAAAGTTTTAAGACAACTCAAAAATTAAGCAGCAGAAAGTGCTAATTTCCATTTCCAGCCCCTCCACTAACCCACCAGGTAGGACCCTGGGAGGCCCTTGCTCTCTGTCTCCTCTCTGGGTTTCGCCTCCAACAGGGGCTGTCCCTTTAAGCTTGCTGGAGGATGGAAACACTCTAGGTTGGGGGCAGCGAGAGAGGAGGATGAGAATCACTCAAATCCAATTTCCCTGGCTTCATCAAGTGTTCCTGTCATGCGATAAGGAGCAGCCAGGACCTCAGCTCTGCCTCTGTCAGCGAGAAGTCAAGATGGTTCAGTGCCTTGCAAAGCTGGCTCATTGCATTAGGCTGTTCTGGCCGCTCTGTAGATAAGGCTCAGCTAATCAGACAAGATGCCCTTATACCTTCCCTCAGATCTCTGCTCACCCTAGGCCCAATGGCCTTTCTTCCCAGAGGTGGACACATTTGAAATGATCCCTAATAAGCCATTGGGATTGAAAACTCGATCCAAATCCCTCTGTACAGGCTGCTGGGGACACAACCTTCAGGCTATGAAATGAAAACCCAAGGAATACTTTTTATTCATCCATTCTTTTTATTGTTCATTCTTCATGGGGTTTCTTTCTTTGCTCCTCTTTTTTTCCTTTCTACCTCTCACAGCCTTCCTTTCACTCTTCCTGAGTCTTCACGAGGGATCACTTTCCTTTTGAAAACTGGAGGAATCCCCATTTGCCATTTTGGTCCGCCATTCTAAGATAGTGGAAGAAGTTGTCTCTCAAGCAAGGGAAAAAAAAGACCAGGGCCTCTTCAAGAGCCCACAAAAGTAAATTTTAGGCCAATTATGAACCCTACAATAATATCATTTAACAACACAATTAAAATAAAAAGTTTAAATAAATTTCAAAAGGTAATTTGCACTCAGCCCTCACTCCTAACCAAACACCTCCTATGTGATGGAAGTTCAGTTCTGAGAAACATTTTTCTTGAACTACTTTGTTCTCCTCCTTTACAATGTATGGCTCACCTTCTAACTCTTCAGTTTCATAACCCCTTCCCTAGTTCCTGCCCAGTGAATGCCTCACTAACTCCTATGGAGCATTTCTGGTTAGAGGCCAGACCCTGTAAATGTATCACCTCACAGAGTCATTTATATGCTTTTGTTCACCCTTGTTAAAAAGATTTGATTAAGGCCACGTGCAG
>NW_003852433.1:1214020-1217032 GCF_000181295.1 Otolemur garnettii | reverse complement strand
AAAAAAAAAAAAGAAGGTGTTGCTGTCTGTCTGTTGGCACCTTTCCCCTGGGCAAGCTGCTTCCTTCCTGAAATTCCGCAGGGGCTCAGACCCACAATCCTCATTTATACTACTCCACCTGCTTCGTATAGTTCCTCCTGCTTCAGGACTTTTAGAGTTTTTATCCCCTCTCTCTTCTTCCCCATCTGGAAATCCAGAACCTTTAATCCAGGTTCCTGCAGAATCTGAGAAAACAGGTCTGGAATGGGAGAAACTAAGAATAGCTGATGTTCATCAGTTCTGTTCTGTGTGCCCAGCTCCTGCGTGGAAGAATTTCCTGCGTACCAGCCCCTTTAATTCTCAGGACTGCTCTGCAGGGAGACACTATCACTACTTCTATTTTTCAGATGAGGGAGCCAGGCTCAGAGAGGTGAAGTGACTTGCCTGGGGGCACCCAGCTAGGTTTAAAACAAAGTTTACTCCCAAGTCTCTTTTCTTCACTAGCAGACTTTATAGCTTCCTTCCCCAGATGCTCAAGGGCACTGACCCCAAAAGCCATCAGTTCTTTTTGCAGGGAGTAGGCCTCTCTTAATCCTTGACATATTACTGTGATTTCAAGTGAGTGACCTTGCTTATAAGCAAGGTGTGGACACAACCACCGCCCTATAGTCCCTGCACCATCTCTGTGCCCCATACAATCTTGGGTCTAGTGGATGGGCTCAACCCGTGCTTTTTGCCCATGTTCTAATTTAGGAACTTTGGCTGAGTCTGGCGGTGTGGCAGGTATTAGGAGGAGGTGGGAAAGTTAAGTCTCTGTTCTCAAGGAAGAAAGTTCATAAACAAAAAGCAAACAGGAGTCCTTTATCTGGAATGCAGAGATAGGCTTTTGAGGGAGTGGTCTGTGAACCAACTGAAGTTATGTAACCAATGGAGTGTGCATTTGGGTGTGACAGTATCGATGGCTTTGAGATGATTACAATCCTCTAAACAGATAAAGATCGCGTGTGTTATGATAACTCCCAGGACAGAGGTAAAGCTCAAGGCAAAGTGGAAGCATTATTGTTTCTACTGTGCAGGTTGGAAAGCTAATGCCCGGAGAGGTAAAGGGACGTGGCCCAGAACCATCCAGCCAGTGTCTGGAGTCAAGAGCTGCTCATTTCTTTGCTGCCTTGTATTGGGTTTCTACTGGCTGTGTTTGGAATTGTAATATTGCAATGATATGCAAAAGACTTATTTTCCATGATGAAGCAGATTTAAAAGAAAAAAACAGGGGTTAGGGAGAAGGTTATGTGCCTATATTATTAAACCTCATCTCAGCCAGCCGCCTCATGCATGGCAAGTAATTCTGAGCATTAATGGGAGGGATTTAAAGAGTATTGGCCCATCTACTTTCTGGGATTTAGGGCCCAGCCCTCTGAGATGCTCAAATAATTCTGCCTCCATCCAGAGTTTCAACCTATGGCTTGTTAATTCTACTTTATTTTTTGTTGATCCCTGTCCCAAGGATGGCAGTACCAGCCCCAAGGCTGGTCCATCTTCTGGAGTTGATCCCATCCTTGGCCACCATTTGCAGTTTTACTCTCTGGATGCCACATTCTGCCTTTGTGCACATTTCCAGAGTCTGTCTCACTCTCCCCTTTTCTGCTCTCTCCCCTTCTCAAGCGGCAGGGTCTCCTTCAAGGCCACTGGTCTTGAAGCACTGCTGGGGAAATGGGTTTTCCTATTCTTTTTAGCTATAGGATTTTTTTATTTCAATGACAATGTATCATAAATCTCAATGTAGAAAGAAGTTGAAAATGGAATTTCTGGCTGAAATTCCATGGGTCTATAAAACTTTCATTTATTTGTTTATTCATTTATTTACTTACTTACTTATTGAGATAGAGCCTCACTCAGTCTCCCTGGGTAGAGTGCTGTGGCATCCTCATAGCTCACAGCAACCTCAGACTCCTGGGTTTAAGCCATCCATCTGCCTTGGCCTTCCAGAGTGCTATAAAACATTTACATTTTACTTGGGATAAAGCCCAGTCCCCATACCATGATCTGAAAGGCCCCCTGTGGTCTGAAACCTCATTTTGTGGTCTCAATTCTGCCCACTGACCTGCTTCTATTTCCTTATCCTCTCCTCCCGGGACTCTTAAATCCACCATCCTTTTTCTCTGGAACATTCTCTGTTCACGCCTCTCCAAGTTTTCACTTGTCCTTCACATTTTATTGTATGTCCAAGAAGTCTTTCCTAGGTGCTAAGCTAGGCTGAAATCTCTGTTATACGAGTAGACATGACCCCACACCCCTATACTCATTTATATACAATTTTTGTGTGTGTGTATGGGCATGGATTTTATCTGCTTTTGCTCACCATTGTCTGGTCACTACAAAATAGGCTCTTGATAAATATTTGATGAATGTCAGGATGGGAGGAAAGGCTCAGAAGCTCAGAAGCTCTCTGGCCTGAACCTCCACTTCTCTGATTTCTATTGGGTCATGGTGGGAAAACTACTGGACTGAATCATTTGTAAGGGATCTTTTGAGTCTAATGGCCTATAGAGATATGGTTGGGGCTCCAGTGGATATAAAATGAAGTAGCAATATGGGAGGGTAGGCAGAACTGGGTCTACCCTCCACTAGAACTTATCTTCTGGGCCCAGATCTGGAGAGGGAGCCATTCTTGTCCATAGCTTCACCTTCAGATAGTGCTGATCTTCTGTGAAATGGCAAAGGGTTTGGCTACTGCTATTATTAGTCCAATCTCATTCCAACAGACTCCTGCAACTAAATAAATGCCTTGGCAGGATTGAGAGTTGACAGTAGCAAAACCTTTGGAATGGAAAAAGGAAATCTTGCAATTAATTCCTTTTTCCATTGAGTAGAAATGTCCATCACAACAGTCTAGACTGGTTGGCTCCCTTTATTCTCTTATCTAAGAAATGGAGGGATTTGAGCTAGTCTATGAATGAGACCAGATCTTGAGGGGAATCCCAAGACTTAGGAGCAAGGTTGGCAGAGTCAGATGCCCACAAAGGCTGGAAAAAA
>NW_003852433.1:1211738-1213715 GCF_000181295.1 Otolemur garnettii | reverse complement strand
TTCTTTTGTCTCCCTAGGAGTCCTTTGGAACATAATCAGAAAAACCATTCTGAGAATGGAGATGAGAAAAGAGGAAATGCATGAGGGTGCTGGGTTAGCTTACGAATGTCCGTGCACCCACTCTCCCAGGCAAAACACAAAAGAAACTGCCTCTAGGGAAGCTGACTAGGCCATCACGGCGTGTCGCTGACATCGGAATTACACTAAATTATCACCACATGAGTGCCTTCCACTGTTGTTATTTGTGTTCCAAAATGTCCCAATGAATTCTAAAAGGAGCGCTATGTTCCCTTCAAGAGAGAAACCTAATGTTCTGTCCTTTATCAGAACCCACTCAGGAACACGAGCTCTCTCTGAATGTAAGCCCTCCCTCCTTCTCTCTAGGGGCAGAGGAGGAAACAGAGAGAATTGATTAAGGCTTTTGATTAGTTCACAGAAAAGTTTTCTTTTGCTTTCAGGGTTGCCTTTTCTCTTCTCCAACAGAAATTGACCTGATAGTGTTCAGATCAGAATTAATGGGAAGATGTGCATTGGGGCGGAGGGAAGGGAAGGGGTCGTGGTGCGAATCTACTGTAAATTTAGGTGATTGCTCTAACTGCCATTCTCCCATGTTCTCACTTTGATTAACAGATAAGAGATATCTTTTCCTAGTATGCACAGTCTGACAATTAAGTTTGCAAATTCATCCTAGAAATAAATGCTACATACCATTGCTGAATATCGACTAAGGTCACCTTCAAAGCACTCTCTTTGGGAAGCTATGCATTGATGCCAGGGCCTAGTCCACCCTTCAGAGCAATTTCAGAACTCTTTTTCTGTAATGAACATCAGAGCTGTCATCGCCCAACACACAAAAACATGCCACAAAAATAACAAGCGCCACTCAGCAAGATACCACCACATGTGGACATGAGCACAGCTGTGAGACACGGATGTACTAAGGCTAAGAAACCTTCCTGGGTTGTTGGTACAGTGCTGCTAATCTACGTGCATGGTGGCAAGTTTGTGAACTTAATCATCAGATCTCCTACAAGGACAAGGACAGTTCTGATGGTAGGTTTGTGGCATTTGTGTTTTACAGGACATCATTTTTCATTGATCTGTCCTTCCTTCCTTTCTTCCTCCTGCTCACCCATTCATTCTTTAACTCATTAAACATTTATTAAGCACTCTTTATCTGCCAGGCACTGTGCTAGGCAAAACAGATGCACTGCATCTGGTTGAGTCACATCAGGTACATACTTACATTACATAAATTCATCTATACAAGCTCAGGAGAAAGAAAGAACGTTAAATAATTTGCGCAGTTTGGTTCAATCTTCTACAAAGTGAGTGCTGCTTGGTCAGCCAGCCTCAGTCCTTACCGATCTTTCAAAGGGTAAGTGTCAAGCTCCACTGCGTAATTTTAGATCATAATGTGAGACAAGTGTGGCATAGGCTTCAGGGTTTCCACCAAAACCCATTTCCTTTTCCTCTTGGGCAAAAGGCTAGATTCAATAGCCCAGCCTTTCTTATGGTTAGGAACTGAATGACTTCTGAATATGGAGGCAGGGCAAACACTGTTGTTCCACCTGCAGCCTCAATCCATTAAACCCCCCTATGTGATGCTTCATATTCTTTCTTCTCTTGTCTTCTAGATGGATATTGAGGATCCCTTAAAACACTCCAAGGCCCAAGGATGGTGAAACCTCAAGACAGAAGGACTTTGTAAGCCTGAATGGAAGCACATAGGAAGGTTGCTTATTGACTTGGAGTGCTGACATCTTGTGAGCAAGAGATACACTTCTACTGCTCTATGTCACTGATGTTTGGGGTTTATTTGTCATAACACCTTGTGTTACTCACTCTAACTAATATAACACCTGTTTCACCAAATGAAGAAATGATACTCTATGCAAGACTTAATTAAGAATCTGGCCACGTTGGACAGAGAGGAGGTGTGTGGCTCTCCAGTATGACTCCATGCTATGCGATTTT
>NW_003852433.1:1156019-1211465 GCF_000181295.1 Otolemur garnettii | reverse complement strand
GATTCTGTTCTGGATCCAGCTAGAACTTAGTTCACCAACATTTCCATTCTAGGTGATTTTACTCATATTTATTTCTCGTTTTCTCAAATGAAAATGAGAAATATACACACATACTAGACTGTGCCTGGTGCACAGTACTCTCTTTAAATCCTATGAAACCAGTTTCAGATTTAAAGAATGTTTCTTCAGAGATAAAAGACTAGAAACCTTCCCTAAATGAAAAAAATATAATGATGGATAATCCTGACTCTCCTGTAGACAACAACTATAAAGTCTGAAGGTACTGGAAAGTGAACAAAAATACAATAGGAGGATACCATAAGAGTCAAAACTTGGAAGATGTGAATGGCATAGGGTGAATTATTTATTTTTGTGGCTTTTGCTTTAGAGCAAATGACTGAAGTCAGTGCTGTTTGGGGAAGCTAAAAATCCAAGAAAAATTAGTCTGTCCTGAAGAAATAGAGGATGGAGTTCTGGAAAGTGAGTGGAAATCCCTGAAAAGAGGTAGTTAGAAAGGAGGAATCACAGATTGTATGTATTAACTACACAAGTCTTTATCTCATCTCTGAACTTCACACATATAATACATGATATAAGTAAGCCATTCAGGTAAAGACAGGAGAAATGAACTAAGCTTTGAGTTGTTGCACAAAGAACAGAGTTTTGTTAGAGTTCGACCAGATCAACTGCCAACTAAAACAAAGACACCAACACTCTTCAGAGAAATATAACAAAATCCAAATTATCTACAACAGTGGCCACCAACCTTGGTGCCATAAAGGACAAGTTTCATAGAAGACAATTTTCCCACAGATCTGGCTGGGGGAGGGGCATGGTTTTGATATGAGTCTGCAAGCAATTGATTTAGTATGGTCTCTGTGCAGTCAAACCTCTTTGCTAATGATAATGTGTGTTTGTGTGTTGCAGTCACTTCCTGGTGCTAGCTTTACTGCTTCAGCTCCACATCAGATCACCAGGCACTAGATTCTCATAAGGAGCTCACAACCTAGATCCCCCAAATGCACAATTTACAGTAGGGTTCATGTTCCTAGGAGAATCTAAGGCAGACAGTCAACCTGACAGGAGGTGGAGCTCAGGCAGTGACATGAGTGACAGGGAGTGGCTAGAAATACAGATGAGGCTTCCCTTGCTGGCCCCTGCTCACCTCCTGCTGTGTGGCCTGCCTAACAGAACACAGACTGGTACTGGCCCATAGTCTGGGGGTTGGAGGCTAAAGATCTACAGTCCGTCATTAACAGCATCCAGGATACAATCCAAAATATTGTCACCTACAAAGAATCAGGAAAATTTGGCACTGGCTCAGGGAAAAAGACAATCAACTGAAACCCATCTCAAGATGACTCAGATGTTGAAATTAGGAGATAGGAGTTTCAAGGAAGCAATTATAACTAAGTTTAATAAACTAAATTATGATAAAAATCAATGAAAAGATTAAAAGTATCAGTAGGGAAATAGAAACTATAAAAAATAATATAAATTATGAAATTGGAAACTGTATCTGAAATTAAAAATTCACTGAATGATCTTTAAAGCAGAATGGAGATGAGAGAGTAAAGAGCCAACATATTATCGACTTTGAAGAAGAGAAAGAAAACACGATGAAGAAGAATTGAGCCTTAGGGATTTGTGGGGAAATATCAAAAAGTCTAACATATAAGTAAATGAAGTCAAGAAGTAGTGAGAAAGAGAATGGGTCAGAAAACACATTTGAGAATATGATGGCGGAAAAAATTTCAAATTCGGTGAAAATATACATTTACAGAATTAAGGGGCTTAGTGAACTACAAATAGGTTTAATGTGGAGAAAGTAATACCTATGTATATAATAGTCAAGCTACTGAAAATTAAATGTAAAGAGAAAAACTTGGAGGCATCTAAAGAAAACCAAAACACCATACACAGGACATGTTTGAAATTGTATATGTATTGTATTCACTGAATTGTGTGTATGTGATACATATGATAGTTTGAAATTTCACAGATTCTCATCATAAACTATGGAGGCCAGAGGTCAATGTGCCAATATCTTTAAAGTGCTAAGAAAGAAAAACTTTTTCAAAATAGAATTCTATATCCTCCAAGAATGAAAGGGAAGACAACATACTTTCAGTTCACAGTAACTAAGAAAATTAATCACCCAGCAAAACTAAAGGAAATTCTTCAGGGTGGAGGAAAATGACATCAACTAAAAAGGAAATTGTCCAGGAAAAATCAAGAGCATTGTAAGTTGTCAATATTTGAGTAAATATAACAATTTTTTTCTCCTAAAAAATACACATGACTAAAGCAAAAAGTATAACGTTGTTCTGTGGGTTTATAATGTATGTAGATGTAATACACGTAAAAGCTACAGTATAAAGAATGGCGAGGGGATAGGCACAAAGGTTAATAATTGCAAGGTTTCTAAATTTTATGTAAAGTGGTACTATGCTTGTATTAAATCTCAGCAAAATAGGAAAAGTTAAAGATGTGTGTTGCAATCCCTACAACCATCACCTAAAATTGCAAAGATACATAGAAAAATACCAACAGATAAATTAGAGTATAATTCTAAAAAAATAATTCCACTAATTTGAAAGAAGTCTGGGAAGAAGAAACAGGAAGAAAAAAACAAATGAGCAAACAGAAAAAAAAATACTAAGATGAAAGATTTAAATCCACCCATATCAATAAATACATTAAATGCTAATACTACGACAGTCCACATTTACTGAAGAGTAATGATGGGCCAGGTACCTCACCTGAATGATTTCATGTGATCCCGATAACAACTTTGTGAGATCGATGTTCCGTTTCGTTGATGAAAAACTTGAGGGCTATGGAGGTTCAATGTCTTGCCTCAGGTGATGAAGTTAATAGTGGATAGAATCAAGATTTTAAGTCTCTCTACAAAGTTTGTAATGATTTTATAGCATCCTGCTTCTATAGCATCCTGCTTCTAAGGTGGTTGCCAAGTTTTGTGGTGTCCGAGTAAGAAGAATGAGGCCCTGCAGTGCCCTCTCCATTCCCCTACCTCAGAACAATTATAGTGAGTCTGAGCAACTTGAAAAGAACAACAGGAAAAGAGTGCCGAGAGAGAAAATATCTGTCCCAGGGTCTACCTTTGAGTGAGCCCATATGCCAGTCTCTAGTAAAGCTAATATTGAATTTGTGCTTTTTGCTTTAAACAAAATTTTAGCTGCATTACAAAGGAAATAAGGGTTGTCAGGGTTCCAAAGGAAAAAACACCCCAAAACAAAACAAATAAAGCCTGGATTATTCCAGAGATCCCTGTTAGGAATAAATTGTCCTTGGGGCTTTCAAAATAAATTACTGTGGCTTCATCAGGCATAGAAGATTAGCTTTAAGTCCAATGCTTCAATGCCATTTTCAATTTTCTGTTCAGAAAGAGATGGCTCAGTTCTGTGGGTTCAGCTACCTTTCTCTGATAGTTTGGTTTAAGTTTCTCTAGGTTATGTGACAGTGACCCAAATGAGCACTGTTTTCTGTTCCCTAGGACACTCTGATGATCTCAATTTACCAGAGTGATATTGCAATGCGGATGGCTGAACCACCTGGCTATTTTGACACAGACGAGGGTTAGTCTGTGGTTTCTGGGTTTTTGCTGGTGGCATTTTAATGTTAGATGGCAGTGTAACCTTGCACAAGTGACTTTACCTTTCTGAGTGTAGTTTCCTCATTTTCAAAATTCGATTGATAATGACACTATTGTGTAAGATTTTTGAAAGATTAGATGAGATAATTTATGTAAAGGACATAATAAAGGAGCTTGCATTTAACACTTAATTAAATTGTATGCTGTGTAGACCTTTTGGACCATAGAGGGACAAGCTACTCTCTGCCTTGAAGTCGTAATTCAGGGGTGAAGGAGGTGGTTCTGGAAATTTTCTCAGTAAAGGGACAAATTGGATTGGGTCTTAAAGGGTGAATAGTAATTTTCTAAGGGAACAGAGGGAAGAGATTATTTCAGACAGTAGTAACGGTATTTGCAAAGACTTATATGGTGGGACAGTGACTGGAGTGGTTGATGTGAGGCTACAAATGTGCAGACTGGCAGAGTCAGGAAGGGTCATATTTGTGGAGTGAGGGGATTGAGCACTGACTCACCCCACAGGCGAGGCACCAAGAGACTGAGAGCATAGAGTGACACATGGCAGGCTTTCTTGGGGGACGATTACTACAGCAGGAGGGTGGAAGACAGATATCAGAGGCATAAACTAGAGGCCTGTAGGGTTTGGAATTTCTGGGGTGATGGTTCCTATGAATATCACAGTGGCCTGGACAAAGTAGTGAGAATAACCAGTCACTGGGAAGTGCTTGAAAAGAAAGAAGATTCATGCTTTTGAAGACGAGGAGCTTCTTCTAAATTGATTCTTGAGGGGACTCCTGGGAGAATTAAAATTAATTCCAGAAGAAAAGCAATTTAGTTATAGCAGTGTGGTAGGTTTGGAGGAGATGTTAAATGTCAGTTCCATTCGGATTGTGTGTGAAAACCCCACACTGTACCCCAGAAGTGCATTAATGCACATAGTTACCATTCAATTAAAAAAAAAAAAAGTCAGTTCCAGCTCCTCATTCCAGCCACTGGGGTTCTGGTGCACAGAGTCTAGGCTGGAGCACCCCAAACCATAATTTTAATAGGTGCTCCAGGTGATTTGGATGTAGGTAGTTCAGGACTCACACTTAGAGAAAGAGTGGTTTAGAGGGGGGAAAATGAGTTACGGGTGTGCTGTTGCTAGAAAGCCTAAATCGAAGCAATTGTGGGGTAGGTAATTAAGGAAAAGCTAGGAAAAAGGTCAGGTGGGAGTTAGAGGAGTGAGGAACACATTTCAGTGAGGAATTCAGCCCCGGAATCAACTGAGGTCTGTTCCCTGACACAAGAAAGGCCATCCTGGCAGATGCAAGTCACTGACAATAATTTCGCAGAACAAAAAGCAGCTAGACTTGAAAGGGCCTTGGATGGCAGGTAAGTGGTGGGGATGGGTAGTGTTTAAGTTGGTGGAATGTGCCAAAGATAGCTATTCTTGATCAAGGAAAGGCAGTGAAATCTTACCAAATAAATGGAGTACTGTCTCTCTTTAGCTGTGACACTGAGATTTCTTTGCCAATTGCATCAGTGGGAAGGAATAATGAGGAGGCAAACACGGGCACAAGGGAACCAGGTTCAGATATCTTTAGGTTACACGATGTGAGTCAATTCACTTGGCAAGCCCTGTAGGTTGCAGACTGGAACGCGTCATGTTGGTTTGAAGTGAGGTCCTTTATCAGAAAGAAAGAGCAGGGCAGTGGCAATGCACAGAACCACTGCACAGACTGTTGTGAAGTTTCTTGAAAAAACCTGTCAGAAGGTCCAGAAAATGGATCCAGCTCATTAGAGCACATCTGCTCCTGTCTTTGGCCAACTTGACGAGATCCAACCTGCCAGGAACCTTTCCAACCACTGTTCTTGTTGGCAGAACACACTTCTACTGTCTCTCCACAAGTAACTTCCTCCCATCTCTCCACTCTCAGCAGAAAGATACTTCACTAGGAAAGCTTTATCCAACCTCCAGACTAGATTAGACATATATTTCAGATACTCTCCAAGCAATAGACTTTGGTGGTTAAGACCACAGACTGCCTGGATTTATGCCACTTAGCATCTCAGTTTCCTCATCTATAAAATGAAGATGATGTTAAAACACTTATTTTATAACTCAGTCTGATTGTTAATTAAGTCAATGCACGTCAAGTGCTTAGAACAATGAGTGCTTAGAACACTTTGTAGTGTGCCCGTTATTTTAGAGCCGTCCACAATGTTTTTTCTGAGCACTCATCACGATGGTAGTTAATGATTAAATGTGTGATCATCTGTTTCGTAGCGGACTCCCCATATAAACTGAAAGTCCCAAGAGGGACCATGCACTTATTACATCCTGATGTGACTCCAGTGCCTGGAACATTGCAGTTACTTGATAAACACATATTGTATGACAGTATTTGATTGCATGGGAAAGCAATCAAATGTGGGATGGAAAAGTACTTTCCAAGGTCACAGCAAAAGTGGGTACTAGAATTGCAGAGTGGGTTTTAGAATTAAGGTGTCTGAACATTGGGGACATTTGGGGGAGCACTTTGGTAATGTTTCTTTTTCTCCATTCAAAGCCTGGTACTAACAATCTTCTTGTTTCATAAGATGCCGCAAAAATGATCCAAAGGAGAAGTTGAACCTTAAGGTCTCCATTTCATTGTTTCTACTCCTCCACTCCCAAGGGCTCTACATAGTTCAGGACTCTTCAAACTAACCCCATCTCTTCCTCACCTGGAGCCTCATGTGATAGTTAAGGTCTTGAATCAAAGAAACTCAGCCAACCACAGAACCAGGTCATATTTCCACACTTCTCTGAACCTCAGTTTCTTTATTGTAGCACAGAGGTAATAAAGTATCCTTACCTTGGAGTTGTGACATTTAAATGAGAAACTAGTACCTGGCATACAGCATGTGATTAGTAAGTGCTTCCATGGTTATGTCCTTATTTTACATAGGGAGGTTAATCCAAGAGAGGAAAGAAATGTGACAAAGGACAAAAAGAAGTAAATGAACTTATCCATTCAAGAAGCTTGTACTGAATACTTTCACTATGCTTGTGAGAGTAATAAACAGCCATTAACTTGAGGGGCCCAGAGACGAGCAGGAGAGATAGAGATATTGATTAATAATTACAACTTGTATCATTGCTGCTATCCATGAAGGGACATATCTGAGACTAAGGGAGCCCAAAGGTCTCACCTAAATAAGTCTGAGTGGTTTCAGGGAAGGCTAAGGCGCCTGGTATAGAGATGAAAGTGAGCCACTTGTGTAGGGCAGCTTGGTTTATTTCTTCCACGCATGTTTTTGGGGAGCGTGTTCATTCACTCCACAGTGTTCTGGGGCCTAGAGAGACGTGCTAGCCATGGATACCTTGACTATTCATTAATAAATCACAAAGAGAGAGGCTCCAAGTTGCAGACACACATTCCCGCGGAGTTGCTTTGCACCTGCGCAACTACGGTAGGAATTGTTCCACCAGGGGGAGCTGTAGCGATAATCCCGCCGCTGCTGGACCAGAAAAGCAAAAGCGTCTGCAGCACGCGGAAACTCGGTGGCAAACTTGAAATCCAAATAGAGTATTACAATTAAGGGAAATTATTGAAGCTCAGCGTTAATGTATTTGTTTCTAATACGTTTTAGTTAATGATGACTAATGATTCGACTCATGAAAGCTGGATAACACAGTTAGCGGAGAATGTTCTCTCATCCCGGGGCCGATTGTTCTTCTAAAGGTCCGCTCTATTTTTTGCCGGGCTGTGATTGAATAGCTGATCTGCCCTCCGCCCACATCATCATTAAACTTTCCCTCTCCTGCGCCACTAATCTAATCAGAAAAAGTAAGACATAAAATTGATGAATTGTTTACTGAAAGAAGAGTATCTGAGTTAACCCTGGTCACCTTCCCGTCCCTCTAGCTTGGGATTCTGTGTCTGGCCGTGTCCTCGAGGGAGAGTTTTGAGGAGGAGGCTGGGCGGCCTTCTCATCCATCAATCTCAAAGGTTAGGAACATTCCACAGACAGCTCATGGCTCCTTCACTGTCTATTAGAGAATGTGAATTTATGGGGACCCAGGAGAACCTTTTTGCCTTTTCAGCTGTGCCATCCTGTGTGGTTGGGGAAGTGACCTTTCCGTTTTCTTATGGGATCATCTAGCAACAGAATCTGCTTTTCCGTGATCCAGAAAGTTAACCATTTGTTTAAAGAGATACATGTGGAGATAGACACAGGTATGAGGGAGAATAGATAATCTGATTCCTCATCTGCTATCTTCTTTTCATAAAACAATAACAATAACAGCAGTTATGCTTGCTCTGAGCCAGGGGTATGAAATTTTTTTTAGGTATTAGCACAGTTAACCAATGTTAACAACCCTGCAAGGTGGATTTTGTTATTCTCATCTTAAAGATGAGGAAACTGAGCTCAGAGAAATTAAGGCAGTTACCACAAGCAGTGGAGGCATGGGCTTTAAACACAAGTAATCATTGCCAAGGTCTGTGCTTTCGAACATTCCATCTACAACCAACTCCAGAGACATTTGCATCAGTTGTTAACCCTTGTTGTATGCCAGGCTGAGCCAGAGGCTTGGACTCAGAACTACCTAAAACACATTCTGGAAGATTTTGTGGTCCAGCAAGGATGAAGGATAAAAACCTAGATAGGATGCAAAAATGGGTGCAAGGAGCCAGGGGGCTTTAAGAAGGATGGCTTGGCCCTCTTGGGGGGACCAGAGGAGGCTCAAAAGTCTTCAGATTGGACTGGGACTCTGAGTGGGGTTTTGGTTGGGACATGGTAGGGGAGGTAAGTCGAGGGCTTGAACAAAGGCTGAAAGGTGAGGACATGTTGAGAGACAGTGAACCATCTAATTTGGTTCAAGCAGAGAGCAGTAGTAAGGATGAGGTTTGATATGTTACCCTTGACCTCAGGATGGAAGCTGGAAAGATTGGGCTGAATCTGGATAGAGGCATGGAGTCTATTTAATCAGGGGATAGACACCATGAGAGAAGTCCTTTAAAACTCCAGCTCCCAGACCCTGGGCTACATCCAGTCTGTGGCCTGCTCGGAACTGGGCCATACAGTGTGGGGTGAGTGGTGGGTGAGTAAGTGAAGCTCCAACTATATTTACAGATGCTCCCCATCATTCACATTCTGTCTGAGCTCCAGCTCCTGTCAGATCCGCAGTGGCATGAGATTCTCATCAGAGCACAAACCTTACTGTAGACTCTGCATGAAAGGGATCTAGCTTCATGCTCTTTAGGAGGATCTAATGCCCAGTGATCTGAGGTGGAGATGTGATGCACTGGAATCATCCCCAAACCACCTCCCAACTCCCCCTGGTCCATGGAAAAATCAGCTTCCATGAAACAGGTCTCTGGTATCAAAAAGGTTGGGGAGCTACTTTAAAACAACAAGTCCTGTAACTGGCTGGAAGCTGGGAAGGCTGCTGGCACATAGTGGGCAGTGGCCACACTGAACTTCAAAGTCCTATCAACTGAGTCCAGAGTCTAGGTTTGCCCATGGGGTCACACTGCCTTTCTCATCTCCTTCCACCTCTTCTCAAATACAAAAGCACTACAACAGTCCAGACACTGTGACAGCTGGCCTAGGAAGGTGACACTGGAAGGGTGTGGGTTGTGGGCATTCCACAAACCCTGACCACTGACCTAAGACAGGATTGAAGGAGAAAAGGGGACTTGGCATCAACCTGTGAACCCCATGAAGGCAGAGCCTGTGTCCCCAGCAGCAACCATCAAGCCTAGTGCATAGTTAGCATTCAATAAAATATTATTGAAAGGATGGATCGCATGCCCGTAAACACATGTACACGGACATGCACATACATACACATGTATCCATACAAACGCATACATGCACACACACAACACAGACACACATTGGCACACTCACCCCTCCAGAGTTTCCATACTGGAAGAAAGGAGGAGAGTTAAAAGGAGATAGAAGAAGTTCATAGGGCTGTTGCAAGGATTAAAGGAATCAATCTATGGAAAGTGCGAGGCCCATGCCTGACTCCTGATCGACACAGATTAAAAGGTGGTGTCATAAGAACCATTAAGTCTCACTGGCCATGAGATGTGCTCTGCAGACATCAGGTCATTTTCCTTCTCTTCCTGTATTTAATCATGTCTAAAGGCCTGTGGGGCTGAAGCTGCAACAGCTTCCTACCTTGGTATGCTGGAAGACGACTCTACCCATTTGCTAAGAGTACAAATTAACAGAAGGGAATTCACCAACGTGCTAAAAAATAGCACTGACAGTTTGAAATGAATTCTTGCCTCTAGGCCTGGATGTACCTCTCTTTGCTTAAATTTTTTGCTGCATAAATATGTTTTGGAAACATTCAGAAGTAATGAGACTTCACATATGAGAGAATCAATTACATTAATCTATCCCCCAAAGCATCAGGTAGACAAATCAAACCAATGTAATTAAAGAGATTGCTTTTGTCTCCCTTTTAAATTATTTTGAATAAAGTAACTCCTGACATCATCAAACTGTGGATTTCCTCTTGAATGAACAGATACAAGATAAATAAGTTTCCCAGACATCCTCATCCCTTACTCATTCTCTATTCTAGAAAGAAGTGGCTAGAGATTAGCCCAGAAAGCAAACAGCAGCTAGGAGCCGAGAGCTATGTACATTCCCTACTCAGCAATAGGCCTTGGGTTTCTTGGGAGTGGTGTGGTTCTTCATTTTAATTTTTGTATGAAAAGGTTGGTTGGTGGTTGGCAATGGGCTGATTTCCTCCACTGATAATTTGCAAGTGACTTGGCTCATCTATTCTCGTTCCTAGGTCTTAATATTCTCATCTTCCCAAAGTACCCTGTCCCTAGGTACTGAGAATCCCTAGCCTGCCCTTAGCAAGCTAGATTTGCCCTGAAATTTTCATGGCCCTGATTATCCCTTTGTCTCTCCAAGTTCTTGAGACTAACTTCCCTAGGACTTGTAAAGCTGAGCCTCTGCCCAATAGACTTTTCTCCCCTCCTTCCTTTAATAATAAAATTTTCACATTAGCTGGAAACATGGCCACCTAGAATATACTATAGTTTTCTGCCTCACTGACAGATGGATGTGGCCAGGTAGCTATGTTCTGGCCAATGGGAAGTGAGTGGAAGTGACAGGTATGATGTCTGTTCTGGCCAATGGGAAGTGAGTGGAAGTGACAGGTATGATGTCTGTTCTGGTCAGTGGGAAGTGAGTGGAAGTGACAGGTATGATGTCCAGTGAATTGTGTCAGAAAGAAGTATCCATAAGTTCCTTTTCCCCTTTCCCATTGGCTGGAAAGCAGATGTGAGAGGGGAGCTAGAACAGCTGTCTTGGATGATGTGAAGGAAGCTGTATGTTGAAGATGGCAGAGCAATGAGTTGGAAGGAGCCTGGGCCCCTAATGATTCTAGAGCTGCCTAGGGACTGTCCACACTGATGTGACCAAGAAACAAACTTATATTTTGGTTAAGCCACAATTATACTTTGATCTTTCTATCCCAGAAGTTGCTCTAATATGTTGACTAACACAACCTGCAAAGGTGATTCTTGCTTTACCCAGTAATAAGATTCTGGAAATGTGTGACCAAATGAAATCATTGTTCCTTAAGTCACATTTTCAATGTGCCTGGAGAAGCTGAATCTTAGGATAGCTTAGAGTAGGATTTTGGAGTTAGAATTAAGTCCCAGCCTTATTATCAACTGTGTGACTTTGGCCAAGTTAATTAGCTTCTCTGTGCCTCTGTTTTCTTTATTTATAAAGTGGAGGTGATTAAATTCAAGTCAAAGGCTCCCTGTGAATATTAATTGAAATAATGAATGCAAAGTCCTTAGTATGGCACCTGGTATGTGATAAAGCATTTGATGGAATTATCTGGGAAGTCAAAAAAAAAGAAAAAGAAAAAAATATTTTAGCGTCCTCCAACAGAGACTCTGACCCCATTGGTCTGGAGTAAGGTCTGGGCATCTGAGCATTTTAAACTTTCCCTATTTCTTGAGTAGTTGAGAATGATTGAATTAAAATGCTCTAGTGAGAGAGAGGACTTTCTATAAATCAATTTCTGATTTACCTATTATGCAAATCAGACATGCCTTATCACAAAAATTCACAGTCACACCTTCATGATGAGTTGCCCTTATCTTGGTGGGGTCCCTTCCTGCTGTGGTTTGAATGTCTGTGTCCTCTCAAAAATTTATGTTAGAACTTAAATCCCAGTATGCTAATATTAAAAAAGTAGGCCCTTCAGGAGGTGAATGAGGGTTCTGCCTCCATGAATGGGACTGGAGTCCTTATAAAAGCATTCAAGACAACTAGCTGACCCCCTTTTCCCTCTGCCTTTTGCCATGTGAGGCCTCTCAGCATGTGCCCTCTGTAAGGAAGCAGCTATAGGTGTCTTTGGAAGCAGAGCATGACCCTCACCAGACATTGAACCTGACAGCCCCAGAACTGTGAAAAATAAATTTCTATGTTTATAAATTTTCCTGTCTATGGTATCTTATTGTAGCTACATGACCTACTTAAGACACTTCCTGTTTTTATTTTATGTTTTGGCCCCATTTTCTCTCTCACATGTGTGTACCTGCCAATTACTATACCCTGTGAGCTTCCAGGGGATCCCTGATTCAAAGTTTACAGTTGCTGCATCATTTTAGTGACAACCAACATTGACATAGCTTTATGGACTTACTGAAGTACTTTCACATATATTATCTACCAGATCCCAATGACAGCTTTGCAAACCACTTAAGACTGGCTTTATCAGCGTTATGATTATCATCTCCATTTCACATATGAGAAAAGTGAAGTCCAGAAGTAGTCTGCCCAATGGCAGCCAAGATTTGAACTCAGTTGTTTGATTTCAAAGCTGTAATTTTCCCTGAACCTCTCTGCTTCTCTATTGGCACTTCACAACTACTGAAGGAGTCATTTATTCCTTTATTCAATATATTTTTATAATCTCAAGGAACAGGGAGATGGATAATTGCTTGAGTTTACAAAACTCTAGGTACACAAGTGTAGATTTCTCCTTTTGCCCAAATCCAGCTGTAAGTTTGATTAAATCTTCAGGCATATTCGATGGCACCGAAGCCCTCTGGAGAACCCACAGAGGGAGACCGGACCATGCCAGCATTCCCTGGGAATTCCCTGGGAGTAAAGGAGAACTACACAGATTGCTCATTTTCCCTTTTCTCTAAATTCACTCCTTATTGGATGGCAACCTTCTCTCTGTTCAGGGCAGCTCGCAGGCTACCCCAAGGTGCCCTATCGTGTCTAAGTCACCCAAGTCTGCTGGAGATCGGAAACATCAAGGTGAAAAGCCTCTGTCACCTAGAAAACCTGTGCTCCATTTAGGAAAAAAAAATATTTCTCTTACATATTATATAACTCCAGGGAAGCAGTTGCTTAGCAACTGAGCTCAGTTGCCTGGGCCAGGAGTAGTTATTAACTCTTCCCACAGTCAATCTACACTGTCGAGTCTTCCGAGAAGGCCACTGACCACTACATTTTCACAACAGAAAGCTCATGCCCTTCATTTGTCCTACATGAGGACCCCCTCGTGGCTCTCTCCTCACTGGAGTTGCTGTACTACCTCCTGGGAAGGAGAATAACTCAGCAATACTTGCCTCAAGCTTCCCCCAACCAGTGGGAATCTACTGGGCCATTTTAGTTACATGAAACTAAATACTTGGCAAGCAATGGGAACTAAATCTACCTGTAGCCATGTGAAAAAAATTGTATATGTATATATACATATATGTATGTATATATGCACACATTATACATATATATAAAATAATATATATGTGTATTTTATATGTACATGTTATACATATATCTATAATAGAACTTCCATAGCTGACCACCTCCCTACATTGACTACATCCTTAAGTTGATCTAATTTTCATAGACCAGACATGCGCCATGTGTAGGTATCAGTACAGTAGGCCCAGTTCCTTATGTTGACCACTTTCCAAATGTTGACGGGTTTGTTACAATCCCTTGGGTGGTCAACTTAAAGAGGATATATATATATATATAAAATATATGTTTGTATATATGTATATATATGTATTGTGTGTTTATGAAGCATCTACTATGTGCCAGGCCCAGGATTAAGCACCAGGAATCAACAGAGCAAACAAGAGAGCCAATGCCCTGAATTCGTGAACTTTGCCTTCTAGTGAGGGAGATAGAATAAAAGAAATAAATACCCAGAAAATAAATATATAAATAAGATAATTCTGTTTGTCTTAAGCGACTTGGAAGGAAGTAAAGTGATGTAACAGAAAGGGCTAGAAAATTATAGGGGAGGAGGTGTACTACACCTAAAGCTATCTACATGCACCTCTCAAATACCTCAGTATCCAGGGTAGGGCCCCACACTGGACACACTGTGCAGCTGATACTTTCCATTCTGCGTCAGGGTTGTAAGAGCCTTAGAGCTGATTTTGTGTCTACCTAAGTCTTTTCCGTCCCAGCAAAAGGCATCTCTTGATGAACCTGTCACTCAAACATTACCTGGGGAGACAGCCTCAATTTCGTTTTCTCCCTGTCCCCACGTTTTATCTATCAGCAAACCTATGGACTTTAACTTCAAAATAGACCTTGAACTTGCCACTTCTCCCTATCTTCACGGCTTCCTTGCAAGTCCAGCCGGCCCCCTTGCCTCACTGGGATGATGACTGTGGGTGCTTCTCACCTGGTCTTTCCTTACAGTTCATTCTCCACTTCTCCATGAGGGGACTTGGCATCAGCCTGTGAGCCCCATGAAGGCAGAGCCTGTGTCCACGGAGAAGTGCAGAATGAATTCAGACTCCATCCCTCCTTCCTCTGCTCCAAACCTCTCAGCGGCTTCCTTCCCACTGTTCTGAAGTTGCCTCCAAACACTTACTGCAAGGCCGTGGGTGTTCTGCAGCCTGACTGCTTTGTCCGCCCCATTTCTGATCACTCTTGCCATCCTTTATCATCCCCCAAACCACGCTGGCCTTGGTTCTAACTCAAACAGGACAAGCTTGTTTTTTGCCTCAGGAACTTTATGTATGCTGTCTCTTTTGCTCTTGGCCTGATGAGCCCCTGTTTCTCCATGAGCTCTTCAGAATCTTACGCTCTATGGATTGAGCTAGCTGGGCACTGTTCATCCATCAGATCTTAGTTTAAATGTCACTGCAACATGAAAGCCCTCCTTGATCACGTGGTCCCCATACCCTTCCTGATGCCTTCACATCCCTTATTCTGATTCCTATTCTACACACACACACACACACACACACACACGCACGCACACACACGCCTCTGCTTATTATCTTTCATCTCTGATAGCCTGAGCTTCATAAAAGCAAAGACCTTGTCTGTATTGTGGCATCTGCCCCAGGGCCTGGCACATAGAGATAATTTGTAGATACTCATTTTTGCTAACTAAGTGAATGAACATGACATAATAAAACAGCTAGAATATGTAGAGTGCCTACAACACCCTTAGCCTGCTCTCAAATACTCTGCATATTATGATGTCAGTTAATCTTCGTAAGAACTCAAATGAGGTGGGCATTACTACCCCCATTTTATTTTATTTTATTTTTTGTAGTTTGAATTAGATTATCTTTTTTTTTTCTTAAGCTGATTTTTTAAAAAATTTCAGATTAATACAGGGGTACAGATGATTAGGTTACATTGTTGACCACCCTTATTTTAGAAATAACTAAACTGAGGGTCAGAGAGAAGAGCTGACAAGACCGAGGTCACATAACTAGGCACTGGCTAGGCTGAAATTAGAACTGAGCTTATTCTGACTCTCAAAATGGGGATTTTTCAACATCGTATAATTTCTAAAGCTCTGAAGAGTTTTACAACACTTTTACAATGACCCTCTCTGCCTTATTGCGTGAGAAATATATCACTCATTGGCAGCAGCGCGTCGCAGATGACTTGGGAGTGCGAGGAGGCAGTTCAGGTGGGCTCTGTCTGTCTGGTCTTGCAAAGCCAGGCAGAATCCAGTTATCTGAACAACCAGAGCCAAGCAGACAAAAAGGGTGAACTGAAATAACTCCCCATGCTGAGTCATTCCGGATCGTGCCTGGGAGGCTTTGCAGCACAGAGTAGCTCCCTATCTCTTTATGTCCAGCACAAACTGTTATTAAAAGAAATATGTCAGTGGATGTCGCTGGCCCCAAACAGTTCGGGAGGCTGTAGGAACTCTGTTTTTTTATTTTAAAATAAGATAATACAAACTGCACCATTTGTTGGGCACTTATGATGTGCTGAGCAAGGTCTTTACATGTCTTTGCTTTTTAAAATTTGTATTTATTTATTTGTTTGTTTATATAATCATTTATTTAAATACAGGATGTCCCTATGTTGCCCAAGCTGGTCTCAAACTCCGGGGCTTGAATGACCCTTGTGCCTCTGATCTCACACAGTCTCTCCAGGTGAGAGCTATTCCTGTCCCCATTTGACATATGAGGACACAAAGGAATATGTTTTCTTGCTCCAAGTTGCACAGCTTGTCAGTGGTGGAGGTGGGATTCAGAATGAAAGTGACAAAGGTCCAGGGAATAAGCTCCTAACAATCGTGTTCTACCCTCTATACCACCGAGAGCGCTCCTTCCCCATAGTCCCTCAATGCTTTTTAAAGAATGTATTGCATATTATGTCCAAAGGTTGATTCCTATCCAGATTCCAAAATACTATCGGCCTGGCGGGGATGAAACAGCTATGGATTCCAAACACATGATGTGCAGGGCAACCTCAGTAGCCAGCGACTGGAGTGTCAGGCCTTTTGGATTCAAGGCTGGGATAGAGCGCCATGTTCATATTTAACCTTCATCTCTTTAACTTTGGGGTGCGTCATTTATAACAAAGATCTCCAAGATAATCATCCTAGATAACACCGTTTGTTTCTGTAAAAGCCCCCCAAAACAACAGAATGAGCTAGCCTGAGCTACCATAGCACCATGAGCCCAAGGAGACCTTGGTTTTCCCATCTGTGACAAAGGAACTGTGAGAGTATGATCTATCTGGGTGCACCTCAGTTTGCTTTCAGGCCCTAAAAGTTCTTGGCTTCAGGCTTTTCCCTGAGCTTGCAATGCCCTTCCCTCTCCCATCTTTCCTTTTCTAAGTTTTACTCATCCTTGAGGACCCAGCAGAGATCACCTCCTCCAGGAATCCTTCCTTGACTATCAGCCTTAACCAAATGCATCCCTGAACTTCTGCGGCTTGTCACTATCACAGGACACGTGGTTCTTTGTTAAAATTATTGTTTACACTCCCAACCTCACTCCCCAGCCTCCATGTCTCTTGGGGGCAGGGATTCCGTCCTGTTAACTTCTTTCCCACAATAATCAGCACAGTTCCTGATGCCCAGGAGACACCGACGTGGGTGCACTGTACACACATCCCCACGAGTTCCAGGGTGGTGATTATTCCTGGAGGAATTTCACCCAAACAGCCATAGGAAATTGAGCAGAATGGAGTGCCATGGAAATCCCGAACATCTCAGAGATTCGAGAGACATATAGAAACATAAAGAGAAAATTGCTTTTCAAAATTGTAACAAAAGAAAGAAAAGATTTGCACAGGCTGTTCATGGAGGCTTCCTTGGCGCAGTGGGATGAGGACAGGATAATTAACTTTCTCTGCACAGTTCCCAAACGTTCAAAAATGTCTAATCAAGTAAAAAAAAGCAAATTGTAAAAAAGAGTAGCTTTTCCATTCACTCATTTTCCACTATTTTGGGATCATGTGTGGCACGTGACAGAGGAGCATATCGGGCCAGGGTCGGCTCCAGGCCTGGGCCCAGTTTTGCTTTGTGATCGTGGTGGTTAGGTCCCCTCTGTGTCCTACGTGCTTCATCTTTAAATAAGGAGAACAGACGGGAATATTCACCAAGGGCGCCAATTCACATGCATTCCGTAGGCACTGAGCCATGTTTTTCTCTCATGGATTTTTCTGGTGACAAACTGGGAGTTTTTCTCCCTGGGGAATTCTCTTATTTTTTTCCATGTTCAAAGCCACACAGACTGCTCACAGATCCCTGCTGTTGTAAGAGTAATTTGCTTTCATTATCTTAAACCTCTCAGCATTTCTTGAAACCTCTTTTTATGTAGGGGAAAAAAAATGTTCCCAAAGTGATTACAGGAGATAAATCTGGTATTTCACATTTCAAAAAGTAATCAAAATGCTCCCCGCTAGAATAGGTACTCATTACAATTTATGGTGAATGCTCGAAATCATCTTTATCTTCCTTTCTCATCTTTCTAGAATTACTGTTGCTGTTTGGGACAGGAATGCCTAAAGGGACAAAAGTAGATTAAAGAAGTCTCCTTGGGGTGATGTTTATGTTCCATTGTCGAGCTTCTTTCATGCAGCCCTCTCATTACATTGGGTTGACCAGATAGCTCTGCTGTGTAATCTCCCTCCTTCCATCCAACTAGGATCCAGGCAATGCTGGAAGGATGTTTGAGGACTTAGAAAATGGGCATATTTTACTCATTAGGCCCTGAGGCCCATATGCTTTTTAAGAGCTCATGAAAATGTCTGAGTGCTGAAAATAGTATATTAGCTCCAAAATAGTAAAAGAAAACTGTAAAAGCAAAATTAATAAAAGGCTTAAATTAAATGCCTCAATAACATACCATTATGTCCACCTCTGTATTTTAAAAAATTGAGTGTTCATAAAAGTTTCATTATATTTGAGAAGACTTGATGAGTTAGAGTCTCATCTCCCAAGAATTCCTGAGTAAGCTTGATGATTTTCAAGAAATGACAGATAAATATAAATTGAGAAAGTTACTGGTAACAATATAATTTCAAAAACATAACCTTAATACTTCTTTTAAAATGTTACAATAAAAATGCCTTTAAGTTATATGGTAGGTTGAAAGTGGAACTCCAAAATAAGGCTGCTTAGGGCCAGCCAAGGTCTTGAAATGGCTTTGCATAGGGTGGTTTGATGAATAGGTTGATGGATAGATGGAAGGGTGGATGGGTGGACAGATAAATGGATGGTTTCATTAATAGGTGGATGAGTGGTAAATTGGTTGATGAATGGACAGATTGATATAAGGATGGATATAGGGATGGATGAACAGGTTGGGTGGAGAGATGAACAGATAAATGGATGGATTGACAGATGGATGGACAAGGAGTGATGGACAGATGAATGGGTAGATGGGTGGACAGGTGGATGGATGGATTGATGAATGAATAGACAGGAAGTGATGGATAGATGAATGGATGGATGGACAGATGGACATGTAAGTGGATGGACTGGTGAATGGATGGACAGGAAATGATGGACAGATGCACAGATAGATAGCTGGCTGGATGAAGTGAGGTTAGTGTAAGTTTCCTGACTCCTCACTTTCAAGCTGTCATTAGAGACATTTTAAGTTAGTCATAATTCCCTGAAGGTGTATAACTTCTTCATTTTATAGCTGAAGAAACTGGAGCTCAAAGAAGGGAAGGGACCCAGCACATTTCCTTATTCTCATTGAACAGGAGGTTGTTGTTAACTGTTTGCCTTTGGGAGAGACCTGGCACAGCCTAGTTATTTCTCAGGCACCGCACATATTTATAGGATAGTGTTTCACGACTGGCGACAACTTGCTGCTAAACTGACAGGTCTCTATCTTGCCAAGCCCTGGGATTTTCCCTGCTGTCTCCTGTAGAAGGCAGGTTGGTGAATGGGGATGTTGGGTCTGAATGCAAGCTGGGGAGAAACACATTTGCTTCATTCACAACTGGGTCATGTTATTCTTAGAACTCTCTCAGTCCTTCCTGGGTCCTTCAGATATTGATTGAGTCATAGCAGGGAATGGTTTTCTGACACATTAGAGTTCTATGTGGCTTTTCTCTCGGTAATAGCATTCTGATTTTCCTTTGGGAAGTCTCTGTATCCCACTATCAGTCTATGCACTGGGGTAGCCCATGGCTGGCCAGTCATGGTCCTGCATTGTCCCAGCCCTGGTGACTAGTTCAAAGAGAAGCATATGAACCAGGGTTGATTATATAGTACACACAGTAGCTTATTTAATCCTCTCCATGATACTGTGAAATGGTATTATTATAAGTCCTAGTTTCCAGAGGAAACTGAGGTGCAGAGAGATTAAATAACTTGTCCAAGATATAGGTGATAAGTAGCAGACCTATGATTTGAACCCAGGTAGTCTGGGTTTAACCTTTCATCATCCTGCCTCTCAGTACTTGATTTTGCCCTCCCAAAATCAAGTCAGTTAGTGGGTTAGTGGGTTTCATCACAGATATGTTTACTACCATCCAGTGCTTAATCCCAGGAGAACTGGACTGAATGACGGTATGTAACTTTATACACACGACAACTTTCTTATCTGGGCATTTATTATCTGGGCATTTATTCCTCGTAAACTCAACTATGCCAACACCACCAAGAACTAAGAGCAGATGAAGAACAAAATCTTCTTCCAAGTGGTCAGATATGTTGCTAAGGGTGGCCTAAGCCTAGTGGGAGTCTTTCACAGGTGAACCGTTCCTTCTGATTTTGGACCCTACAGTTGTCCTTCTGTATTGGTGGGGGGTTGGTTTCAGGGCCCCTGAGGATACCAAAATCCATGAGGTCAAGTCCCTTACATAGAATGGTACAGTATTTGCATATAACTGACACATATCATCCTTTATATGTTAAATCATCTCTAAATTACTTCTAACATCTAATACTATGTAAATGCTATGTACATAGCTCTTGTGGTTTTGAGATTTGTATTATTTTTTATTTTTTTCCAAATATTTTCAATCCATGGTAGATTGGTTCCTCAGATCTGGAGCCCTGGACATGGCTAATCAGCTGTATCTTTATTTATTTATGTATTTGTTTATTTATTTTGTATTTCAGGTTAATGTGAGGGTACAAATGACCAAATCACAGTAATTGAAATTGTTAGGTGGAGTCCCTCTTGTAGTTGTGTCCTGCACCCAGAAAGGTATGCCATATACCCCTACATTGTGTCCATTAGGTGAGAGCACCCAAAATCCCCCTCTCCCTATCCCTCCCCCCAACTTGAATTGAAATGAGTTTTTCTCCAATGCAAGAATGAATTAGATCATGTACTAGCTTCATATTAGCATTGAGTATATTGGAAATTTGTTTTTCCATTCTTATCATACTTTACTGAGAAGAATGTATTTCAACTCCCTCCAGGTTAATACAAAAGATGTGAAGTTATCATCTTTTTTATGGCTAGATAGTATTCCAGTATTCCACAGTATGCATCTATATATACCATAGTTTGTTAATTTTTTTCTGGCTGTATTTTAATATGAATATTGTCTGATTTCTCAGCTCAAAGTAATTTAAAATATGGTAATTTGGGAGAGAGTAAGCGTAGCATTATAGGAAGAGACATTGGCTCAAGAGTTAGACTAATCTAGAAGAAAATTCTAGTCATGAAGCTCACAAGCAAAGGACTTTAACCTCTCTGAGCCTCAGTTTCCTCATTTGTCAAATGGTGGCAATACTAGTATCACCAGTGTAAAATGTGCACACTAGGTCATTGATAAATTATAACCATTTTGATTGGCTATTGGCAAGTTTTTCATCTCTTCTAAGCCTCAGTTTCTTCATTTATAAACTATGAATTTAATGACAAAAGTTCTCATGTGGCATTTTACAAGGTAGTTGGATAGAGGTAATGAGAATAAAGGAATTTTTTAAATGGCCAAATTCTTCCTAGGTATAAGGTGGAATTACATTTATTGGTGCTAGGGGAGTAGGACTTACATTATTGTTAATACTACTATTATTAATCATCGTTATGACTACTGCCATTTTTTTTTACTACTCCTACTATAAAAGTACTAATATTGGCCCTTATGTTTCTGTAATATTTCACAATAATCTTTTGGATGAAGAGTGACCATGCTTAGAATGAATACCCAGGGATATGGCTTTTCTGTTGAACCTTACCAAAGGCACCTACTTTGTTCCAGAAATGAATTAGACAAGGGTTCCTTTATGCAAGGCGACACAGACATAAACCAACAACTGAGTTTAGAGTGGTGAATACCTCTAGCACAATACCACCGAGCACACGGTAATGGTGTTATACCGTGAATTAGTATGCACACGCGAGAGGTGGATGAGAGGTGGCTGCAAGATCTCTGCTACACTCTCCATCGAGAGGTGATGTCTATTTCCCCTTTTCCTGGCTCTAAGCTGGCCTTGTGACTTGTTTTGACCAAAAGAATGCTGTGTGTGTCCTTAAGGGAGCTTCAGCTTTCACTTTTGCTCTTGGAACACTCCCTCTTGGAATCCTGCTGCCATGCTGGGAGAAGCCCATGTCACATGAGAGGCCATGTGAGGGACAACTGAGCTGCTTGGGGAACAAACTGGACAGGTGGGTGAGCCCCTTGGACCCTCCAGCACGTTCAAGCCTCCATGTGACTTTTGCTCCATCCAATACTACATGAAGCAGAAGAATCTCCAAGCTGAGCCCATGCAAACCACAGAGTCATGAGAGATAATAAATAAATAGTGGTGATTTTAATCCATTATGTTGCAGGCTTGGCTTATTATGCAAAAATAGCTAAAACAAAGTGGATATGGGTACTCCGATGACATGTTCCTAACTCAGCTTAGATTGGGCAGGGGAGGCTCCCTGGAAGAGGGAACATGTGAAAATTATATGGGATTTGTAGGCTATCCCATGAGAAACAGTCCCAGCTCTCAGTCATGGGTCGACCCTTTTCTATGTGTGATGATTTTTGAGTCCAAGGCAGGTCAGTGATGAGGACCAGAATTTTAAAATCCCCTCACCTGGATAATTGTTTCTCCTCTTTAGGGATTGGCCCCACTTCCCTGGCTTTAAATCAAAATGACAGGGCCTTCAAATTGGTTCAGGTGCTCATACATTTATAAAAATGTCTTTTGCTGGAAAAGGCTCGGTATATCTAATTTCTGCCCCAAGCACATTTTTATAGTTCAGCTATATTATAAATGTCGTTTAATTTACCCAGCAATGTCAGGCCTACATTATACCCAGAGCCAGTGATAATATATATATGATCCTTTTTGTACAGTCTGATCAGGGTTTGGAGGAGGGGAGGGTTGTATTTAATCATCATTTGCTCCAATTTATATGTATTTTTAAATTTTTAATATATTTTTTATTAAATCATAGCTGTGTACATTAGTGTGATCATGGGCACAATGTGCTGGTTTTACATACTTTCCTTGCCTCTATGCTGGTTTTTTTTTTTTTTTTTTTTTTTTTTTTCTGTCTTCTGGAGACTATGGGGGAGGAAGAAAGAAAACCTTTCCAAACACCTGGTCATGTTTAAGGGGCAAGTCTGCAGATGAGTTGGAGGTTTTAAACACAGCTAAAGGGACAGGGCTAGGAATCTTCTGGACTTTTTAGCTGGTTCAGAGAATTCACCTCCTTCCCACAGGAGGAAAACTGTAATAGGAGTGGTGGGCTTGGTGGACTGTAATTCAAATGTCTCCTGACCTTAGCTGGGAGGAGAGAAGTAAGTCTGTCTCAGGGTGGGGAGGGAGGGGTGAAATTAACTCCTTCAAATCCTGTCTACAAGGGCCTCCTAAATGGTCCCTTTTCCATTTTTGATGTCTTCCATTTCCACTTCATACACGGTGTTTTCTTTCTTTCTTTTTTTTTTATTGAATGGTAACTATGTACATTAATGCACTTCTGGGGTACAGTGTGGGGTTTTCACATGCAATCTGAAATACTTCCATCACTGGTCAACACAGCCTTCATGTCATTTTCTCAGTTATTGCTTTAAAACGTTCACATTCTACTCTTAGAAAGATTCACCTGTACCCCTATAAGGTAAACCTCAGAAGTAATCCCTCCAAACCCCCTCCCTCCACCCACTCCCCCCTCCCTTCTCCCCTCATACACAGTGTTTTCAAACCCAAATCGGGCCCATCTCCTGCTTTGACACACAGCTGATAATAAACTTTCAACACCTCCACTGGCAGCTCTCCCTGTCTCCCAGGCCTGGCCCTCCCCACTGACAAAGACTCTCTGCTTGACCAAACTTAAGTCAGGCTCCTGAATCTTCTTTCTTGGCTGATCTATGCCCATCCATGTAAAATCCAGTTTCAGCAAAGAGCCCTGTTAGGCCAGTTAAGCCAGAACCTTCCATCCTTATCTGAGCACTGCAATATCTGATTGGGTTCTTCATCCTTCACCATCCCCCTGCTGAGGCCTGATCATCAGGACGTCTTCAATGAGAACCCTATTAGTTTGGTTTAACTATAATCTTGCTTATTCCTGAATTTTTTTTCTTAGTAATTTTTCACCTCCACTTGTCATCCCTGGATTTTGGCTATAAATTCATTCTCATTTGTCCATGCTGCATTTAGAGTTGAGCCCAGTCTGTCTCCCCAGCCGCAAAATCCCATTGCAGGGTCCCTACACAAATAAATCACAAAGGTCCTGAATAAAGTCTGCCTTGCCGGACTTTAACAAGCATCATTGAATATTTTTTTCTTTTCTATCACCATCTCTTAACTTCATTTGCCCACTTTCCTTCTCTGTTCTGGATACTCTGTCCATGTTGGTTTCTTAATCTGTTCCTAAAATGCTCCAAACTAGTGACTTCTATCCCAGGCCAAGCTGAGAGCTGGATCTTGAGTGCCAAGAGGTCCCTGGCTCAGGCATTCCCCTGTAAGTGCAGGAGCAGAAAAGAGGGCTGATGGCAGCAATAACTCATGTCAGGGAGGCTGTCCCCGGTGCCTGGCAAACCTGTGCTTGGTTCATGGGAAGCTGGACTGTGATCGATCACACACTTCACAGGGCACACTTACTTGGCTCATTAAAAGAGTTAACTAGATTTTTAGGGAAGAGAGGAGCCAGGAGACCAGGTCTACCTCTGGGGAGGGAGTGTGGTGGGCCAAGAAGAGACTCCCACCCCCATTCGTACCATAGAAAGGCAGAAAATTCTTTTAAAGTTCCCCATACACAGTTGTGCACCCCAGGTCTGGGTCCTACTAGCTGTGTGACCTTGAGAAAATTGTTTAATCCCTCCAAGCCTCAGTCATTACTACTGCTATAAAAGGTCTCAGTCTCTACCCTGCCAGGTTCCTCTCTGGCTAAAATGAGATAGTGTAAGTTAAAGGGCTCAGCGTGTCCCTGGCTTGTAAATGATAGGCATAATCATCCTGAACAAAGGAATCAAAAAAGGTCAAATAATCTAAGCAAAAGTTATTGATGCATCAGAAAATCTTGTATATGGAGCCCAATCATGGGTCTGAGTCCGAAGACAGAATTGCAGACCTGGGCTTCTAGGCCCTTAGAGACTTTCCATGTGATTTTAACTCACAGTCCATTTTGGAAACTACTGATTCAGCCCGGGTCACTAAATTTAGATTAAGAAACCGAGGCCCAGAGAGGGACAGAGGTGGGCCCAAAGACACACAGCACATTTCTGGCAGTTGTGTCAGCTCCAGAATCCAGGTCTCTGACTCCAAGTTGGGTGTCATTTCTGCTAGTTCATGCCAGGAAATTATGTTAAGTCAGATCAAAGTGTCTGGCTGTGGCTATTGTCCCCAAGGGCAGTGTAAGGAAGGGATTCCCTTTTAGCTCTTCCTTTTCCAGGATCTAGATGTTCTCAGAGACCTTGGCTCTCTTGTTAACCCTTCGTGTACACAGTGTTCCTTAGAGTGTCCGAAGTTCTTTGGAAACCTTCAATCTCATTTACTGTTACAGATTAACAAGCCTGACCTTTTCTCTTTTATTGGAGGCTAGAGCCACCCTTTCCACCCAGTATGCAATTATTGAATGATCAGCACACTTCTGGGGGGTGCGGGGAGGGGGTGGGTGTAGCCCAGAACATAAAACATTGATGAGCATTTATTGAATGAACGTGTTGAACCAGTGAATGAATGAAAGACCACGGGGAGTATAAGTTCAGGGAGGGTTGGCGCTGTCAGTGTTGGTTCCAGTGGTGACAGTGGAGTCTACACAGTAGATGTTACTAAATATTTGCTGTGTGGGGTTAAATCGGTGAATCAGCCCCTGAATTTCCCATGGCCTAGCGGGAAAGGCAGATGCATAAATAGATACTAAGAATAGAGAGGCCTGTAACTATAGCAGGGGTGCAGCTGGGTGGATGGTGATGGGAGGAGTGGGGGAAGGCGGGAGACGTTGGGTTAGGATCCCAGAAGGGGTACTCTTGCTGGATACCGGGCACTTGAACACTGGGAAGGAAGGAGGCAGTGAAGACCAATATGGACGCACACTGACACTTTATAAGACGCAGAAGTCTATATACCCCAAAATAATGGGTCTATACTTTTCAAAAATGTCAATGTCAGGGAAAGCAAAGCCCAGGGAACTGTCCCATGGTGGAGTCTCTCAGACCTTCAGTTTCCCAAAAAAGAATTGGATGAAGTTCCCACAGTACTAGCCCTGCAAAATTATTTGTGACAATCTAATACAATAATGGGTATCCTCTGCCACGTGCTATGCATAAGAAATGACTACTTATTTTTATTACTGCTTAGAGTAAAACTACCCCAGGACCTGAAAGAACTAATTTGTTTTTTTTTTCTTTTTTGGCCAAACCTCATTAACTGATTGTCCAAGTTTATGCTTTATGGGAATAGTGTGCATGTTATTTATGTATATACACACACTCAGCTGCATCTATATAATTCTCAGCAATTCTGCTCAGGATATATTTTCCCACATTCGCAAGGGAACGAAATGCCAACATATTGTTGCGATAATTAAAGTCGGTAACATCGCTCTCAGCAGGCCCTGCTGGAGCTCTCCTCTGCCTCTGCGAAGTCTGGGGTGGTTACAGGAGGTTCTCTTAAAGTGATACATTCACTTGGCCCATTAATGAGCATCCACTAGCTTTTTATTTTGCTTTCTAGAAATGAGAGTAGGCAAGACCAACTTGCTTTGTTTACCTACAACCAGGAATATAGGTAGTGGCCCTGGGAATTCAAGAGTCCCAGCCCTGGTCCTGTGGAGAAGTCGCCAGGGCAACATGGGAGTGGGGAGGAAGAGAAAAGTCCTTGTACTTGTGAGTTATAACTGAGTTGGAAGAATGGTTAGATATTCAGTGCTTTGAGGACAAGGGTAAGTTATGTTTCTCTGTGTCTGTGACACCTATGAAGTGCTTGGTGCAGAGTAGAATGACTTGAATAAAGACAAAGTAGGTCTTGAAGGAACAAATGAATGAAACCTAACTCCACCACTGTTCGCCACCTGAGTCTCAGTTTCCTTATCTATAATTGGATGGCTGTAATAGTCACATTTGAAGGTTCTGCTGATAATTAAAAGCGATTCTATAAATGAAGCCAGAATAGGGATTCTGGTACAGTATAGGAGTTGGTTTCCTTCTTGGCCTTTCCAGGGGTCTTCTTTCTTTGGAAATAGGGAAGACACATATGCTGCTCTCTGGAAGCCCTTTGCTAAAGGGCTGCCCCTGATGTCAATGCATTCCCTGCAAGGAAGCTCCCAGAACACAGGCCAATCCACGTGGTTTCTCCTCCAGGGTTCTATGGCTAAGCCGAGAAAATTCTTGGTCATAAAACACCAGCCAGTGAGTGATGGATTTACTCACCTGGACCGTGCTTTAATAAAAAGCCTCCATTTTATTAAACAGGATAATAAAACACCTTAAATTAGGAAGAGAGCATAGATGTGGCTGCTGGGAAGTCAATGCTCCTCTTTGAATTCTCATGGTACATTTTATATGAGAGGGTCATAAAGCTGTGAGATCCATATGAGCTTGTTATTAGACACCAGCACCCTCTTCCTATATCAAGACTCTTGGGAAAAGTCATTCATTCATTTATTCAGAGTAGTGACTATTTTGAGTACCTAATTTGTGTGTCAGGCACTGTGCTAAGCTCTTGATGGAAAATTACTTATTTCTGTCTCACATCAACTCAGTGAAGAAGGTACAGTTATTCTCCTCATGCATATGATTTCCAGAAAGCACAAATACCTTGCCCAAGGTTATGCAGACAATAAAGTATAAAGCTGGAATTTGGACTCAGGCCTCTGTGACCCTAAACTCTGAAGTCTCGTCCACTTGTCACCATCTACCCAATGAGCACTCACTGACTACCTCATATGCCATGCACAGAGCCAAATGCTGGTGACACAGACGTGGGGAGTTCCTGGTCTGTGAGGAAGACAGCCATTCATTAGTACGAATGCTAACAAGAAGCATTTCTTGCATATCAGGAAAGGAAGCTTCAGCATTCATTTATTCAACACGTCTGCATTTATTGAGTTTCTGTTATCTAGGAAATGTAGTTTTGAGAGGTGGGATTTGAGAGAGAAATAAAACCCAGCCCTTGCCTTGGAAGACCTCTGTCTAGAGGGAAGAAAGGCTTCAAATGCATGCGTCTATGGGGCAGCCATGAATGATGAGTATAAACTATTTGTTGCAGGCAATCATGCATTCCATGACCAGGATCCTGCTATGTTCTAGTGTGATTCTAGGGTCTGGGCTCAAAATAACTCTATGGGAGTACACAGTGATAACGTGTCTTTTGGAATTTTCTATAATACCAAGTGGACATATTGTTTACTTAATGATGATGGTCATGTATATCAGATATCATGTTATATATTGCATATGTTACTATAGTTATTGAGCTCCTACTGTGTACCAGTCACTATTCTATGAGTTTTACAGGGTCAACTCATGACTCCTCACTACAATCCTATGACATGGGTCCATTTATCATTTTCATTTCACAGTTGAGGAAATCGAGGCCTAGAAAGGTGAAACAACTTGCTCAAGCTTACACATTTGGATTAACAAGAGGGGACAGAGGCTTTCTTTAAAAACAACATCTACAAAAAGCCAAACAAGCAAAAAAACTGTTTTTAATCGCAATTGAAGAGTATGCAAATTAGCCTCAGACATTATTTTTAATTTATGCCATACATTAGGCAAATTTCTCTTCCCAAAGCCCTGGAAAACTGGGCTTGATTTCACATATTTTACATTAATCACCAAGGTGGTTGCCCCCAAATTAGCTTTACACCTTGGTACACCTGCTTTAAAGAGGGGCACAGAGAGTGGAGGGCTGATCAGAAATCTTTGGAGAATAAGAAGTCTTAAGAGTTCTGTCCCTCCCCCTTTGCAAATTGATTTATAGCTTAGTGGTTCAGTTCGGTGTCCAGGACAGCCACATACAGCTGCATCGTGTGCACTGCTTAATTCCAGGGGATACCATTCATATATATTGCAGTATGAATAGCTCCTCCTGGAGTTGTGCAAGGAGCTGTCCTTATGCACTGTGGTCTTTCTTTCCTTCCTGAGCAGAGAGAAAAGGGAAGCATTGTCTTTTGATGTTTCAGGTGGAAACTAAGGCGTAAGGAAATTAAGTGACTTTGTCCAACACCATACAACATATAAATGGTAAAGTTGAGATCCACGTTCAGGCCTTTCTCAGTCAGTCCTAACCCGGTGCTGAAGCCACCACTCTCAGAATGCTCACTCTGAGTACACGGCTCTAAACACCCCCTTCCCTATTTCCATAATACTAAAGCTTTGGAGAAATGGTTACTAAAATCACGCGTAGGGCCACATGTTAGAAAAGCACTTCCTGTGTTCCCACTGGCCTCTATTATTGCTCCTAAATGCATTATCGTCATTCCAGATGAACCTTTCATGGGATGGAAGAGTGACCCTAGAACTCTTATCTTGAAGAGTCTACTCACTTTCCACTCCAGCCTAACTTTCAAAGAGCATGGATCACCTTTAAATGCCTAAATATACCCATTTACAAGGAGCTTTTTTCTCTTGCCCTCTGCCACCCCAACTCCTACCATAATATTGTTCTAAGTCAAATTTACCCAAATGATGTAAAGATTGTACATATTTGGCAATGACTTCTGGTTTCTATGCCCAAACACTTTAGGTCATGGCTGAAGACTGCATATCGTTCTTTTTTCACTCATTTATTCTGCAAAACAGCTATGGAGAGGGAGATAATAAGAGTTAGCTCCTAACCGCAAGGATCTCATTCTCAAGCAGCAGAGGAGACTAGTCAATAGACACTTATGATACATTATGATTCCTCTTAGCTCTCTCAGATGTGTTTATTAAGGAGGCCACGGCTTGATGTGTATGTATACACTGGCAAAACTTCCAGAGCCACATCCTAACAATGAGATGGGTTGAGGAAACAACTATTGAGGCCAGCAGTGCAAGTATAGTGTGTGAGATGTCATCAGTGGTGACTGCTCTACCCAAAGTACGGATGTGCGTGGCCCCGTTCCATGTCACATGGCATGTCTACCACACCAGCCACAGACAAGTAGATTAAGCATATATCATACAAACAACCTATTGCTCACTGCAAAGGGTTGAGCAAAACAAACCATGTTCTTTTTAGGAAGCAGAATGTGAACATACGAAGAAGCCGAGTGTTAGGAATCATGTCTGGACTGCTATGGTCCAGAGCAGTACTGTCCAAGAGAACTTTCTGGGAAGACGGACATTGGGATTCTCTCTCTGCTGGGCAGTATGGCAGCCAGAAGCCACACAGCGCTCCTGAGCACTTGGGATGTGGCCAGTGGGACTGAGGAATTGAATTTTAATTAATATAAATTTAAACAGCCACACATGGCTAATATGGCCAGTGGCTACCATATTTGAGAGTGCACATGCTGGGTCTGAGGTGGAGAAGCCATGATGGTGAGTGGGTAATAGAGGTGATGAGGGAGAACCACGGTGAGTGAAAGAACAAGTCAGGAAACAGAGGCAGCCAGAACCAACAGGTGCACCCAGAGAACCAATGCCATGTAAGAGTGAGAGGGAGAGAGTAGCCAGTCTCTGGAATGTCCTTGGTTCAGTATTTGAAATATTCTTACAGCAAATCTCCTTATTCTTGAGCTATGCTGAGTGAGCTCTTGTTCTGCATGTGTTAGTCAACGTGGGCTTCTGTAACAAAATGCCCCAAACTGAGTAGTTGTAGACAATAGAATGTTACTTCTCATAGTCCTGGAGACTGGGAAGTCCAAGATCAAGGCTATAACAGATTCTGTGTCTGCTGATGGCCTGTTCGCACACATTACACTTTCTTTTGTCTGCCTCACATGGTGGAAGGTGAAGATGTCTCTTTCAGGCTGTTTTATAAAGGCACTAATCCTATCCACGAGGACTCCACCCTCTTGCTCTAATTACCTTCCCAAACCTCCATCTATTAATACCGTCACCTGGGGTGGGAGGATAGGATTTCAACACATGAATTTTGGCCAGGAGGAGGATGCAAATATTCAGACCAAAGCACTATACAACAACAACAACAAGTCAGTTAGAATATACTGTTTCCTCTCTTGGTTGCCAGCAGTGATAAGAGTCTGGAAATCAGCTCAGAGTAACACCAACCACAATCACCCACAAAACAACTCATCATCATCATTGCCACCATCTCTACCATCCACCCCCATCATCTCAGAGTAAAGCAACTCGGCCAAGATCACACAATTAGGTTGCAACTGAAATCTCCTGGCCAACAGAGTCAGTGGTCCCCAAATGTTGGGTCGTGGGCTGGTACCTGTCCCTGGCCTGTTAGAAACTGGGCTGCATAGCAGGAGGTGAGCAGCAGGGGAGCGATCGGAGGTTCATCTTTATTTACAGCTGCTCCCATTGCTCATGTCACCACCTGAGCCCCACTTACTGTTGAACACCCAAACCCCCACCCCCACCTGAGTCTGCAGAAAAATTGTTTTTCATGAACCTGGTCTCCAGTGACAAAAAGGTTGGGGATCACTGCTCTTCATGTGTATTATGTTATACTGCTTTGACCTTTGCTTATTGTCCTGAGCCAATGCTCCGTTTTGGCATTCTGAATTCACTTATTTATGGTGCTGAACTTTGGCACATGTCCACTGCTAAACTGGGAATAGGTGAGACCAGACAAGGGAACTGTCACCCAGAAGCTCATACCTACCCCTCTTCCCTCTAAGACTCATCTCAAGCTCCAGGCCTCAAGTATTGGACTCTATCCACCTTCCTAATCATCCCTGGTGTCCAGGTACTTGCTCTAGGCTGGCATTGACTATCTCATAAGCCCCACTCAACCCTACTCAGGCTTTCCACGCCCAGGTCTCCACTGTGGTTCTGAATCAGCCACTATCCATGACCCATGGGGAGAGTAAGGAAGCATATACCTGGCCTGGGCCCTGGGCCTCCCTCAGCCTCCTTGGTTAACTCTTCCTTGTTTGACTCCAGCCATCTGCTTGGATGGCACTATTCCCAGGTACAAGCTGGTCTCCTGGTGCCTCAAAGATCCAGATGCCAAGTCAGCAGGGGAGGGAGATACGGCTTGATTTCGGCTTCTACTGAAGCTTCTTTTATTCAGTCATTCTGCCATGGACACATAATGTACATATCTGATATAAGTAACAGATGCCATTGGTTTAATGGACAGAGGCCTATAAGATATCCATTGCCGCGTCTTCTCAAATCTCAGGATATGTATCTAAGGAGAGCAGAGGTTCCATTTTTCTTAAAAGAAGGAGGAAGTCTCTTAAGAATGGGAGTCAGAAGATGGGAGTGCAGGGGTTGGAGTCCTGGCATGGCAACTCACCTACAGGGGGACTTAGAGAAAGTCCTTTCTAGTCTTTGGGGCTCTTTCCTCAATATAATGAAAATATCAGGAAGAGGATTGAGACATTCAGGGAGCTTAAAGAACTGCTATGATCTCATTAATAATATGGACACCAGGAAGGTCTAATCTAACTATGCCAGTCTCTCCCCCCACATCACATTTTTCCTGAGAAGTGGGGAGAGTACAGACCATCAGCCCTGCACAAGGCCTAATGCCAGCTCAAGGTGACAAAGCGGCTTGCCCAAAGATACACGTTCAATAAGAAGCAGAAGATTTAAACTCAGCTTGCTTTGACCATAGAGCCTGGGTTTTTATATTCACTTTGCTACACTTTCTCAGTTTTCAGTTGGGCATTTGCGGTTTTTGTAGATGTCTGGGACATAAGCAAAGGCAGATCCTACAACAACCAGCAGTGGGTCCAGAAGATTTCTACTTTGAAATGAGCTTAGAAAGAGGCAGAATAATTTATATTCGATATTTCCTTTGGGAGGAAAGATGGCTACACGAAGGACCCATTGAATGGTTCTGTGTTTGTATAAAGGGTTTTTTTTTTTTCCTTTTAAATCCTCTTACAACGTGTGTTTTTCTCCTTCTTCATCTTTTAATTTTTCTTTCTCCTCCTCTTCTGTAGAGATACTTAGTGATTTCACATCTATTATCTCATTGATTTTTTTTTTCTCACAGCAATCCTGGGAGATGGGACACTATCATTATTCCCATTTTTCAGATAAAGAACCCACTACCACACAGATGTACGAGAGAAAGTTGGGAATTAAATTCAGACCTCACGATTCTTAACTCTGCCTCCCCATAACTAAGATTAAGATGAGAGGCAATTTTACAAATGGGCTGAGCACTTCTAGTGGGTTTAATCCAGGCTAAGGGAGACATGGATTAGTACGGTTCAGTTGAGGCTTTCCAAGAGGTTATTGTTTAGGGGGAGGGAGGCATGAAGACTGACAACTCATGCGTTATCAGCACGTGGCTTACCTATAATGGAGGAGGAAAATGTGACAAGGGGCCCAGAGGATCATTCCTGAAAGGCATAGAGAGGAGAGAATGCTTGACACCAGCAGTTCAAGACCAGCCTGGGCAATATAACAAGATCTTATCTCTATAAAAAAATAAAAAAGGAAAAATTAACCAGATGCACCTATAGTATGTACCTATAATCTTAGCTATCTGAGAAGCTAAGACAGGAGGATCACTTGAGTCCAGGAGTTTGAGGCTGCAACGAGCTGTGACTGTGCTGCTGCACTGCACCCCAGATGACAGGATGGGACTTTCTAATAAGGATTGTATAGCAGGAATGGCAGATTCTTATTGGGTGTTTGCAATGAGCTAGGCATATGCACACGCACACTCATTGACTAGTCTTAACAATCCTACAAGGTAGATGTGACCCTCTCATTTTATGTATCAGGCCAAAACAAATTCAAAGGACTAAAGCAAATAGCTCAAGATCCTGTTGATAAAGTCAGACAGCTGGGAATTTAATCTAGTCCTTTTTCTATAACCAGCTATGCATTCTTCTAGGATGACAGCCCTGGCCGTAGGAATAGCATGAGTTAAGAAAAGAATGAGAGGCTGGACGCTGGACACAGTGGCTCAGGCCTGTAATCCCAGCCCCCGGGAGGCCAAGGTAGGCGGATTATTTGAGCTCACGGGTTCAGAGACCAGCCTGAGCAAGAGTGCAATCCCATCTCTAAAACTAGCCAGTAGTGGCGGGTGCCTGTAGTCACAGCTATTGGGGAGGCTGAGGCAAGAGGATTGCTTGACCCCAAGAGTTTGAGGTTGCTGTGAGCTATAATGACACAGCACTCAACTAAGAGTGACAAAGTGAGACTCTGTCTCTAAAAAAAAAAAAATAGCAACAATGAAGCTTCATGCAGAAGCCATCAGAGGAGGTATAGCAGAAACTGGGATAAACCTCTTCCTTTCTTGGCAAACTGACTTGGGACACCTGGCATTTGTCACTGTATGAGAAAACATCTCCCCTTCCGGAGTCCAGAAAGACACCTTGATTTCCAGGCTTGCGATGTGTTATGTGGTACCCATATTCTTGTACCCCAGCATCTAGAACAAGCGTGGGCTTTGGAATCAAACAGTCTTGGGCTTGAATCCTGAATGCACCACTCATTGTCTGTGAGACCCTGAACCTGCGTCTTTCTAAGACTCACTTTCCCCACCTGTAAGGTCTAGTTCATATTAACGCCTGATAGAATTGGATGAGGATCAAACGAGTGAATACAAGGTAAGGGCTGGCACAGAGCAGGTCCACAGTAAATGGCAAATAGCAGTGTTATGTTTTGTCATTCTCTCCCCAGCAAGCCCAGGAAGAAACACACGGAGGCGTAGGTCTGCAGCCATCTACACCAGCACATCCCCTCCGCCCCACTCCGGCTTGACTTCCTGCTCTGTGCAAAGCATTGTGACTCCCTTGTCCCATCCCAGCCCTGTGAGGAAAGCTCTGTGAATGTGGTAGAGATGATTGTAATCCATTTTACAGATGAGGCTCATGGCTAGGAAATGGTTGAGTTTAGGTCTGGAATTTAGAGGCTGACAGAAGCCAGTTTTATACAACGTGAGTTCTCTAATAACGGTCGAGCGACCTGGGAACATGAGAAATGACATACAGGCAGGTCAATGCTCACCAGTGCAGCAGCCAGACTGCTCACTCTCTTTCTTGAGGTAGTTTCTCCTTTCCTTGGCTGGGAAGAAGAATCATGATGTTTATTGTTTGGGGAACTATCGAGGGCTTGGGGGTAATTCTAGCTGATGTTGGGTCTCTGCTTTGTCAGTCCCCGGAGTTGGTGAGCCAGGTGTTGTACTCACCCAGACTGCCTGCCTGCACGTGGATGGTGAAGGCATCTTCCCCACAAGTTTCAGTCAGAAATAAAGTAGGACCCAGCTTGGAAGGCACCATGTTCACCGGTCAAGCTCGCAAGCACAGCAGCCAGACCACCTGGGTTCAAATCTCACCTCTGCATACCAGCATTTCTAAGCCTTGGTTTCCTCAATCTATGAAATGGAGGGAAATTGTGACAAAATCACCAATGGAAGTGACTGACTACATTATAGCTCCTTAGCTTATAAAAGATTATGAATTAATTACCTACAAATAAAATTGTGACCTCTTTCGCTTCGTGACTCACGTCAGTTTGACCAGCTTTTCTCGAATGATGTTTACTATACACAAGGACTGCATGAAAAGCACGTTTGACACGAGTCTGGTGAGTATTCATCAGCCCTTCCCTTGTATGAGCAGAATCAGCACATGGGCTTAGGGGATGCAGGATGTAAGAGGCAGAAGTGGGACTCGATGTTAAGATGTTCCAGTGCAGGCCTGTGTTTGCTGACCGTCTGCAACCAATTCCTGGATCTATGCTGCTGCACCCACAGCTTAACCTCTCTGTGCCTATTTCCCCAATCCATGCAATGGATTAATTACCTACAAATAAAATTGTGACCTCTTGCACAACTCTGCAACTCTCTTGTGGGGCTTTTGTGAGAATTCTCTGCACAGATCTATGCAAACCACTTATCAGAAGGCTTGCAGCAAAATCAACATTCAATAAAAGTTGTGTTCCTTGCTTAGACATAGTCCCTGGCACCTTCTAGTAAATCATGTCACTCAGGTGCTGGGACCTCCTGCCAACTCACCATCTTCTTACCTTCCTCTGGAAGCAGTCCTATTCCCTGCCCTCCTCATAGCCACCAAAAGGCTGCTTCTAAGGAGCTATAGTAACCAGACAAATATGCAAATCCAGTAAAGCAGCGTTTACCCAGGGTTGTGTGCTGCTGTCTGAGCTTAGCTGCTGGGCCTCCCCAGCCTTCTGAGAGGGGTGATTCCTTCAGTGTCATCACAGCCTCTAGTGGACAATAGCGAGCACCGCGGCTCACAGGCCTTTGTTGCAGCTCTCCACGGAGCCAGAGAAGTTCAGGGGAGAGCAAGGATAGGCAGGTCTGATAATCCTTTCTGAGTGTGAGCTTATGCACCTGCCTACTTCCTCCTCCCACTTGCTTCTCTGTTTCCTGTCTCCAATTCCGCGGGGGTGTGATGTGTGTTGAGAGTGAAGCCTTCTCCAGGATTTTCCCTACCTTACTATATAAAAGAAGTCTCTTCTTCGGCTGCTGGCACCTGTCACATCCCTTTAGGGCCAGATCAAACACCACCTACTCCAGGCAGCCTTCACTGACCACCCCCGTGAGAATTAGACACATCCATCTGTGGGGTCCCCTAGCTCTCTGATATTCCCCTACCAAAGTGTTTATCACCAGGTACGAGGCACGGAAGCTGTAGTTTAGCTGCAGATCACTCTCACTAGGCTGCCATTACTGGAGCGAGCACCTCATTGTACCACAGTACTCTTGTGTCTCCAGCATCCAACACGGAGTCTGCCACATGCATAGCACTGTGGATTGAATATCTGTGTCCTCCCTAACTTCACATGTTGAAGGCCTAATCCCCAGTGTAATGGCATTTGGATGTGGGGCCTTTGGGAAGAAATTATGTTTAGTTAAAACCATGAAGGTAGAGGCTCCCATCATGGGATTGGTGCCTATGGAGGAGATCGCAGCTCTGTCTCTCTTGGCTACAGGAGGATTCAGCTAGAAAGTGGCCATCTGCAAACCAGAAAGCGATCCCTTACCAGATACTGAATCTGCTAGCATCTAGATGTTGGACTTTCGAGTCTCCAAAAACATGAGAAATAAATTTCTGTTGTTTAAGCCACCCCAATCTAAGGTATTTTTGTTACGTCCTAGCCTGAATTGCCAGGACACACAAGAAGTGCTCAGTAAACGTAAGTATATGAATGAATAAGCAAATGCCTTTTTTGAACTACTAACTTGCTGTTCTACGTCTCCTGCATCTCCAGTACCATGAACTCTGATTCCTGACGGTAATATTGAGGCTCAAAAAGATACAGCATGAGAGTTAGGAAAAGAAGAGGGTCTGCATCAGGGAATGTTGAATTCTTCCCAGCCAAAGGCAGCGTACAGGTAACTGGTTCTACTCACTACCCCTCTTCCGCCCCTTCTGTATGAGCCAAAATTATCCCGATGTTTATGCCAACATCTTCTTCACACCGGCTTTAGAGATTTGTTTTCTTGATACCTACTGATAAGAGCAGTTTTCTCTTTGGACAACAGGAAGGGAAAGGGAGTAAGCATTACTTGAGCATACTATATACTACTATATACTACATACTATAGGCCAGGTGCTTTTACACGTGTTATGTAATCCTTGCAAACATCCTTCCAGGATGGTCCCACCAGTCCCCCTCCCACAGTCCCCATCCTTTAGATGGTGAAATAGAGGCTCAGAGCAAGACAGTCTTGCTGCAGGTCACACATTCATTAACAACAGAGCTGGGCTCTGGACCCAGGTATGTTGGGTCCAACTCTAATTCCCAAGCTGCACTTCTTTTCCCAGACCTTATAAGTCTAAGCCCAGTAAGACTCTCCAGAGAAGTTTTGCTACAGCCTTTTGAATGTTTTGCAATTTGGATCCATGAAGGAAACCACTAACTGCTATTAAAAAAGGCAGTTGGATTCTATTTCAATGATTTCTTCTTTGGAGCTTTCTCCTGGCCTCTTTTTATCTTTTCTTCCTCTTGTTCACTGCATATGTCAAGAGTTACCTGTGATTTCTCTCTGAGAAACAGGAATCCAGTCTATCAAGCAAAAAGGAGAGTAGAGATGATGGCAAGGCCACCTCCAAGCTGAGCACACACGCAGGTCAGAATTCACCCCTCTTCTGCCCTTAGTCACCAACTATATCTTTGAGCGCCCCTAGTGGAGGTCTGCACCATGGGCGTGTTGCAGAAATTGTCTCTGGATACAACAGAAGGGTCAGTAAACTGGGCCCATTTGAACAGCTTGGAGGAAGGGACTTGCGAGCAAAAATCAGAAAACAAGCCACTCTGATCACAACAGTTTTTTGCCTTGAAAAGGAATAAACATGAATGTAGCACTATTTTCCTAATGCCCAAATGAGCCATGTGAATGCAGGAAGAGTCCCCCAAGCTTAGATAAGTTGGTCCCTAGCAGGGGCAGCCAAAACTCCACGGAAAAGAGTGCCAATCCATAATGAAAATAGTCTGTAAGTGAGTCTAACAGCAGTGCACATTAGAGACTGGGGAAGCTGCAAATTTGAGTCTTATTGAGCATTATTGAATTTGCTTTATTAATTCAAGAGAAAAAGAAAAGAAATTACACTCAGGCTCTGCAATCATAGCACGTAGTTACAATTATTCCCCATGTGCATATCTTAGACAATAAGGAGCCTCTTCAAAAAACAAGTTATACTCTATACTTATTCATGCCTTACAGCAAAATGGCTCAGAGAATCACGTGACCTGCATAAGAATGTAGCAACAAGTCCCTTTCAAGTATTTACAAATCCCCTCACTCCACCAGCAAACAGAAGGGACTAGTTTGTGATTCTGAATTAGGTGAATGGTTCTCCATCTGACATTAGTGGATGTTGGGCTCCACGTTAAAGACGAACTTTATGGTGGAAGGTCAATTGTTTCCAAATGCACCATCAGTCCTGGCAATGCTCCTTGGCCACCCTTTCTCCCTCCTTGTGACTCAGAGTCTTGGAATCAGAACCACATGGTTATTAATGAGCCTTCTAAAGTAGTACATCAGTTGACTTTAATTTGGTAGTGGCCTGAAGTTAATTAAAAATATATGCTGGCTAGCCATCGTGTTGAGCAGTTGGAAAAATAATATGAAGTGTCTTAAAAATTAACACACACACATACATCCCCCACCATGATGTGTTCAGAGCCAGTGGAGGACACAGGGTCCAGAATCCTTGTTTTGGACAACAATTTAATATTGCCGTTAAAAGGTTTTTCCTGGAGAGTGTTGTATTAGTGAATGTAGTCCTCAGAGGCAGAACCGTTCTAGAGGAGCCAGCAAGCTCTGGGCAGCTTTGGGTTCCTTTCTGCATGTTAGTCAGAACACAGATTCAAAGGGATGTGTTGAGGGGGGAGGTTTGGACTCAGTTCAAGGCCACCAAGTCATCGTCGGAAAGAGACAGCTAATTAAGAAAGGCTGCGCTATGGTGGAAATGATTTATTTAAACTAAATCTCTTCTCCCATCTTCCCGGAGAAACTGCTCAAACCTGGTGTAAATTGTGACTATTACTACCTCATAAAGGGGGGTTCTTTAGTGATATGCTTTGTTAAGCAAAAGGTGATGAATTATTTCCTTGGTTCTGCACTGTGGGCTCCACATTGAAAGAGAAGGGGCTGGGGGATAAAATGCCCGATTTATGCTGAGGAGGGCACTCCAGGCCATGGGGAAGAGTGGAAGAGAAAGGGACCCAGAGCGAGGGCGGGGGAGCAGAGAGCTGTCCGAGGCCTTTGGTGCTGAAAGCAGGTGTACGCACCAGGAGCCCAGAGGTCCCAGAGAAGGGAGACCCTTGTCCCCCAACTCCAGGTCAAGACGGTTCAAAGGACGGAGGCAGGGTCCAGAGGGGCAGAGTGCGCTCCTGCGGTTGTCTTCAGCCTGGGACCACCCTGCGGCTGCCTGCTTTCTCTTCCACACGTGAGGAGCGCGTTTCTGGAAGCGAGTAGAACCTTGCTTCCAGAAAGCGACCACCTAGGTCGACCAACCTTCCCCGGGACTCTTGAGTCTCCTAGTTACCTGAGCAAACCTCTGCGAGCTTTGGGATTAGCTTTGGGTGAGTTAGGTACTGCACCCACTGCAGTCCTCTCTCTATCCTCGCCCCCCCATCCCCACCCCGCCACAACTTTTCCTGGGGGATCACAGCGGGGTGGAAAGCATGGCTCCAGGTCTGGAAAAGAAGAACTGGCATCCTCTGCTGAACTTGGACCTGCTCCTCCCATCTAACAAACATGTGGTGGGTAAAACGAGCACCCCCGCCCCCACCCTTCCTAACAGTGATCAGAAACGCCCGGCTGTCGGGGCAGACAGCATAGCGGAGTCCGTTCAGGTTCCTGGCTGCTACCTAACACCTCTTCTCCCTCCCCCGCCAAGTTCTGAGAGCCCGAGCCCCCCTCCACCGGTCTCTCGCGAAAGCCACACCCAAGTCCTGTTTCCAGACGCTTGGTTGGGATCTATCAAAAGACCTGACCCCTGGGGCAGCTTGAACTAACAGACACAAGGGACTCTGGGGTGGGAGAGCGCGGCGCTAGGACGCCCGCACCCCTAGACGCGCTGTTTGAGTCTAGTCCTCAGTTGCAGGGCGGGTCAGCTGCCCCCATCTCCGGCCCCCTCCCCAGGAGGAAGAGAATTATCTGGCACCCAGCCCCGGGTGCGGTTCTAGAGAGAGCTCCGGGAATCTGGGGCTTGGAGGCAACCCCACTCCAAGGAGATCCTCCAGGGCTGCAAAGGGGAATCAGCCCCTCAGCCGGGGAAGACCGAAAGGGGAGCCAGCAGCCGAAACAGGGAAGCGCCCGAGTCCTTCAGATCCATATTCGCCTCCACACTCCCATCAGCCCGGGCCGAGGGGACGCGGTTCCAAGCCCCGAATTTGGGCAGTCACCTCCGCTCCTCATCCCCGCGCGTAGTGCGTGAGTCGCCCGGGTCAGCCGCGACCCCCAGCCGCCCGGCAACTTTGCCCCTTCCCCGCCCCGCCCCTCCGGGCGCTTACCTCCTGCCAGAGCAGCCGCCGGGCTTCCCAAAAGCAGAGCGAGGAACAGCGAGATCCCGCCGAGTCCCGCGGCAGACGGCCGGGCCGCGGGCATCGTGGCTGGGGGGCGCGCGGAGCCGCGGGCTGCCGGGCGGGCGGACGGCGCTGGCAGCAGGGGACAGAGGGAGGCAGCGAGCGAGGAAGAGGAAGCGGGAGCGAGGGAGGGGGCCGCGGGCCGGGGCAGCCGCCGGAGCCCCCCGGGCGGACGCGCGCTCAGCCCCGCGGTGGCTCTGGCCGAGCTGCGCTGGGCGCGGGCGGGCGAGTGAGGAGGAGCCGGCGAGCGAGCGAGCGAGCGCGGAGCGAGCGGGAGGAGGGAGGGGGCTGGGGCCGAGTCGGTGCCGAGCGAGCGCGGGGAGGGAGGGGGCGCGCGGGCGGGCCGCGAGGGAGAGGGGCCGCGCCGGTGCCCCGGCCGCCCTCCGCCTGCTCTGGCCGCCGGCCCGTCGGCCCTGCAAAGTTTAACGCCAATTCCCCGCGTATCCTGTGGGCCGAGCGTCTCCCCTCTCTGCTGATGCTCACGGCAGAGCTGCCTGGCCAGGCGAGGCCGGAGAGCGCCCTGACCATTTTCCAGACGGTGAGATGGAGGCCTCCAAGCCGAGCCTGTGGGCAGCCAGGAGCTTTCCATCGCTCGGCCTTCCAGACTCATCCCAGTTCCAGTTTCCTCCAGGCCCTGCTGGGCCCCAGCCAGCTCTCCAGTGCCCCGTGTTCCCAAAGTGAGTCCCCATAACCTAGAAAGTCTGTAACTCTGCGGGTCTGTTAAGAGCTGTGCGGCACAGTCACAGAAATGTGCATCTAACACTAGGGGTTTTCCAGACCCCTCTGAAGCCCAACCAAGACTCTAAATTAAGATTCATCTCTGTTCTAACCTGAGTGCCGTCTCCCACCTTCTCCCCCTGTCATCCGGGCACTGGAGCTGCAAGGCTTCCTGGTAGGTCAGCCCCTTGCCCTTGCTGTGCCCTCTCCCCTGCCTGAGCTGAACTTCAAGGCCCATCCTCTGCCACACCTTTATCCAGGCCTGATCAAGCAACTTGTCTTTTCTCCACAAATCGAGGTGGTGGGGAAACAATCTATTGGGGAGGCAAGCTGATACTTGGGGACAGAAGTTGGCCCAGCACTAGGTGGGGATAAGCTTGTACACACTCCTGGAGGCCGACTGCCTTGCACTGCAGAGCCTTGGCACGTCCAGGCAGCTTTCCAGGCTGCTCACCCCAATTTAGAAGCTGTCTCCCTTCCCTCCACCCCACCTTGCCATACTATCTACACACTGCAGCCTCAACAGGCAGAGGGAGCAGATGGAGAGAAGGTTGCAGGCAGCAACGGGGAGGAATCATGTCTCTAGCAGAGTGGTGGAGTCAGGAGTCCCTAGGAAGAATGGGAGGAGGAGTGAGTACTGAGAGGGGAGGGTGGAGGGGAGAGGAGCACTCTGGCCCAGGGTTTCAGAACACACTCCACACCCAGAGCCTCCCCATTGGTTCAGTCATGCAGTGTTGTTTTTAGGTCACCTGCTGTAGACTCAGACCTATATCAGGCTTTGGGGAACAGGGAGCCCCTAATAAAATCCTAACCGTGGCTGTAAGAAAGTTTGCATTCCTGACAGTAAAGCCGACTGCTGTTTATAAAGAGGGAGCCTGAGGCAGGCTGTACAGAAGGGCTGATTTCACCTTGGGGAAGATGAAGCAGGCCACTACTTTGCTGCATGACGCTGGTGGCTCTCTAAGGACCGACCTTGCCTGTTTGTTCACTGCCCTAAGATCTGGGTCTGCACAGCCCTGGACATGCAGTGGGGGCTCAGTAATACTTGTTGAATGAAGTAACAAAGCAAGGACGATGTAGGAAAGGGCAAAAGGGGAGAACATAAGTGAGAGAAAAAATGAAGAGACAGGTCAGCCTCACACTTGGAAGCGAGGACACTAATGCACGTAAGCACCTACTGTTCCCCAGGTATGGTGCCACGTAGCACGGTTCAGAACAATCAACACAGCGAGGTGTGGCCACTGCCATGACAGGTAAGTGTCTGATTTCGAGAGAGGGTCACAATCTAACCAATCAGGAAGCAGTGGGATCTGGCAGATTTAAGGCCAGACATGAGTCCAGAGTCACAACCCATTTCACCTTCACATGACGTTTTTTGGGAATGGAAACAGCTGCCTCTGTGCACTGATGTGGTTACTATCTCCTGAGAGTCAGCCCTTGCTTGTTAGTAGTGGCCACAATGACTGAAAGTCCATCATTAGGATTTATTCCTTTTCTTAAGTCCGTAGGAACTTCTGGACGATCTTTGCTTGCATGTAGGTGTCTTATGTGGAAGAAGTCAGACCATTGAACACCTGGGCAGAGTTTACTCATTCCATTTGTAGGCTGAAACACAGTACAACGAAGAGTCCTAAGAGAACAGGACACAGACCTGGCAACCAGAAATTGTGATGTTGGGATCGCAAAGGGAGTATCTAGGAGCAATCTCCAGCCTTTCTTCTTCTTCTTTTTTTTTTTTTTGTAACAAGAAATACCATAATAGGAATAGGATTCTGCAAGGAGCTTTAGTAGCTTACAGATGAAAATCTTCCTCCATTACAATTTTGATATCCATTTTATAGATGAGGAAACTGAGGCTAAGGGAACCAAAGTGACTGGCTCAATGTCATATACTTGGTCTAACTTTTGGCCAGGCTCGTGCTCTGACCACTACCACAGTGAACTTCCTGCCACCCACTGCTGCCTGGGAAAAGAATCTCAGCTTCTCTGCTGAGTAGATGATATGTGTCCACAATTCTATTCACCTTATGTTTGGCTATGTCAGCTCTTATGCAGTTAAAATTAGTACAGTGAAGACAAAGGGTTAGATCCTGGCCTCACATCTTCCTTGCATGATGGCAAGGACAAATTAACCTCTCTGAGCTTTATTTTCCTCTTCTGAGGAGTAGGGATAAAAATAACACTGATAACATAAAGTGATTGACACAAGTGAATAATAATACCCTTGTGGCATGAGGGGAGATAGTGGCACTTATTCCATAGGGTCATAGAAAGGATCCCATGAACTGATGACATAAAGCATTTAGCACTGTTTTTGGCATATAATTGGTATAATCATCATCACCATCATCATAACTGCTTAGATTATAAGGAAACCACTATTTCAATGTTAAATATTTGGTGTTATGAGGTTAGATCAGAGTCCTGAGTTCTGATTCTTCCTCTGACGACTTACTATATGATATTAAGTGGGTTAGCAGCCTATCTGGGACACTCCCTATTCATCTATTCAACTATCCACTCACCTCCCCATCCATTTGTACATTCACCAGTCCCTCCCTGCTCCCCCTTTCCTTCTAATCATCTACCCATCCATCTTGCAGTTCATCCAATCACTCACCCACTTGTCCATCCATCCATCCATCCATCCATCCATCCTTCCATTTATCTACAAATATTGTCTGAGCCTCTACCAAGTGCCAGACTCAGTTCTGGGTGCTGTGGATGAAGCAGGCCCCATCTGGTCCTCTAGGGCTAAAAGTCTAATGAAATCCAGCAACATAGGACCAAAATCATTTTCAAGATTCATGTTCTATACTAGCAGTGTGGTTAAAAGCCTGAGCTTTGAAACATGACCTCTATTTGTCTGTTTTTTTCCCTACAAACAGCTGTGTGATCTTGAACAACTAACTGAACTTCCCTGAAATTGTTTCAGTGAAAGGCTGTCATTCAAGATTAAATGATACAATCATTATAAAGCCCTTAGGAGAGTGCACACAGCATACATTAAACTCTCTGTTCATTTGTCTACCCATCCATCTATCGGTTCTTTCAACACACATTTTAAAAATGTGTCAGGCCCTGTTCCTGGTACCGATAATACAGTGGTGAATAAGAGGCGGACAAATTCCCGCTCGCTGGAGCTTGCCTTGTATGGGTGAGACATAGATGGTAAAGTGTTTAATAAGAATTTAAGAGAGCTCAAGGTTGTATGAAGAAGATAAAATAATGACTTGAGAGTAAAGAAGGCAAGCTCTTTCTGAGTGGTTGGGATGGATGAACTCCTAGAATAGGGGCCATTTAAGCAGAAAAGTTAATGGGAGGAGATACCAAGTGCAGAAGACAGGAAAGCACATTCCCAGTGGAGGACACAGCAAGTGCAAGGCCCTGAGGCTGAAACAGGATTGTAGCAATCAACGGTAGCCATTGTCGTCATGTTTCTGTGATCCTATTTCTTTGTCTACACAGATCATAATTAATCAAGGGCTTGATTTTGAGTTCATCAGACAGTTTATGCTCAGTGACTGACGATTCTCTCCACCAATGTGCGTTTATTCACACCCCCACCCCATCCAAACCCAGCAGGGTTTTTCCTTTTGGAACATCTGGTGGCTGGGAAGATTTTAATCATGGGGAGGAGGGGAGGGGAGCAATACAAATCTTTTGTCTTCTAGTAAAAATGAAATATAAAAGAAGACATCTTAAAAGAGAAGGAGAGAATGAAAAGAAGGAAACTGAAAGTCCTAGTGATAATATAGCTCGGAAGATAGACCCAGCCTGGGTCTTTGGGGGGAAGGTGGAGTGTCTAGTGTCTTCCTTATCTGGTTTTTGTAGCTTGCAGATGAGCCCTGCAGCCTTATGCGAGAAGCCTGTGGTACTCACGTCACTCTGACCGAATGCTAACAAGGGGTGATCGGCAGTGATGCAGCCAGCCCCATCCAGCACACCTACATTACCTGGAAAGAAGCAATTATACCCCTCTGGTTTCCTTGGAAATGCATGGTCTGTCTGTACAACCTGCCCTGGCTCTTGAGAAATGCCTGTGCACAGGAGAGATTCGGCAGGGAGACAATGCCTTTATTTTCAAACTGAAAGTTTACAGAATACAAAGCGAGCCTGCAAGATGGATGGGCATTCTCCAGAGGCTTGTCTGGCCAGACAGGAAGGAAAACCAGTGGCCTGTCAGGAGCATGAAGGAAGCTGAAAGAGAGGGACAAACATATCTGATTGGATCAAGTTCCGGCAAACCCAGACACAAGATTTTCCTGACAAAGGGTTATGTTCTTGGGCCTCAAAGGTGAGGGGAAAAAATCAATTAACGATATTGTGTATACTTATATACTCTGTTGGCATTGTAAACTGTGACCCATACATTTTCCAGACCATAAAAGAACAGCCTACCTCAGCAGAGGAGCATGAATATAAGGGTTGTTCCAAGTCTTCCATGTTTGGGGACCCAGTGAGCTCCTGTGTCCTTTGGAGTCAGCAGGTTTAAATGAGTGAGACATGCCTGAGGCTCACGGAGCCCTTCCTTCCACATGAGTAACTATTAAACCTCAGCTTCCTCGTCTGTCCTTGGTGAAGAATACTTGTAGCGTTATTGTGGGCATAAAACAGGGGGATAGACATTCAGCACTGAACGGAATGCCCAGCCCATAGTAGGTAGTTGGTAAGTGGGAGCAATTGTTACACAGCGTGTAAATTGTAAGTGAAAAACAGCACACATGCTAGAAAAATCTCTTCTCCTGGAGGGTTTATTAAGTGTACTTTTAAATATCTAGATCCAGAAGAAAGTCCAAGTGGGGCTAAGGGTGCAGAATAAGTAAAACTTCCAAGCCCACTGGGGACTGGGCCAATCTAGCCCATTTTTCATATGACTCTTCTTGCTCAAAATGAACCAAGGCTGTGCTGTTCTAGTCCATTCCAGAAACATTCATCAGCCCTTTGCCTTCTGCTCAAACCTCACCACTCTCTTCAGTATGGAATATTGAAAATGCCAGGCTGGGTCAGTCCCTGCTACTCAAGGTCCGGTCCTTTCTCCCAGCTCCCAGCTAAAGCCCAGGAGAACACAGGAGGACACAGCCTCCATGCCAGGAAGAGGGGAGAAGAGGAGCAACATCTGTGGATCCTCGCAGGCTCAAGGGGAGAAGTCACATGCTGAAGAACACCAGGTCTGTAGGTTTTCATGACCCCACACCATCCCCCAGAAGGATGTGCTGCCCAATATCAGCAGGAATAGAGGCCGAGCAGTGTTTCCTTTGAGGAGGGGAGATGATGGCATGGGCTGAAGTTCTAGAGCCCACGGGACAGTGGGTGGAAGTCCGAAGGCCCAGAGCATCCCCCTCCCCACTATTCCCTGCTGTGTGACCACTCTAAGTTTCCTTATCCTCTCTGATCATAATTCACTTGCACGGAAAAGTAGAATTGGGAAAAACGACCTCTCAGTTCTGGAACCTGATGATTCTATAGTGTCAGCTTCCATGCTGAAGAGAGGATGGATTCTACTATGACTATCCTGAGGAGAGTCATGACAGCTAACACTTTTAAGCAGCTGCTTAGAGTTTACCATTTGATGTTTCGTTGAATCCTCAGGACCGCCCTAGGAGGTTAGTATTAATAACCCAAACTCCTACTCTAACTGATAGGACACTTCTGATCTGGTCCCTCCTCCCTGTTTGGCCTTGTCTGTTCCCCTTTTTAGGAGGCTCCAGCTGCAAACTTTTCCAATCTCAGGTCTGCCTGGGCCTTTCCTCTTGCTGCCCCCACCTGGCAGACCCTTCCTCCCGATGAATAAACGACTGACTCTTTCTCATCCTCTGTAGTCAGCTACAATGACACTTCCTCAGAGAGGATAACCCTGGTTTTAACAATTGTGTCTGTAGCATGTGTCCTATCTACAATTACCTTCCTTATTCATTTATGTGTTTACAGGTGTGTTATCTGGGTCCTTCCACGAGATTCTAAAGCTCCATGAACGTAAGGACCATTTTTTAGCACAAAGGAGGTTTTCAATACAGTCTTGTTAACTTTTGAATGAATGAATGAATGTCCACTTTGCAGATGAGCCAACAGAGGCTCAGAGGGGTGAGGAAGTTTGCCAACAGTCACCAATCCATAAGCGTGACAGATGTAGGACTTGAACCCAGGGCTGTCTGACCTCTGATTTGAGTCTATAACCACTTGGCAACACTATCTTTCTGCTCCAGAGCAGGTGATGCTTCCCCCGCAGTGAGAGTCTAAACCAGCAGGAGTTCCCAGCCAGAGACGTGATCTAAGTGTCAATGTCTGAATGTCTGCGAGGATTTCAAGTCATTTCAAGAAGAGGCGACATTAGCGGCACCACTGAAGCCTGTTGTTTTCTGGCCCATCACTGTCATCCCCACCTATTAAAATAATGGTATGAAAAATAAACAGCCTATATGTACAGTTTTATACAGTGCATGCATTGTTTGTTTCTCTTACCGTTTCCATGGCAGTGACGTCCTCAGGATAACTTCAGTTTTCTACATGATAGAAGGGAATGGGAGAAAATTGCTTGGGAGAAAATTGCCAGACATAGGCTTTCTTTTTTTCTCCCTATGTCCCCAGGCCTGCGCTCAACAGCAGCTGCACCTGAAGTCAGGATAAAGGCTACCCCTTAACCTATAGCCTGCCATGGCTCCCCAGTGCCCAGAACATGAAGGTCACTGGTTTTAGCATGGCTGTAAGGCCTCTCCTGCCCTTTGTCTCTCCCATGCCCTGCCACACAGACCTGCCTGTAGGCGTCCCCTCATTTTGTGATGTGAGTGCTGGGGGTGTGGCTGGCAGTCTCCCTTCCTGTTTTATATTATTCTGTATTTGCTCATGCTGCTCAGGCGACCTCGGCCACCATTCTTCCTCTCACTCCTCTGCCAGGCCAACCACTACTCATTTATCCAAGTTTTAACTTAGGTGTAACCCTCAAACCCCCTTCTTTGTCACCTATCCTTTCATTAGGGAGATTCCTTCTCTTCCTGCTCCTGTGGTTCCCTCAAACATAGCTTTTATTCACTGTGTGGCCACACACAGGCTACTCCAAGGTACTTGGGGATAGGGGCAGAGCCATATTCAGTGTCTAACAATGTGCCAGGAACACAGTGGATGCTCAACAAATGCTGATCAAACCAAATTAGAAAAAAATAATTCAGGTGTCTATGAGTCTGCCGGAAGGCACGGGATCTGGGTGTGTCTCATTCTTTGGGAATAAATATGGAGGATTAAAATCAAAGCTCTGGGTAGTGCTTGTCAATTTTGGCTTCACTTTAGAATCACCCAGGGAGATTTTAGCTATTCTGAAACCCAGGGCACATCCTAAGTTAATGACATCAGACTCTCTGAGAGTGGGCCCAGGCATCTGGATTTTCTAAGGTCCCCCAGCTAGTTCCAGTATGCAGCCAGGACCAACAGCCACTGCAGTCAAGGTTCCTACTCAAAAACCTAACGTTGGCTCTGCGTGAAGGCACAAGGACCAGGGTCTCCTGGGGGGCTGAGTCCACCTCAAAGTCTGAGGACCTAGAGCCAGGACTGAGCCAAGATCCTCAGACCTAGTTAGAGTGACAAGCAGCATCTGATGGTGACTGAGCAACCACTCTGTGCTCCGCATGTGACTAAGTGCCTTCCGCGATCACATCATAATCCTCACTTTGATCTGTAATTACAATGGATTTGAGTCTCAGAGTGGTGAGATTGCCCTCATTCACATAGGCAGGCAAAGGCAGAGACCGGATTTGAATCCAAGTCCATCCATATTCCAAACTCATGCTCTTGACATTTCTCAAATATGGCAGGGTGGGGCAGCAGGGAGGAACTGGAGATGTTAGGAAAACTGTTCGGGTCCATCTCAGACACACTCCACTAAACTCCTGCGGAGGGCCTGGAGTTCCACCTGCCTTTCCCTGGTTAGGACAGCGCGTTTCCCTCTCTCTTAGCTCTTTCTCTCTTTCTCTCTCTCTCTCTCCTTCCTCCCTCCCTACCTGGAGGCCCCTAATCAGAGCAGTCTAAGGGTGGGTCTGGTGATTGCCATAGTCTTAGCGGTTCCCGTGGCCTGAAGGGAGAGGGGCTCTGCCAGCACCCCAGGAAGCAGCAGCTCCACGATTCTCAGGACTGGAGGGTGAGTGCTGGTGCCCCCAACATACCCCAGCACTCCTTGGCATCTGAACGCAAGGACTTGTCTGTGCTCTTGTTTTCCAGCAAATCTTTATTGCCTACTTATTAAGTGTCAGGTCCCATTCCCACAACAACCTATAAACCAAATCACCTGCAAAATGGAAAGAACAAGAGCACACATGGCTCTCTAATCCAGGTTTTGCTCAAATCTCAGCTTGGCTTTTCCTGACTAATGGGTTTAAAATTGCAACCCCTCCCTATGTTGCTCCTTGCCCCATGGGCCTCTTGTCCTGTACTGTTTTATTCTCCACAGCAGGGCTCAGCATTGGAAATATATATATATATATATATCTCACTCTGTCACCTTGGGGAGTGCTATGGCATCATCATAGCTCATAGCAACCTCAAACTCTTGGGCTTAAGTAATCCTCTTGCCTCATCTCTTTGAGTAGCTGGGACTACAGGCACCTGCCACTACACTTGGCTAGTTTTTCTATTTTTAGTAGATAGAAACAGGGTCTTGCTCTTTCTCAGGTTGTTCTTGAACCCCTGAGCTTAAGCAATTCACCAGCCTTGGCTTCCCAGAGTGCTAGGGTTATAGGTGTGAACCACCACATCCGACCTGAATCCTATATTTTTATCTATTAGGGTTTGCCTGTTCCAACTAGAGTGTCAGTTACATGAGGACAGAGATTTGGCTCCGGTTTGTTTGCTGCTTTTTCTTCAACATCTAGAAGTGTGTTTGGCCATAGTTGGCACTGATGATGTTTGTTGAGTGAATAAATGACATTACATTTTCCTTATCTTCTGGGTTATGTTTACTTAGTTTATGATTATTTTTACATCAAATGTAAAAGGCATTCTAAACTTAGAATAATTAGGGCAACAGGGTCTAATAATACACCCAATGAGACCCTGGATGAAATTCATTACTGTGTATTACTTAAGGCTCTTTTGCAAAAAGGTGCTAATGCTGGAAAAAGATGGGAGGGCTTTGTTAGGAGTAGCTGATGGACCAAAGCAGAGTTGGAAAAGCAGGCCTGAGAAAGCACCAAAGCATTTCTGAGGATCTAGGAGGTGAGGGCCCTCCCAGTCCTGCCCAGGGGCTGCACCTGGCATGAGTCACTACCAAGCTTAAGTCATGTGTTCACCTCCTGGGCAGAACAGGGTGGAGACTTTTGTGACAAGCACATCAATATTGTATTCAATGGGTGCTTATCAAAATAAAACTAATGTACTACTATCAACATAAAGTTGGGTATAGATTCTGGTGGGGGAAGATAATAGATGTCCATGGTATTTGATATACCAGCTCCATTGGACACCCCAATATGTGTGTGTGGGCTACATGGCTGAGAAGGAGCTGATCAGGGCCCTGATGCTTTGGGATGTCTGTGTTCCTTCTTCTCAGTTACCTGAGGCCTCCAAACTGTGAGGAACAAGCTTCAGGTTACATTAAAGGACATGAGTGTCATGGAAAATCTCTGGACTCAGAAGTTCCAGGTCCCTTCCAGGGTACCCAAAATCCATTCTGGAAGAAGATACATCAGTTTGGGAATTGCAATAGCTACCAAGCCATTAGTACATTCAGAGTAAGAGTCACAAACGAAGTGGAGTTGATTGCAGAGATCAATTGTTTTAATTAGTATAGGTCAGGTTATGCTGTCATAACAAATAAACTTCCAAATTTCAGTGGCTTAATACAACAATGGTCTATTTCTCACTCACAAAAGTCCTGTGGGGTTTCAGCTGCTTTCCAGGGCAACCATCTTCCCTTCAGTGACTTGGTGATGTATATTACCTCTATCCTACAGTTTTGTCATCTCTGCAGGTTGCTTTCTGACCACTGGCATTGAACTCTTCTCCAGATGGAATTGCCATGTTTCTGCTCAGAGTCTGTTGGTTAGAAGTAGCCACACAGCCTCATTCTAACCACAGGGGAAGCTGAGAAGTGCACAGAACATGTGGAATATTTCCCTGCCACAGGCACAGATGACAGAAACTCCCCAGCAATTAAGGCCATGAGAGTGGAGTATCAGCCTTGCAGGCGGCAGCACCAAAAAACCAACAGGATGCCTCTTAATGAAGCCTGATGATTAGAATCCTGGAGACAATTTTCTAGTCTGTGCTTGCCTGAGATATACCACCACCTAAGCAATCTATCAAAGAGAAAGGACTGGATATCAGAGATAGGGGGTCAGTTATTAGTTAAATGACTAGCTCTATGACAGGCATAAGCCACATCACTCATTACAGCCCCAGTATCTTTTGGAAAGTTGTGCTCATTTTACAAATGAGAAAACAGACTTAGAGGAATATAATGACTTGCCTGAGGTTTACAGAGCTCCTGAGCGACACAGGTTTGGGGGCTCCCAGAATCCGAAGTCACAGTGTTTCCACCACACCATGAAGCTCCCCAGAGCCATGGCAACCATTGCAAAAGTATTCCCCTTATGGGATGAAAATAATAATAATGATGTAATTGATGTTGAAGATGATGGTTGCTGCTGATGAAGTCGAAAGCAACTCCTAATTATTAATGAATTACTACATGCTGAACAATCCATTATCTCATTAGCCCTTCCAGTTGTCTTGTGAGATCGGTTCTATCATTATTGTCATTTCACAGATGAGGAAACAGAGGCTCAGCAAAGCAAAACCAAAAAAACCCCCACTTTTTCAAGATCACACAGCTAGTAAATTGCACAGTTAAGACTTGAATTCAAAGTCACCTGATTTCAAACCACTCCACCAAAATGAGAGCAATTCAGCTGGTGGTTTTGTCTACATGCCTCCAATCATCAAGTTCGACTAATTTGGTTTTCTTTACACCATCTACTTCTTGTTTAGTCATTTCTTAGGTGTCTTCATGACTTACATCTTTTTTCAAAACAATTTTCAATTCCTCTTAAAAAGAAATGAGAACAAATAGGTGTCTATGGTATTTAAAAAAAAAAAGGAAATGAGAACAGTGTGGTCTGCCCCACCGGGGATCCAGAAAAGAAACCCAAATGCCCTGGTTATGTTCTCTGTAAAAATATACACCCCAACCTCACTGTCCTGAACAAAAGACAGATGTTAATTAGAGCTTTCACTAGCATTTACAGGCTCAGTTTTAATTATACCAGATCTATCTGAATTTACTGTAGCCCTCTGATTAACAGGGGAAGAAAATCAATAAGCATACCGAAAAATTTGGATGTGTTTTACGGCTAATTCCAATTTTATGTTATAATCATGTTTTAATGTGGGCCCTAATTACCATAATTAAGCCGCCTGTGACAGCGCTGGCTGGGACAGAAGCTGTTACTATTCTAAGATGACTTGTCGAAGGCTTTTCCCAGATTTTGGGTTCATTTTGCCATTTGGCTGGGTTAGGGTGCTATAGGGTGGGATATAGCATGTGTGTGGGTGGAGGTTTCTGGGACCCTAGCCCTTCCCAAGGAAAGCCTCAGATGTAAAATTAAAACTAGACCAAGAGCTGTGGCCATGTCATTCACTTGAGCCTGCTCCAAATATTTATTGAGCACTTACTATGTGCCAGGTGTCATAATGACACCAGAAATGCAGATGAGAGTTTTCATTCCAGTGGCAGGAGGGGGCCATTGAATAACTTACTAGAGAGTGAGAAATACCAGCTGATGTGAGCAGGATTACTGTTGTATATATACATAGCGTGATGGAGAGCTCTAGGAGGGTTTTTCTGAGAAGGCAAAATCTTGGCTGAGACTTAGTTAAGAATAAGGAGGTGCATCTGGCCAAGGAACCAGCATTTGTAATGACTTGAAAGGGGGCTAGTTGGAGTGTTATGATAAAGGGGTTGAGCAGGGCAGGGAGAACCTGGGACCTGAACGTGGACCAGACCAGACCAATGGGGTCCTTCATGAATGCTCAGTGCTAGGCCACTTAAGGCCCCAAGTTGCCTGCCCTCCCTCTTTCCCTCCCTCCTTCCTTCCTTCCCTCCCTCCCTCCTTCCTTCCTTCCTTCCCTCCTTCCCCTTTCCCCCCCTTTCTTCTTTCTTTCTCTCTTATCCACACGAAAAGCATTTATTGAACACCATGTACAAAAACAGACTTCTAACCTTTAACTGCACCCAATGGTCATTCATTCATTTACTTATTCAATTTTTCAAAAATTGTTTTTTGGTACCAAGAATTCAAGTACCAGATTTATAGGGATCTACTTTCAACTCCATCCATTTACTAAATACCATTTATTTGGCAACCTTCCCCAAAGGCTTCCTATGTTTTAAGCATACGGTATTTTAGCCCTCCAGCTCTGTTTATTAAATATTTAGTGATTCGTCCACTCAACAGTTATTCTAGCAGGGAGTCCTTCAACAACTAACCCTGAGGCAAGGATTGGAGTGCAAGGGGTTGGTCTGGAAGGTGACCCTGGGAACCATCAGTAGTGGAGTGGAAAAATGAGAGAGGGAAGGGGGAGAGAGCCGAAGGAAGAGTGTGTTATCAAGCAAATGGCCACATGGGCGTCTGGGGCTCCATCCCTCTGAGGAACCCTGATAGACCTGTCTCAGAGTTACCTTCCTGAGAGGTGAGGGCGCTGGGGTACTTATACACCAACTTCAGTCTGTTCCTGGTTTCAGGACTTTTGGAGGTCATGAGCTAATTCTCCTAGTCTTCTGGGACGCGAGGCTATAGGAGCATTTAAAATACCTACTGTACACCAAGCATTTGTATTTCATTTAGTGATACTTATTAGCCCAAAAAGTGCTTAGTACTCTACTCACTCACTATTCTGCATTCATTCATCTAACTTGCACTGGGCTTCTGATATGTGTTGGACACTTAGGATTTCAGCCTTAATCTCAGGTTCTAGGAAGAAAGATAAGTCCCCACAGGGACTGTAAGAGGAGGCTGGCCATATCCCAGGGTACTCTCTGCAGACTGGAGGCCCAGCCACAGCTGGAGTGGCCTTCTGAGGTCTGAGATATTACAGATCAGGCCGGCTGTGGTTGCTTTGGCTCCTGTCCATGACCTGTGGGAGGCCACAAAGCAGCTGGGCAGGTAGCCAGGTGTCAGTGAAATCTCCTCCCTGAAGCCCAGTGTAGCTCTTGCAAGTGCAGACAAGGACCAGATTGGCTAGCTCAGGTTAACCCCCTTCTGCCTGAGAAAGAACAAAGGAGAGTTTGGAATTCAACCCCACTTGGGAGGTTTCACCACAAATCTGTGGTGTTCAGCCTTTAATATTCTATCAGAATCACCTGTGAGACTTGTTAGGCATCCAGACTCCTGAGTCCACCACTGAATATACAACAAGGCCTGGGGATCTGTACTTTAACTAGCGCGTAGGATTCTGAAACAGATGGTTCCGGGGGAAGCGGAGGGAAACCCTGTTTCAGCTCAATAGCCATCTTTTACAGATGGCTAACTGAGGCCTAAGGAGAGACTGGAGTTAATGACCCATAGGACCAGGACCAAGCCTTCCACCGTATAAGCCACTGCTGCCATTTCCTAAAAAGAGTAGAAACTTCTAGAGATCCAGATGCTTGAGCATTCCAAGCACACTCTCTGTTATTGACAGGCACTGTTGGTGGTAATGAACTAAGGGGACCTGAGTTCACCTGACAATGACAGGTGAGACCAAAAGAGTAAATATGATCCTCATTAAGGTGAAGTGACCTTCTTCACTGCAGAGATCTATGAGGTGCTTTAAGCACAGATATAGACCAACCACATGTTTTTCGTTTATTCATTTAGCTTTAAAAA
>NW_003852433.1:1141712-1155945 GCF_000181295.1 Otolemur garnettii | reverse complement strand
GTATACACACACATGCATACACACACACACATATAAGACAAGATGAATGTGGACAGAGGCATGCACCTGTTTATCCACATTGGTTACCTGGCTCAGGAAGCAAGAGCGGAGAAAAATACCACCATGAAACAACACGTGTAGTACGATGTTAATTGGAGGCGGTATGTACAATTCTACATACACATTACTGCAGAGGTATATACATTTTTAAAAATGTGGCTATAAAAGTCCTGAAAATAACAAAATAAGAAGAAAATATTTCCAGGTAACTAAGAGTTTTTTTCTTTTTGCGTGGTTTTTTTCTTTCTCCCCTTATACACAAACATACACAAAAGTAAGAAAGAGAAATTGAGGAGGCAGGACTATGAGGATGTAATAGCAAGAGAAAATGGGGAAAAATTATATTCTGATACATGTGCCATCCACAAGGATTCTCAAATTTTCTTGGAAATGAGAATTGTCTGCAGGATTTGTGAAAATGCGGATTTCGAGGCTATCCCTTGGAGATGTTAATTTAAATGAGCTTCTCATGTCGTTCTGACATATATTGTGACGGAGACATGATTTGGTCCCTTCCGCAGTCCAATTTGATGGTGCCTGAAATCCCAGTTAGAATCTATTTCCCATAACAAGACCTTGCTGAAATACAGTCTCTTGTCTGGGGGATCATCCAATGAGAGTGATCGTTATGACTCAGTGCGCTAAGGTGATACAATTGTTAGGCCCCTTTAAGAACAAGGTTAGTGTACTAGGAGTAGCAGATATTTGCTGACCACTTAGTGCTGGCCCAGGGCTAAGAGCTTTGCTTGCTCAACAGCTCCAGGGGGTAGGACTCTGGTCATTCCCATTTGTCAAATGTAAAAACTGAGATACAGAGAGGTTAAGTAATCAGCCCAAAGTCACACAGCTAGTGATTGGAACAGCTAAGTTTGTAATTCACTTTATCTTAAAGGACTATACCATTGCTCCCTAAACAGAGTCAAAATAAGATAGTGTCGTAAACCAGGGAATCAAAAATGCGTGAAAAGTCACACCAAGAGAAGTTAGAGAAGAAAACAAAAGCCACCAAGCCCAGTGGCCATATTTCCCAAGCCAAAATTCCTGTGTGGGGAAAAAAGAATGCGTAACACATTCTCCTCCATTTTGCAAAGGTATGAAGATGTATCCAGGTTTACTTATATTCTTTTTCCTTTTTTTTTTTTTTTTTTTTTGAGATAAGAGTCCCACTCTGTTGCCCAGGCTAGAGTCTAAAGTGCCATGGTGTCAGCCTTGCCCACAGCAACCTCAAGCCTCTGGGCTCAAGCTATCCTCCTGCCTCAGCTTCCCAAGTAGTTGAGAATGCCTGGCTAATTTTTCTATTTTTAGTAGAGACAGGGTCTTGCTCTTGCTCAGGCAGTTCTGGAACTCCTGAGCTCAAGTGATTCACCCACCTTTAGCCTCCTGGAGTGTTTTGGCGTGGGCCCCCACTACTGGCCCTTACTGACATTCTCTTTTTTTTATTTTGAGACAGGGTCTCCTTATGTCGCCCTGGGTAGAGTGCGGTGGCGTCATAGCTCACACCAACCTCAAACTCTCGGGCTAAAGCGATTCTCTTGCCTCAGCCTCCCTAGTAGCTGGGACTACAGGCACCTGCCACAACGTCCGGCTATTTTCTTGTTGTTGTTTGTTTGCTTACCAAGCTCAGGCGGGTTCAAACCCAACAGTCCCGGTGCATGTGGCCGGCATCCTAACCGCTGAGCTCCATTCTTAACACTACTTAACGATGGAAATGGGCCTGGATTCCTCAATCAGGTTGGAGATAGGGACTGTAGATATGGGGAGTGCAAAGGTGCTAGGGTAGGTCACTCTCAGAATCCTTATTTTATTTTATTTTAGATTAATGTGAGAGTACAAGTGATTACCTTACAATGTTTGCATCTATTAGGTAAAGTCCCTGTTACAGTTATGTCCTGCACCCGGGCCGTGTGCCGTATATCCCTGCATTGTGCCCATCAGGTGGGAGTCAGAGTGCTTTATTTTAAATTCTCTGTTATCAGACAGACTCCCCTACAGTCTGGGGCTGTAAAGGAGACACCTCCTAAAACCCGATAGAGGGAGGAACAGGGGGCCTCAAGACACTCGTGGTGTTCATTGTATGGATATATCACAATTTGTCTTCCCACTCCCTCGTTGATGGGCACTGACTTTTTGGCTATTACGAATAATGCTGCTGCAAAGATTGTGAGGGCGTAAGCTTTTATTTCCCTTAAATACTAGGAGTGAAATGGTTATATCATGTGGCAGGTTTATGCTTACGTGAGGAACTACTGAACAGCTATCCAAAGTGGTTGTATCATTTTACACGTCCACGAGTAGTGTACGAGTCTCCGTCAGTTAACAACCTTGCCCTCCCTGGAATCAGCAGGTGTCCCACCGAGGTTTTAATTTTTATTCCTTGACGCTGGTGATGTTGAACGTCTTGGCATGTGCGTGTTGGCCATTCATATATTTTCTTTGGGAATGTGTATGTTTCATTCTTTTGCTCATTTTATTTTTTGTACTTTAAATATTTTTGCACTGTAAGATTCATGTTTCCTTTGTTGAATACCTGTTCCATAAACATTTTCTCCAAGTTTGTGGTTTGCCTTTTCCTTCCTCTAAGTGTGTCTTAAAGGACAAAATATTGAGATTCTGATTTCATTCTTCATAGTGATATTTGCTTTTAAAATTGTGCTTGTTCCATATTTAAAAGCCTACATTTTAAGTCTGAGATTTTCTCTGATGTTTTCCTCCCAGAAATTTTCTAATTTTAAATCTTATATTTGGGTTTATGACCTATTTAGAATACGTTTTGCATATGGTGTGTTGTTTTTCCTGTTGTGTGTGGCTATCAAATTGTTTCAGAATCATTTAATATAAAATTGTTCTTTTCCCCATTAACTTGCTTTGGCAATTTTGTTGAAAATCAATTAATCATACATATATGATATATAAGGGATATATATGGGTCTGTTTCTCAACCCTGCTCTATTCCACTGACCTATATATTTAGCTTTATACCAACACCACATCGATACTCTCTTCATTACTGTAGCCTTCTAATACAACTTAAAATCAAGCAGTATAATTCCTTCAACGTTGTTATTTTCCAAATCATTTTTGTTCTTCTAGGTTCTTTGTCTTGCCATATAAGTTATATAATTTCCTTGTAAATTTCTGCAAAAAAAGTCTGCTGAGGTTTTGAGGGGATTGCTTTGCATCTGAGGATCAGTGCTTGCGAGTATTAGCCTCTTAACATATTAAGTATTCTGACCCATAAATGCCATTTTATCTCCTCGTTTATTTACGCTGTCTTTACTTTCTCTCAGCGACATTTTATAGTTCTCAGAGTACAGATCCTGAATATCTCCTGTCAAGTTTATCGCTAAGTATTTCATATTTTTCATGCTGTTGTGGTAGATTATTTCATTTCAGCTTCCCAAGGTTTGTTACTAGTTTATAGAAATACAATTCTTTTATTGGATGCGTTGACCTTGCCAAACACACTTAGTACTTCTTTGTAGATTCCTTAGGACTTTCCCCACCGGCTATTATGCCCTCTGCAAATAATGTTAGTTTTATTTCCTCCTTTTTCAAGGCATATATATGCTTTTCCTTTTCTTTTTTTGGCTTCATTGCCCTGTACAATATTGAATGGACGTAATGAGGATGGACAACCTTGCTTTATTTCCTATCTAAAAGGGAAAGCACTGAGTCTGTTGTCTTTATGGATGATGTTAGCTATAGGTTTTGGTTTTGTTATTTATTTATCTATTTTTGTAGATGCCTTTTTGTCAGACTGAGGAAGTTTCTTTCTATATCTGGATTGATTAAATATATATTTTTAATAAGGAATAAATGCAAAATTTTGTCAAGTACTTTTTTTGTAGCTGAGAAGGTGATTTGGTTTTCCTTTTTTAGTTTACAAATGTGATGAATTCTATTTATTGATTTTCAAGTTTTAAACCAAGTCTGCATTTCTGAGATACACTCTATTCACATATTGCTGGATGTGATTTGCTGAGACTTTGTTAGAAGTTTATGTATCTATGTCTATGAGGATTCTGATCTGAAATGTTCTTATAATCCCTTTGTCTGATTTTGGGATGGCGGTCATGCTGGCTTCATAGAATACATTAAATTCCCTTTTCTCATATTTTAAAAAATACTTGTATTTAATTGTATTATTTCTTCCCTAAGTGTTTTGTAGAATTTACCAGTGAATCTGAAGTTTTTTATTTTTTAAAGATTTTTACCTACAAGTTCAAGTTTTTAAATAGATACAAGGATATTCAGGCAACTCCTTTCTTCTTGAATGAGCTCTTAAAGTTGACATTTTTGCAAGGGTATTTTTACCTAAGTTGTTGGATTTATTGGTTTAGTGTTGACAAGATATTCACTAATTAGCCTTTTAGTATCTATAGTGTCTACAGAGATGCTACCTCTTTCATTTCTGATATTACTACTTTGTATCTTTTCTCTCTTTCCTGATTATTCTGACTAGGATTTAATTACTTTTATTGACTTTTCACAAAGAATCAGCTTTATTTTCATGGAGTCTATTGGGATTTATTAGGTTTGCTTTTACTGGTTTACGCTCTGATTTTTATTATTCTGTTTCTCGTGCTTATTTGGGGTTTAATTTGACGTTCTTTTGTTGCTGTTTTAGGTTTGTAAGGTAAAAACCGAGGTCTCTGATTTGAGGTCTCCTTTCCTAATGTGAGCATTTTAACGCTATTAATTGTCCTCTTAGTACCTGTTCGGCTGCATGCAACAAATTTTGTTATGCTGCACTTTAAAATTTATTTCCAATGAATTTTACTTTTTCTTTCAATTTTGTCTTTGCCCTATTTAGAAATTTGCTTTTAGCTTCCAAATTTTAGGATTTTCTAGATATCCTGATGCCTATAGTTTGTGGTTAGAGAATGTGCTTTGCAAGTTTCTATTTATTGAGGCTTGCTTTATGGCCCATAATATGATCTGCATCAGAAAAATATTCCACATGCACGTGAAAAATATGTATCCTGCTGTAGTTAGATAGAGTGCTCCATAAATGTCAATTAGGTCTAGTTGGTTGGTTATGTTTTTCAGATCTCTATACCCTCATTGATTTTATGTCTACTTGGCTATCAGTTATTGAGACAGGGTGATGAATCTCTGGCTTCATTGTGGACTTGTGTATTTTTGCTTTTGGAGTAATTTCTTGCTCCTGTGTTTTAGAGCTCTGTCATATGTGTACACATATTTATCACTGGTACAGCCTCCTGATGAGCTGCTCTCTTTATCATTATGGAATGATCCTCCTTACCCCTGGGTAATTTCCTTTACTCTGAAAATATACTTTGTTAATGAACTAGAGTTTTTCTTAAAACCCACTGGTGAGGTATTGAAAGGATTCAGATTGACAAAGACCTAGGTGCCTATGAACTGATGAAAATCACATTGAAGAAGGAAATACCTGGCACTTGTTGGTTGTTTGCTCTCCTCCAGAATCTGCGCCAGGTGACTTTCAGGCTCATTTCATATTATAAGCGTTTTAATGCTATAAATTGCCCTCTTAGTACTATTGCAGCTACATGCAACCAATTGGCATTTGTGGTGTCAAATAAACAGTCACATTATATGGTGATTTTGGCTATTATTCCCAATTTTTTGAAAAAAAAATAGTTATAGTTCAAAGTTCTTAAGGGTCATGTCATCCACTTCATCTCTTTCTCCCAAAGGAGAAGCTAAGGCCCCAAATGTGAGCCACAGCCCAGAAGGGTGGGGGATTCATCCCTCAGAAGAGATTGGTTTACCTTTCATTATCCATCTCCAGGAGGCAATAATTGAAGTCTAAGGGTCCAAGCTTTTTATATTAACACATCATTCTTCCCATGTACTGCTTTGTCTGGTAACCATTCATCCATCTTCCCAGTTATTTGCTTACCCACCCTTTCAGTCATTTCTATTTCCATCTGTCCATCTATCCATCCATCCATTCAAACCCTTAGCTAGCACTGGGCAGATGCCCAGAATTTTTATTCTAGAAAATCACGAGGCACAACTTCTGTTCTTAAGGAGCTCACAGTCTGACAGGAAAAACACATTAATAGATACATGGCCACTTCACAAATGCATCATAAGACAGAGCTGTGGCTCAGCACCCATAGCATAATGGTTATGGTACCAGCTACATACACCAAGGGTGGTGGGTTCAAACCTGGCCCGGGGCAGCTAAACAACAATGACATCTGCAACTAAAAAATAGGTGGGCATTGTGGCAGGCATCTGTAGTCCCAGCTACATGGGAGGCTGAGGCAAGAGAATCGCTTAAACCCAAGAGTTTGAGGTTGCTGTGAGCTGTGATGCTACCACACTCTACTGAGGGGGACAAAGTGAGACTCTGTCTCAAAAAGGGAGAAAGAAAAGAACTGTGTTTGGTGCTCTGAGAATCCAAGAGAGAGCTCTACCCTCCCTGTGCAGGGAGTTACTCTGGGCCCATCTAGGATGAGAAGATATTTGAGGATGGTCTTGAGGAAATGTAAGAATTTAAATAAATATTAGACACAGAGGACCCCTGACACAAATAAGACATAACACTTATCTTCCAAAACTCAGAGTACAGACATGTGGGTTCTCAAAGTGTGATCTGTGGACCAGCAGGATGAGGATTACCTGGGGACATGTTAGAAATGAGAATTATTAGATTTTTACCTATTCAACAGACACTCTATGCACGGAGCCTCTTAATCTGTGTATAATAAGCTCTTTGGTTGCACAGAAAAATTTGAGAACCACTACTCTAGAGAAGACCGTATCACAATAATTCAACATGGCAAACACTAAGGACACAGAGGTGAGAGCCAGTAACTCTTTAGCTATACCTGTTTTGCAGTCTCAGTTAGACTGTGAACTCCCTGAGGATAAAAAATGCATCTTGCTATTTTTTGCATCTCTCTGGGTTCTTATCTGTAATAAGTGTTCAGTAGATGAAGATTAATGTGCTCCAGACAGAGACCAGGATGAGGCTGCAATGCTTCAAGGGCGCCCCCCAAAGGGGAGCTAACCCTTAGAGTAACAGGTAATTAGAGGTGGTAACCACAGTAAGTGGTGGAGGATAGGGCAGTTTTCCAAAGGCTTGAAAAAGGATAGTTTCTCTTGGGGAGAAGCTCTGAAGCTGTAGTGACTGTAATAGACTCCCACAGCCTATTCTTTACAATGTATAAAAAGGGCTTCCCTAGCCTTACTCTCATTTGTTCTTTCCACCAAGCCTAGGAGGAAGGTAGGTTTATGGTCCCCATGTTACAGGTGAGGAAACTCAGGCTCAGAGAGGTTCAGTGACTCACCTAAAGCCACACAGCCAGTTCTCAGAAAAGAACAATCCAGAACTATGTGTTTTGAAGTTCATCCAGCTCCATTTTGAAAGAATTTCATAAAGCCTTGTCTCCTCTGAGCCTGGGTATATGGCTATGAATTCCATATAAGATTCCTTTTCCTGCTGTGTAATTCAGTGATCCGCTCCTCCTCTAAGATTCTAAGGAAGATAAACAACAATATTGACTAGAGATGCAGAAATTTCTATGGGGAGAGAGGAGTTGCTAAAATCTCCATGTCCTTGTCTTCTGGTGACCCCTTATGTTTGTTTGCTTGCCCACGGGGTATATAAGGGGATGTTCCTCTTGCACCTGAGGATGGATAGCTTTCTTCCAAGGGCTTAGAACAGCCAATACTTCATTGCTTCTCTATGTTCCCCCAGCATGGGGCAGGGAGAGTATCTTAGTCTTAGTCTGCTGTGGCAGCTATAGCAAAATATCCTAGACTGGGTGACTTAAACAATAGACATTTATTGCTTACAGTCTTGGAGGCTGGATGTCCAAAGTCAAGGTGCCAGCTGATTCAATTCTTGGTGAAATTCTTCTTCTTGGCTTGCAGATGGCTGTCTCCTTGCAGAGAGAGAGAACAAGGAAGCTCATACTTTCATGTCTCTTTTACATGGGCATTCATCCCATCATAAGGGATCCACCTGCATGACCTATACCTCCCAAACTCTCCACCTCCAAAAACTGGGGGTTAGGGCTTCAACATGTGAATTTCAGGGGGAGGCACAAACTTTCAATCCACAATAGGAAGGAACAGAGCACCTACCTGGAATTATAAGGGTCATTCTGGGCCCTATCCCACTGGCAGCCCAGTCTAAGACCAGCCAAATCAAAGTACTGTCTCCCTCCCTTAGGAAACTGGACATTAGACAAGGATCTTTTAATGCCCTGAAGTGGTGGAACATCAAAAATGAAGATTGCAGGTCTTGGAAACAAACCGCTATGAATACATTTCTTGAGTGGTCCTAGATATCCTGAACCATCACACAACCGTGGAAGCCATAGAAGAAATTTGTAACAACCTCCTTGTTAACCTGAGAAGGTTTGGACTTTGAACTTCCACTCTCCCTCAGAAAGGCCTTTAATGCATCTGGTACATCTGGAATATATCCTTCTCCATTTTCTGAAAATTGCACAAAGGTACTGACTGCCTCTTTTGTGCCCTTCATTTATCTGATCTTCCAACTGATCTCTCTGGCATTACTTAGAAGAACCGTTAACTTACTGTTAAATAAATCAGACCTTACTCATGAGGTCCCCTAAGAGTTGCTTTTGTGAGAAGTAAATGGATCACAAATGAGGACCTGTAACTCAGTTTATGACCTTTCATTTGGGTTTGTATTTGAGGCCACTTGTCCATTTTCTCCCATCTGTATCATCTTAGGACATATGACATCCCTCCTGACTGTAGTGACCCATAATGCTCCCAGGGAAGATTTCAATTTTACTACCTATGTTTTAAGCCTTATTCTAAGCAAACCTTCCAATGTGGTGAAAACTAATTGTATCAGCTATCCAGTGCTGCGTAACAAACTATTCCTTAAAGCTTAGTAGCTTAAAATGACTACCATTTATTGTTCCTCATTAATCTATAGGCTAAGTGGGTAGTCTTGGTGATTTGGACCATGCTCTAATTGATTTTGACTGGAGCTGCTCTGGCATCTGTAATCAGCTAATGAGTCTGCTGGGGCCTGGCTGGTCGAAGATAACCTCATCCACATATCTAGCACTAGGCTGGCTACAAGTGGGATTATTGTGTATTTTTCATGTTCCAGTTGGCCAGCCTGGGGCTATTCTTATGGTGGTGGCAGTGTTCTAAGTGAAGAAGAGGAAAGTGTCTCTGGAGGCTACACTTAGAACTGGCATGCCATCCCTTTCACTGCATCTTATTGGTCAAATCAAGTCACATGGATGAACTGACATAACATTACTTCTGCTGCATCCTATTGGTCAAATCAAGTCATGTGAATGAACTGATATACTGTTGCTTCCACTGCATCCTATTGGTCAAATTCAACAAGCCACATGGCTGAGCCCTGATTCTCTATTTCCCAATGGGAGGAGCTGCAAAGTCACATCGTCACGGGTGTGGGTGAAGAGGGGGCAGAGAATCAGAGCCATTTTAGCACTCTAACACACCTATATACTGTTGTGGTTACAAACAGAAATTTAATTGTATTTATGTAGATTTAAACCTCCAGGTCTCCTGCAAGCCAAGTGTTTGGTTAAATCATAAAAATTGTCTATATTTGACTTTTTAAAGCAGCTTTGTTGAGGTATAATTTACATACTGTAAGTTCCCCCATTTAAGTGTACAATGCAGTGATTTTTAGGGAATTTATGAACGTGGGCAAACACCACCACGAGTCAGGTTTAGAGCATTTTTATCACTCCCCAAGCTCCTCTTGCCTTTTTGTTGTTGCTCCTCCATTCCCACCCCCAGCCCGAGGCGACCACTAATCTGTCTCTGACGCGGTAGAGTTGCCTTTTCCAGAGATTTCGCGTAATGGAATCTTATAAATACGGTCCTTTGCCTCTGGCTTTGTCATTGTAGCATAAGGATTTTGAGGCTCATGAACGTAGCAGAGTGTCTGGGCAGGGCATTTCTTTTTATTGCTGAGTAGTATTTCACTGCGTGTGGAGGGATCACATTTTGTTTATCCATTCATCAGTCAATGAACATGAAGGATGTTTCCGCTTTTTGGCAATTATGAATGCCATTGCTATGAATATTTGTGTCCAAATCTTCATGTGTACACAGACTTTCACTTCTCTTAGATAGATTTCCAGAGATAAAACTGTTGGATCATATAACAAGTTTAAGTTTAACTTTGTAAGAGTCTTCCAGACTGTTTTCCCAGGGGGCTGCTCCATTTTACATCCCACCAGCAGAGCATGAGAGGTCCATGTTCTTTAAATTCCCACCAACACTTTTATTAGTCTCTTTGGTTATCAAATGTCTCTTAGCCTACAAAAAAATGGCATTTCATATGGTTCACCCTTTACAGATGCGAAACCGAGACATCAATGCAAAGAGTAACAGAACCCGGATTCAAATTCCCATTGGTCGGCCATGCACACCCAAGCAGTGTGATAGGAAAGCCCCCTTTCTTATAGGCAGGTCTGTGGCATGCGTTCCATGTAAGATTCCTTTCTTCCCTTTCTTATAGCAAGCTCAGCCCTGGCTTGTCTTTCCCGTCACCAGAGAGGGATGCTCCAATCTCAGAACCCCTTTCATCTACTTCTCAGTCACTCTGGAGGCTGGTTGTGCCCACAGGTTTGCTGCCTGGGCTTAACCACGGAGAATCCCCCACCCACCCACCTCTTGCTGCTCCGTACAACTGGTGCTGAAAGAAAATAGTGTTTGTCTAAGTCTCCCTGAGCCTTGTGAGCTTATTCCTATATTGGTATTCAGACCAGGATATTTTGGGCTTCTTCTTAATGCATCCTTTATGCTATGATTTCAATGAATCTCCCACAGTTCAAGTGTTGGAAAGAATCTCCAATGTCACAGTGTTGAGAGGTGGATGATGAAGGAATTAGCGCTGTTATCTTGGGAGTGGGGTCCTTACAAAGAGTGAGTTTGGTCTCCTTGCTATTCTCTCTCAGCCCTGTGGTGACCTCTGCCATCAGAGAATACAGCAACAAGGCCTCGTGAGATGTGGCCCCTAGATTTGGATTTACTAGCCCCCAGAATTGTGAACGAAATAGATTTCTATTCATTATAAATCATCTAGTCTGTGTTACTCTGTTAGAGCAGCAGCATAAAATGGACTAAGGACACTCTATAAATTGCAAGATAAGTTCATTAGAGTTTGTGGCTACGTTATTGTTGTAAGAAATCCTCTTTTAGGTTTGCCAAATTTGTGCTGTTACCTGGGGAAGATTTTCCCTCCAGCTATTTATCAACTGATGCTTTTCAGGAAGCACATTATTTCAGAAATGTGTTCTGACACCCTGAACCTCTGTGCAACTCCCCACAAAGACTTGGTTGGGAGTAAGACAAGCAGAGCTTTCAAAAAGTTGGCCTGAAACCCTGGGCTGGCCTCTGAAGAGGTTTCCACCGGTCTTTGGGGAAGAATAAGTTGAAAGACTGTTCAGAAAACCACATTTATTTAATTTAAAGGGCTCTTCTCTATCCTGTGATGATGTTTGTCCCCTGCCTTTAAAGTGTTAAAATGCCTTTGCTTTATGAAATGATGGTGGTAAAAGATGGTAGTCATTTTTACACAATCTCTTATTTGGCAAAATAGAAAATGGAATGTGCGATGTCTGTTTATCTATCTATCATTTAATTTATCTGACTGATAAGTGGTGTCCAAGTGTTGGGGGACTACTGCCCCCAGTATCAAGTCATGGGGAGAGGGGAGAAAGAACTAAACCTGTTTTTAAATGCTACAGACCTGGTTTTAAATGTAGCTCTACCACTCTGTTGTAATTTGGTGTTAGATAATAATAAATAAGGACAAGTACAAAGACAGAAATAAACACATAACACAACTCTTTCTATATGTCAAACACTGTTCTAAACACTTTATATTCACAAACTCATTTGGTCTTTATGACATCCCTATTTTTCAGAGGAGGGCTCTAAATTAGAGAGGGGAAGTCATTTTGCCACCGGGCCTTGAGGGGAGTCAGAATAACGGCTCTAACTTCAGAGCAATAATTATGTTATGTTCTATACATTGCTTTACCCATCTGAGCCTCAGTTTCTTCAGCAGGAAAATGGAATTAAAAAACTACAGGGCTGCAGTAGAAAAACTAATGTGAAAATTAATGTCAATCTATTGCTCAACCCATGGTATGTGCTTAATTAGCATTAACTTTTTGTCCATATTTTCCTTGGGGAAAACCCAGATTTCTCATAGGTGGCAAATTAGCTGGTTAACAGCGTGGGTTTGGGAATCAAGGGCCCTGGAAATTCAACTCCTCTGTTTCTTTATGAAGACCTGGGTAGGTTACTCACCGCGTCTGTGCCTCAGTGTCCTCAACTGTTGAAGGATGAGGCCACTTGAGGTCCTTTTTCACTTTATGTAATATTCATCTCCTGAGTGGTGAGAAGACCAGAAATAAAAGACTAGGAAGCTGTGCCTGGATTCTCTGTTCTTCTCCTGGACTGGATCCACTGCTGACTGCAGTGATGTGTGACTTAGAGTCTCCCTCCCTCTGCCTGGCAAAGCCGGCTTCCCTGCAATCCTGTGCACACAGCCAGGCTCAGCTGCAACGGCGGTGCTAACCCCAGTGGAAGGAGACCCGGCTAGCCGCAGTGGAGCATTAACGAAAGCCTGAGTCAAACTTCATTTCCCTTTGCTGAGGGAGCATGGCCTGCCACGGGCCAGATGCCAGGCCGGAGTGCTGCTGGCAAAGGAGCCCGTGCTGTGTGAAAGCCACACAGCTCACCCACATCCATCCATCCATCCTCTCCCCTGCCATTACGGAGAGCCCAGAGACATCTGTCCTTAGGCCTATCGTCCAAAGGAGAAAACTGAGGCTTGGACAGGCAGGGTTGTTTGTAAATTATCTCGAAGCAAAAAAAGAGATGGCTGGGGTTTGATTCCGGGTCTCTTCCAATGTCAATTGTCCTTTCTGTTCTGCCATTTGATTTTCTTTCTTGCTTTTAGGTACAAATGACTCATTAACAAAACTCAAAATGTGATGCCTTCTTTCCAGAACAGCATGCAAATAAGGATGTTTAAGGAACAGATGATGGAGGGAAGGATTTTAATGGCATAAGAATTGCCTTGCAGAGTTTAGAATGCTATTGACTACCATTTTGTGAGCATTTTCAGTATGTCAGGAGCTGGGCTTTTCATACCTCATTGAATCCTTACACTAACCCAACAAGGTCAACACTAGAACCCCCCATTGTACAGATATAGAAACTGAGGCTCCAAGAAGAAAAGTAGCTGACCTTGGGTCACACAGCCAGGAAATGTGAGGTCTAGGATTTGAACTCAGGATTGTCATCAAAACAAATTGGTATTGTCGATGAACATCAGCCTTTGTGTTGGCACCCTGTGTGATATGCTGTACATGGTGGGGGACTCTTTGGTTGCCTCTTTCCTGTGCATACAGGACATGGTCCTGGGCACGATAAAAGCTGAAGGTACCATAACACAGAACCCTGAAGCTCCAATGCAAAGTGCCATCTGCAGAGTGGTGACACAATTCTTGGCACTGTCCTTGACCTTCTGATATTTTCCTCTTTAAGACTGAATTCAAATTTAGTCAAGGAGGGCAATTAATTCCCACTTGGATATCACCTCTGTTCAATGAATTGGTTATTGATATCTAGAGTGCTGTACTGAAGAGAACTGTAGGCTCAGCAATCTGTTAGTGATGTCTGTCACTAAGGGGTGGGAGCGGGGTTAGGTTCAAAGGCAACATGCATGCTATGTATTTGCAAATCGCAAACCAGGGGATCTCTAAGATCCCTAAAAAGAACCCCAGCTCTATCTCAAAGAGCAGATTGCTTCCATTTGAGCATTAGGCCAGGGGTGCCAAGAGCTTAGGGTGACCAGATAAAAGACAGGATCCTGTATTTTTCTTTGCTAAATTTGTCTACCCTATAAGAGCTACAAATTCAAGAGATCCCAAGAGCATCTCTCAAGCAGCTGGATTTAATCTCCACTTCAGCCACAGCTGATAGTTCTGTAGTCCCTTGTTTTATTTATTTATTTATTTATTTTATTTGATCATAACTGTGTACATTACTGCATTTGTGGGGTACAATGTGCTGATTTTATATGCAATTTGGAATGTTTACTTCAAACTGGTTAACATAGCATTCACCTCACATATTTAATTGTTGTGTTTAGACATTTATACCCTACCATTAATATATTTGACAC